>NC_065585.1:44273125-44583750 GCF_024542745.1 Macaca thibetana thibetana
GTCCCTTCCATTTACATTTCACTGGTCAAAGCAAGTTAGATGGAGAAACCTAATTTCAAAGGGGCAAGGAAGCACTATCCTCCTTGCTGGAAACACAGGAGAACCTGACGTGTTGGTAAGCAGCAGTGTGTCACTCTGCTATCCCAGAGGGTGGACGTGATGAGTAAATGGGATTGAGTAATTCTTGAGAACCACACAGCCATACTGAGCGGGGACTGCTAGGAGGTCAGTTAGCCCCACTTACACTAAGTGACTAACTCCTGCCCACCAGCCGCGGAGATACAACTACAACTGGTGAGTCATTAGTTACTGCAGGTTTTGGTACTTCCATGTCATCCTTCAGGAGTTGAGATTCAAGTTTTACATTTGAGAATACAAAAATTCTCTGTATGTGAAATGAATACACATAATGACTTCAGACAACTTATAAAGTCTATGAAAATTTGTGTTTCCGTTCCTTTGTATTTTCACTCCTTCTGTCTTAGTCTGTTCAGGTTGCTATAGCAAAACTATCATAGACTGGGTGGTGTAAATGACATGTATTCCTCACAATTCTGGAGGCTAGAAGTCTGAGATCAGGGTGCCAGCATGATCTGGCTATTAGTGAGGGCTGCCTTCCTGGCTGGCAGGTGGCTGGCGGGTGACTGGCAGGTGCCTACCATCTCACTGTGTCCTCACATTGGGGAGAGGGAGATTCTCTCTCTCATGTCTCCTTTCATAGGGGTATTAATCTCATTCATGAGGGCTCCACCCTAATTTGAAGATGCCACCTCCAAATACCATCACACTGGGGATTAGACTTCAACATATGAGTTTTTTTGGGGGGACATTCAGTCCATGCTACCTTCCAGCTGCAACCCCTAGAGCAAAACAGTAACCCCAAACAGCGCTGTGCTTTAACGTGTAACACAACAGACACTGGTGAAAATCCCTTTCCTCATGTTTAGAGCCTTTGCACTAGCTGTCAAGCTAGCTTCAGTTGTCCCTAGAAGGATGTTAGGATGAAGAGACATTCCAACCACATTCAGCTCTCAGGGCACGAGAGAGGTTGTTTTGGTTTAAATTGCACATTTTCCATTCATACCCTTCTTGGAGAGATTTAAAACCACTCATTGTTTTCCAGGCCTACCTGATCTAATGGGGGGATAACTCTGTAATCTATTATTTTTTAAATTTTATTTTAGAGATAGGATCTTTCTCTGTCTTCCTCAGTGGCATGATCATAGCTCACTGCAACCTCCAACTCCTTGTACTCATGGTATCCTCCTGCTTCAGCCTTCTGGTAGCTAGGACTATAGGGGTGAACCATTATGCTCAGCCAATTTTTTTTGACAATTTTTTTTTAGAGAGACAAGGACAAGGTCTCGCTATGTTGCCCAGGCTCGTCTTGAACTGCTGGCCTCAAGTGATCCTCCCACCTCAACCTCCCAAAGTGCTGAGATTACAGTCACGGGCTATTGCACCCTGCTGTGTGCAATTTTAAAATGTCCTCAGTGTTCTTGGGAAAGGCTCCTTAATAATTAGCCAACTGATAATTTTCCCTTTGCTCTCTGTAATTACATTTCTTCAGCAGAGGTAGGAAGAGGGCTGGTAGACAAACAAACCCAACAGGTAAAAGCAATATTAGGAAGAGAAGGGAAAATTCGCCAATCAGAGAAAGACTGATAGGAAAGGCAGACACAGGGAGCTAAGTATGAGCTCAGCCCACAGGCACGGGCAGGAGGAACTTGAAGGAGTGAGAGGGAGTCGGGGAGTAGGAATACTCAGAGAATCGGCGTTTCTGTTTAAGTAAAAATTAAGAAGGAATTGAACCCTTGTATTAGTCTGTTCTCATGTTGCTAATAAAGATGTACCCGAGCCTGGGTAATTTATAAAGTAAGAAGTTTAATTGACTCACAGTACTGCATGACTGGGGAGGCCTCACAGTCATGGTGGAAAGCGAAGGCAAAGCAAGACACATCTTACATGGCAGCAGGCAAGAGGGCATGTGCAGGGGGACTCCCATTTATAAAACCATCAGATCTGTTGACACTTATTCACTACCACAAGAACAGTATGAGAGAAACCACCTCCATGAGTCAATTATCTCCACCTGGCCCTGTCCTTGACACATGGGGATTATTACAATTCCAGGTGAGATTTGGGTGGGGACACAGCCAAACCATATCAACCCTTTTAGCAAAAAGTTCTCCAGAATATACACTTTCCACTTTCCTGCTGCAATGGGCAGAAAATAATAGAACCGAGGTTGGTTGACTCATTCTCCTTAGAACATATACACCAGCCAGCAAGTGCACTCTCATTTGTGAGATCACTGGAGTGACTTCTTTTTCCACTGACCGGTAGGCTCCAGGAGAAAAGGGGCCAGGTCAGGGTTTGATCACTGTGGTGACCCCTGAGCTTAGCATATCTGGTACATGATAAGTTTTGAGTTCATCTTGACTGACTGAATGAATAAACAAGTTTATTACAAACAGAAGTATCTGACAATGCCCAAGGCTCTTATTGGGAACATATGTTCTTATGGACCAATCCTTGGATGCCATGCTGTGGAAGGCAGGGTATGACAGGCAATTTAGCTTGCTGGTGTGGAGCAGCCTTGAGCACTGCACTCCTGGGGTTCAAACCCTGTCTTTGATACTTAACAGCATGTGACCTTGGGCAGGCTTCTAACCTCTCAGTGCCTCAGTGTCCTCATGTATAAAGTGGAGATAATAATGCCTATTTATAGGGTTGTAACAAAGGTTAAATGAATTAACACTCTTAGAACAGTGCCTGGTAAGTACCCGTGAGTATAAGAATGCTGGCTATCATCATCATTGTTGCTCGTTCAAGCTAGAAAATGGTTTTAGATAAATTCCTGATTTGAATTTGAGACTCTTTTGTTCTTTTTAAGGAATTTAACTTAAGCTTTAAATTTCAACCATTTTTTTTCATGTTCATCGAGGTTTTGTTGGAAACCATTGGTACAAAGGAGATTCAGTTCAACACAGTCCGTGGGAAAGCGATGCTCTCGCTTATGATTTCATTATATTTATGAGGCTTAGCAAATGCTCTCAATTATGACCTTTTGTATTGGGGTTCTTTTCTGGTTACAAAAAAAATGTGCTCACAGATTCCAGCCAAGTTGCAAGCACTCGGTTATGGTCCTTTCTCTTTTCCTCTCATGATGGTTTTATACTATGTTACATTGGCTAAGCTAGAACGAGGTTTGTCACGATCCCCTTCTCTCTGTGGTTCCAGCTTAGACTCAGCCAAAGAGAAACAGTGTGTGAGATTTGGAGGGTAGAAGGAAAACAGCAACCAATGTTTTCAGAAAGTCATTGTGATTTCAGTGCAGAGAAAGACCAATGCAGAGGTGCTGTCAGATTCCAGTTTGTCCTCACTCTCTCTGGCTCTGTGACCACCTCTTCCTCCTGATCATTGGCCTTGCTGACCAACAGCAACTCCAAGCCACACTGCCACACACAGAGGCCACAGTGCCCGCTTGATCCCTACCAGCCTTCCTGTCATCCCACTCCAGCAGCCGGATGTACCTGGCTCCCCAGGTTTCCTGCAAGCTCTGACTTGCCCATCCATGTCACTGCTTTGGCTGAGCTTCTAGCCCCTCCTTATCAACCCCTCTTTCGCCGTTCCTCCCACAATTCTGTGAGGTCCTGGACATTTAACAAACCTCTTATTCTGCACTATGCATAGTGGTTATGCTTCCCAGATGGAACCTCGATTGTTGTCATTGTAACTGGTCTCCAAACAATGGCCATTCGTGAGCCATACCTCCTGATCATCACATCTTGGTAAAGTTCCTCTCACATTGAATCTGGCTGACCCTGTAGGTCTTTTGAATGAACAGAATACAGGGGAAGTAACACATGCCTCTCCTGGCTCTAAGATTCAAGAAGGTCTGGTGACTTCTGCTTCAGTACTTTCAGGAACCCTAAGCCACCATGTAACAAATCCTGCCACCCTGCTGGAGATACCATGTGGAGAAGCCTGGAGGGGAAGAAGCCCCAAGACTCTATGGAGAGAGGGGTCTGCTGTCCTAGTATCGGGGCTGAGCCCAGCCTCCCAGCCACCTTCACCAAAGAACAGGAGAGGACATGCACATGGAGCCTTCTGGAATGTTTCTGCCCCAGCATTTGATGGCACATGCAAGAGATCATGAGTAAGGACAGAAGAAAAGCTGACCAGCTGAGCCCCAGATGACCCACAGTACCTTTGGTTAACAGTAGGCAAGGCAGACATCTGAGCCTGCATGACTTAGCAAGTTTAGGATGCATACTCCACTTGTTGTATAACCTGTTCGTGTAAGCTCATACTTGCCTTGGAGCCACTATTATCTGTAAAAGGTATAACTGCCCTGCTGACACTGTCAGTGGAGGACATGGTTTGGCTTGGCTCTTGGGCATGGCTTGACATGGCTCTTGTACTCATGCCCAGAGATAGAAGGAGATAAGCTGCTGACCCTGAAGGAAGAGCTGGCGGCACAGCGGGGCAGCTGCAGCAAGCCGCTGAGACAGAACAGACAGTGTAGGAGACCTGCTGATGAGCGAGCTGCTGAATAAAGCCTTATTTCCCCTACTGACGGCCCCGAGTGTTCTTTCAGCTATCTGCCATTCATCCACCCACTTCCTTCGGACCTCAGAATGTGCTGGAACCTGGACTTGAACCTGACACAGGAGAAGCAAGAAAATAGTTGTTTGGCTGGGTGCAGTGGCTCACGCCTGTAATCCCAGAACTTTGGGAAGCCAAGGCGGGTGGATCGCTTGAGCACAGGAGTTCAAGACCAGCCTGGGCAACACAGAGAAACTGTCTCTACTAAAAATACAAAAATTAGCTAAGCATGGTGGTGCACACTTGTAATACCAGCTATTTGTGAGGCTGAGGCATGAGGATTGCTTGAATCCGGCAGGTGGAGGTTGCAGTGAGCCAAGATGGCACCACTGCACTCTAGCCTGAGTGACAGAGGGAGACTCTGTCTTTAAAAAAAAAAAAAAATAGTTGTTTGTAAGCCCTTTCTATTTTGATATAATTATAAACTTACAGAGAAGATATAAAAATAGCACCAAAAAAAAAATCCCACATCTTTCACCCAAATTGCCCAAATGTTAAACAATTGCAGGAGGACAGGGCAAATGTTAAAAGTTAAAAGTAAGTTGCATACCCCTATATAAGGCAGTGTGTATCTCCTAAAAGCAAGAAAATTATCTACATAAACACAATATAATTATAAAAGCCAGAAAATTACATTTTATAATGCTATTATCTAATCTACAGACCTTGTTCAAATTTTGCCAATTGTCCCCAAAATGACCTTTTTAGCAAAAGAAAATCCTGGATCACGCATTGCATTCACTTGTCATGTTTCTATAACCTCCTTTAACCTGGGCCAGTTCCCAGGTTTTCTTTGCTTTGCATGACATTAACACTTTTGAAGAGTACTGGTTAGTTAGTTTATAGAATGTCCCTCAACGTGAATTTATCTGGTATTTTCTCACAATTAGATTCAGGTTACACATTTTTTGGCAGAAATACAACAAAGGAGATTTTGTATTTTCTCAGTGCATAATATCAGGAGGTAAGCAATGTTGATTCATCCCATCACAGGTGATATTGAACTTAAATGTTAGGTTATGATGGCATCTGACAGTTTTATAAATTTACTCAGTGTAAGGTTATGAGTTTTTTGCTTGTAATTAATAAGTATTTTACAGAGTGATGCTTTGAGACCATGTAACGATCCTGTTGTTCATGATTTTTGAGCCACTAGCTTTAGTATCCATTGATGATTCAATTGATTAATCAGTTTCTACCATGATGATTGCAAATGGTGATTTTCTAATTTCATCACTTCTTCCATACTTATTAATTAGCATTCTACTGCAAGAAAGAGCTTTCCCTTTCCCCCCACTTACTTAGTTGTAACAGTTTTAACTAAGTGATTTCCATTTGAGTCAGTGGGTTATAATCTGTTAATATCATGATTTATTCTGATGCTTAAATTCCCAGATTTAGCCTTTGAGAGCCTCTTCCAACTAGTCGCAAGTCCTTTTCATATGTGCCCATGATTATCTGAGCACTTACATACTTTTCTGGCACAAGATGTTCCAGGCTCAGCTTGTATTGTCCCTGCTCCAGCCTTTGAATCAATCATTTTCCTAAGGAGTTTTGGGTCTTTTTAGTGAGGAAAGGTATTTAGAAACCAAGATCTTGGTGGTAGGCATGCTCATTGCTACTGAGCACCATTGCTTTTAGGCTCTCTTAGTGGCCAGACCCAGGAAATATATATATGTGTCCATGTGCACACATACATATATACCCACACTCTGTCTATTTTTATATCTATCTGTCTATATTAAAAATGATTAGTTCAAACCATGAGTTCATACTGATACTTCCAATTCTAATCCAACCTTATGGAATAAATCCATAAGGTTTCATTCTAGCTCCCTCCCTTTTCATATTTGTTAACTTCCTTTTCTAACGGTTAAAAACATGGCTCCTATTATCTATGACATATTGTCTTATTTTCTTAATCCTAAAATATACAGAGAATGCTTTCAAAATTGTTAACCCATACTTCTGCAGGAGAAACAGCAAACCAAAACTACTGATTTGCATTCCATGTTTACAGTTTTTGGCTCTAGCCTCAAGGCAAAGTCCGAATACTTTCTTTAAAAGTTGCTCAACCTGGACATGGTGGCTCATGCCTGTAATTCCAGCACACTGGGAGGCCGAAGCAGAGGATCACTTGAGTCCAGCAGCTTGAGAGCAGCCTAGGCAACATGGCAAGGTCCTGTCTACAGAAAACCTAAAAATTAGCCAGGTATCATGGTGCATGCCTATGATCCCAGCTACTCCAGAGGCTGAGAGGTGGAAGGATCACTTGAGCCTGGGAGGTCAAGGCTGCAACGAGCCATGATCATGACATTGCACTCCAGCCTGGGCAATGGGAGTGAAACCCTGTCTCAGAAAAAAAAATGTTGCTCAAGGTAATTATAGTTTTATTCCAAGCCATTAAGTTTTGGAGTGGTTTATTTTGCAAAGGACAATAAAATGACTTTGCAAATTAGTATTTATCACAGGTCCATTGTGAAAAAGAAATCAGGCAGGACCTAAATGACATTAGGCTATGGGAAAATAAGTTTCATCTGACCCATACAGCAATAGGCATTTATTATGTAAGTTACCTCTTGAGTGAATCTGGGAAGGGTAGTACTGGCCTTGGGCCTAATTATGAATCAAGTGTGTTTGTCTTAGACATCTCATCTTTCTTATTTCTCCATCATTCTCATCTCTCACTGCTCAGATACTTAGTGCTTTGTGGCTACCCAGAACAGTCTACTATGGTTTCCCAGCTCTACCTAGGTCTTTCTGCCAATACTCCATTAAGCTTTCCAGTCTCTCAGACTTGTGAATGCATGGGAGGATAGCTGCCCAGTTAAATTCACAATGAAGGGTGAGACTATGAGCCAACCAGTCAGGTACCTTTTCTAGGGTACTTGTGTACTGCACGTAATTAAACTCAGGCCCTGGGGAAGGGTGGAGGGAGATTTCTTTGCACAACACCTCCTGTCCTGACCCATGCCTCCTGCCTACTTAATCTGTGGGCTAGAATTGTCCTGCTGGGAAGAGCTAGAGGAAATCCACATAATGCACACTGGCTTGAAATCTATTACAGGTCTATCGCTTGAATGGTTTAATACATAAGTAAATACATTAAATTTATATGCAAACTGGTAAGTGCATGTGTAGTTACATTTCTATAGCTCTTGATTCAATGAATGTCCACCACTTGAGCAATACATGAAGCCATGTGTTAGCTGGAAGAACTGGTCAATGGAAACTATAACAATACCCCCACGCGCCACCGTCGTCACCACAGGGCGAAATAATAGCTCTGACTCTTCAGACGAAGGCGTTGGAAGAGAACGCCTCATTGAGCTGCTGACCAGCTCTGGTACATGGGGCATTGCGTGCCTTGACCTGGATGGAAGGTGCCCAGAGGGCAGTGGAGTGGGCTTCAAAAGCAGCTGGAGGGATTCCTCACTGACAATGGAGCAATTCCTTTGGGTTTTCAAAACATATTTAGGGGAGCAGAACCTTATAATAAGAACAGTGCTTCCTTTACAATCAAGAAGAGAGTTTAGAGTCATTTGATTTGAATTTTCAAAGAGGCACAACTTTATTTTGTACCCCAGACTGGGGAAGGCAGGGCATAATTCCTGATATAATGCCACATCCAGTGAGAAATGGTGCCTGCCCGTCCGAATTGTTCTCTGCAGCTAATTTCACAAGTGTCTCAAGGGCAGAGCATGATAAGTGAGCAAAATGAATTTCAGTTTTATGGAGATATTCCCAGGGAGTTACATTAAAAATTAATAAGCCAAGACTGAATTCGGAGGGATGGTTAGAGTATCTGGCTAGCCTATCTCCCATGGCAGACCTTCTTGAGGTTCAGGGATGGGTTTCAGAAGATCCATGCCTCTCTCCAAAATTACATGGGGTTTTATTTATTTATCTTTTTCTGAGGCAGGGATTTTGTTTAGAGCCATGCTTACACATTTATTATTACTATTTTTAGAGAGACAGGGTCTCATTATGTCTCCCAGGCTAGTCTCGAACTCTTGGGCTCAAGCAATTTTCTTGCCTTGGCCTCTCAAAGTGCTGGAATTATAGATATGAGCCACCACACCTGGCTTTTTTTTTTTTTTCTTTTCTTTTGAGACAGGTTCTCACTCTGATGCTTAGGCTGGAGTGCAGTGGTATGATCACGGCTCATTGTAGCCTTGACCTCCTGGGCTCAAGCAATCCTTCTGTCTCAGTTTTCTGAGTAGCTGGGACCACAGGTATGTGCCACCATGCCCAGTTAATTAAAAAAAATTTTTTTTCATAGCAGTGGGGTCTCTCTATGTTGCCCAGGCTGGTCTTGAATGCTCAAGCAATCTTCCCACTTTGGCCTCCCAAAATGTTAGGATTACAGGTGTGAGCTGCCATGCCTGACCTTGTACATTTTTATGAGGAGAATGTCAGTAACTTTTTTCCCCCTCATCTACATGTGTTGTCAAGTAACTTTCTTTAGATTTTCAAGGGAGTCCTTGAAAGTTAAAATCTTGATCTGAATGAACATTTCTGAAACTGTCTTCTGAGCCAACCATGGAAAGTGACCATCTTCTCATAGGCATGCTCAGATTTTGACACCACCATCTGCTCAAATTGTGACAGAGAGTAGAGCACCGTGACAACTTACAATTGCCATGACTATCGGCTAAGGGCTGAATGTGCGTGTCTCCCCAGAATTCATAGGCTGAACCTTAATCCCCTGTGCAGTGGTGTCGGGGAGGTGATCATGAAGATGAGTGGGATTCATGCTCTTGTAAAAGGCCTGAGGGAGGCCGGGCGCGGTGGCTCAAGCCTGTACTCCCAGCACTGTATGGGAGGCCGGACGGGCACCATCTTTGAGGTCAGGAGTTCGAGACCTGAATCTGCTAACACGGGAAACCCTTGATCTCTACTAAAAAATACAAAAAACTAGCCGGAGCAATAAATCGGGGTTGTTGTAGTCCCAGCTACTCGGGAGGCTGAGGCAGGAGAATGGCGTCAAAAACCCGGAGGCAGAGCTTGCAGTGAGCTGAGGGGACTTTCCGGCCACTGCACTCCAGCCTTTTTTTAACAGAGCGAGACTCCGTCTCAAAAAAAAAAAAAAAACAAAAAGGCTCACTGAGGGAGCTTCTTGGCCCCTTTGACTGTCCCACAGTATGAGGACCTTGGGAGGCACCATCTTTGAGGGGCAGGGCCTCACTACACTGAATCTGCCAGGACCTTGATAGTGGACTTCCCAGCTTCCAGAACTGTGAGCAATAAATCTCTGTTGTTTATAAACTACCCGGTTTAAGTATCTTGTTATAACAGCTCAAACAGACGAAGACACTATCTCTGCTGCCTTAGTAGGGGTTACTTTCCTTCTTTTTTTTTTTTTTTTTTTTTTTTAACAGTGTCTTGCTCTGTTGCCCAGGCTGTAGTGCAGTGGCACAATCTTGGCTCACTGCAACCTCCACCTTCTGCGTTCAAGCAATCCTCCTGCCTCAGCCTCCCAAGTAGCTGGGACTACAGGCACAAGCCACCACTCCTGGCCAATGTTTTTGTATTCTTAGTAGAGATGGGGTTTCACCATGTTGTCCAGGTTGGTCTCGAACTCCTGACCTCAAGTGATCCACTCGCCTCGGCCTCCCAAAGTGCTGGGATTACAGGCATGAGCCACCATGCCTGGCCTACTTTCCTTTTCCTTCTTAAAGAGAATATCTGAATGCAAGTGAGGATGGGTGAAAGAGCTAATTGCTCTCAATTTATTTTAAAGAGAAAATCAGTTCCAAATAAATTGTTTTCAAAATGCCTCATGTTGGGTTGAGACAGACTTGAGAATCAATGTTCCGTGGAACAGTGAGATGTTCTCTGGAGGAACAGTGAAAAATAAGAGTGAATTATGTAGTATGTATGACTCGATGAGACTGTGGGCTCTGGAGCCGACTCCCTGGATGCAAATCTTGGCTCTATAGCATCCTAGCTGTACAATCTTGGTAGGTTACTTCACATCTCTGGGCCTCAGTTTCCTCATCTGTAAAATGGGATGAGAATAATGGCACTGACTTTGTAGGGTTATGTGTGAGAATTTTTGGAGTAAATACTTTGTCAAGCCCTCAGAACAGTGCCCAACATATAGTAAACAGCCAACAGAGGCTATTGTTATTATCTTCCCCAGTGATTTGATCCACTACATAGTCAAATTTGTCAGTTCGTTCAGAGTCAGTTGACTGCTGGTCCAGACCCAAATTTTGAATTAATTTAGGATACTATTGCTATGGTAGAGAAGAACTCAGTGAAGTAATAATTTGGTAGAGTAATCATTTTAGAAGGAGCCCAGGGAGTAGATACATTTGTCAGGGAAACCCAGCTTCAGAGACAAGACTATGAATGCAGCATTTCTTGGGAAAAAAATAAAAAACACAATAATAATCCCAATGACCACTTACTGAGAGCTTCTTTATATTGTAAGGACACTACAAATATTACCACACTTAACCTCCGTCATGAGGTTAGCCTAGTATACCATTTCACCTTTGGGAAAATTGAGACTCAGAGAGGTTGAGTAATTTTCTCAAGGTCACACAGTTGACTGGCACACACACTGTCTGGTAGACTCCAATACCCCCACTCTCTCTTCTAGACTTGGCTTCTTCCTGATTTCTCAATTCTCAACCAATAAGATGAGAAGAATTTTGTAATGCCACCCAATTCCCCTTTATTGGCAATGCAGCTTATGTCAAGGCGTCTGAGGAAAGCAACAGCAGATGAGATCCATCGGTTTCTCCATCTGGTCACCTCTCCAGCTCAGCATGCTGCAAGCTAGCCTCGCTTTCCCAGGTACTATGTATGTTCTGTGCCCCCCTCCCCAATTCTCCCCCTTTCTGTAGCCGCTGTTGCACTTAGCAGCATCACTGTCCCCTGTCACATCGGCAGGAAACAAGGAGCCATTCAGCTCTTTCATCCTCAGCCCCCACTTTCAGTCATCACCAAGGCCTTATTTCCATCCTTGAAATGCCTCTCCACTCTCACTGCCTTTGTCCTATTTGAGTCTCATCATTCCGCGGCCTGGTTATTTCAGCACTTTCTCAAGTGGCCTCCTAGCCTTCATGCTCTCTCCGTAATTCATCCTTCACATTGTCTACAACAGTTCTAAAGACAAATTCCATCTTGTCATGCCTTCCAGTCCCTCCAATTGGTTATTGGATAAAGTCTAAACTCCCTACCATGGCTTATGAAGGTATGGTTGAGAATTTCTAGGGTACCCACTCAGTCTATGTGTTACAGATCCCTGCTTCCTTTGGGAACTGTTCCCTTTACCCTCCAGGGTATCATATTTGCAAAATGTGACCTTGCCTCTCAGCCATAGCTGACTGGACGAGGAGCAGTTATAGGACCTGAGCTGTACCACTCAGAGATCCCTCCCTAAGGATTGGAATTGGAATCACAGAACTATTTTCTCCACGTGTCTCAATCTGTATCATATAAACCCTAGAGCTATGAGCAGGTCATGTGTCTGTCATGTGAACTGGATTGTGCAAAATTCCCCTCTGGACAGAGAGAGGAGGGAATAGAGTCCTGCCTGCAGAGAGAAACGGGTAAAAAGATGGAGCGCGAACACTGCCTGGGCTCACCCTGGCCTGGTGCTTTCAATTTTTAATACTTCCTGACACCCCAGTGTGTCTCTGTCTTTGGGCTCTGAGAGATTTCCTATTTCTTTATAGCAAATTCTTCTTTTTGGTGTAAGCCAACTACAGTGAGTTTTTACCTGCCACCGAAGATGCAGCTAATAAGATCCTACTTTTCCTCCCCACATGTCATACTGGATCTTTTGCCTTCCCCCTGTCTTCTCTGTGCACCCATCTTTTGCTTCAGCCACAAAATCATTCATTATTTCTCCTTAATATTTGTTAAACTTTCTCTTCTTTGTTTATTTATTTATTTTTATAGAGACAGAGTCTCACTATGTTGCCCAGGCTGGTCTCAAACTCCCGGGCTCAAGCAATCCTCCCGCCTCAGCCTCCTAAAGTGCTGTGATTACAGGTGTAAGCCACCGCACCCGGTGAACACTTCTTAAACTTTCTTCACTCTATGCCTTAGCTTATGCTGTTCCTTCTGCCTGGAATACCCTTCCTACTACATAATTGGCCTGAGAAACTCTTACTTGCCCTTGAAGGCTCTGTTCATATATTACTTTTCTTCTGAAGTTTTTCACTATTCCTTCCTTGGTGGCTTCAAGAGTTTTTTTTTTTCTTCCAGAGTGCTAGAACTCAAGCGAGGTTTTGTTTGCACCGCTATCAAGTTCTTATTCTCTTGACTTTGTGTGTGTTTATCTATCTTCCCCACTAGACTGCAAGCTCCTTAAGGACAGGACTCCATCTTTCTAATTTCCTTAATTCCACTGTCCAAAGCCCAGTCTGTACAGCTTCCTGAGTATGCTGGAGAAATGAAGGTTTGTGGCTCAAAATTCTTGTTTTGTCATCCCAATTATGCATTCCCTGTATAGACAGGATATGCGGGGCTGGAGATGCCTTCAGAAGTGGCCGAGATGGGACAGTTGCAGGAGAGGGAAGATAAGCGCCTTGAGGAATTGAACCTGCACTCCCTCATTCTGGATGCTCCCAAAGCACAGAAGAGGCCCTGGCTTGATGTTGGCCTCCTTTCTGGCTGGTAGATTGACCTGGCCCCAGGACAGGTGGGGCTCATGGCTGATCTGGCAATGAGTGGCTTCCCCTCTTTCCTTCTTTCAGGGTCCTCTTGCAGGCATCTGCTAAATCCACAGTGCCTCCTGGCTCTCTCTTCTCTTCTCTCCTTTCCCCTGCGGCCTCCCACCCCACCCCTGACGTTCCCTATTCCCTGCAAATTCCATGCCCTAAGAATTCTCCTTCCCAACCTATATCTGTGCATATTCGGAATTAATGAGCATTTACTCCACACTGCCAGACAATGAGCTAAATGGTCACTGAGATTTTGTGCCAACTAGAAGGGCAAGATTATGCGCCAGGCTCTAGTGCCAGACTGCCTGGGCTTGAATCCTGGCTAGGGACAGGAATACTAAGTAGCAGCAATAATGGTTCCTACCTCCTAGGATTGTTACGAAAGATAACGCATGTGAAGCACTTAGAATAGCACCAGGAGCTCAAGTACGTGCTCAGTGAGTCGTTATTCATGGATGGACACAACACATCTCAAATGGGAAGACACATGGGCATCCCAAGGAGGCTAATGATTGCTGACCTTTCAAACCAATATTACTAAATGTCTGCTCAAAGTTTGTTTAGAACAGTGGTCCTCCAACTGTGGCAGGCATCGGAATCACCTATTTTTGCAATTAAAAGTACTTACAAAAACCGCAATGACCTTTGCAGAGAATCACTTGAACCTGCGAGGTGGAGGTTGTAGTGAGCTGAGATCTCGCCACTGCACCCCAGCCTGGGTAACAGAGCGAGACCGTGTCCCTAAATAAATAAATAAATAAATAAAAATAAAGCCAGTGCGCCACCTTCCAGCAGAAGTTGTATCAGCCAAGACAAGGGTGCTGTGATATCTTTGGGCCTCCTGGTGAAATCTACACCAGTTGAACTGAGAGCAGAGGTGTGGTGGGGAAGGAGGTGCTCCCCTCCAACCTTCTGCCAACCTCCAGCTGTGCGCCTTTGTCCTCACCATGCATGTTCACACTGAGATGATGCTCCCCCAGGGCTGCTCCCAGTCATGGCTCACACGACAGAGCCTGCGAGCTGGGTGTTTCTGCTCGAGGTGGGCAGCCTTTGCCTGGGGATTCCTGGTTGTCTGAGGAGGCTCCCTCAGAATGGCCCTGAATTCCGAGATTCTTCCTGTCTTATACTCTCCTTCCTAATCACCTTTCACAGATGTCAGATCTGTACTGTGGCCAGAAGCCTCTCCCTGCCTCCTCCCAATTTCTTCCCTGCAACCTGGACAGGCATTTCCCTCCATATGTCTCTGCAACATCTAACCCCATTTTGGTACCTGCTTCTCAGAAGACTTAAACTGGCACGGAGGGGTTGAAAACAACTCTGATGGTCCCCTGTGGCCACAGCCTCCTGGTTCTGATTCAGGCCCTGTGAGAGTTTGCAACGTATACAATTTTAATAAGGGCATCATCGATTAAGAAACACCCTGTCTCCTCCTCCTTTAATGCAGTCTGGAGCAAGCTTGACTATTGAAATAGATATTGCTCTCCCAGATCAGAGCTGAGGGAGGCGGCCCACAGCCCCTGGTAGAGAAGTGTCATGGAAATCACAGGAACAAATATTCTGGGAAGTTTCCCCTTTTTCTAGAATCCACAATGAACATATGCATCATTGTCTTCAAAGCCAGCTCATCCTTCAAGGAATGAGGAACTTGGCAGAGAGAATTGGAAATTAAGACAAACTTACCAAGTAGAACTAATCAATAATAGGATGCAAGAGGAAGTCAGGGAGGAGGAAGTAGCAATGCACTTAGGAGGAAAATGTGCCCAGTGGACAAGGTCCAGGACCCATTCCCGCTCATCACGTGAAAGTATTCATAAGCACCTAAGTGCAGAAAGTACTGCTCAGAGTGTTTGTCCAGAGCAAGTGAGAGACAGGACCACAGGACTTCACAGCAAGGGGCCTGGGAGCACATCTTCTAGTCCAGTGGATTTCAAATGAGTCCCCTCGAGTAACAGCAGGGATTTTCTGGAAGGAGAAGCAGGAGTCCCTAAGATGGGTCTCCTTGCCCTCCCACACTTCAACCAAAAAACACTTGCTCCGTGAAGGTTCTGTCTGTCAAATCCAAATTTGGAAACCACTGATCTAGTCTCATCCTTTCCTTTTATCCACAGAAAAACAGAAGCCTAGAGAGGTGGTGTGACTGGCTCAAGTGACACCAAAAGTTAACAGCAAAGGTGGAAGGATTAGAGCCCAGGGCCCTTGGCCCTAGTTCTGTTCTCTTTCAACTTCACAATCGTGCCACCCCCTCAAGGACTTGGCTTCCCCAAAGTCACACAGCAGGAAAATGGCAGACTTGGACTTTGAACCCAAACCTTTTGACTCTCCACATCCTTTGCTATTTCTGGTTTCTATTGTCTTGTTTTCTCTGTAGTGCCAAACACAGGACTGGGCAGATAGATGACAAATACTTTGGGAAATGCAATAAACTGACTGCAGTTCAAATAAATTGCAAGCAGTGCAACATTGTTCTTCAACACTAAGTGTACACTGATCCAGTCAGGGAGCTTTTAAAAAGGAAATATTCATCCCCAGGCTCCAATGCACCACTTACACCAGAAGCTCAGGGCAGGGCCTGGGCGTCAGTATTTTTTAAAGCTCCCCAGGTGATTCTAGGGTGTAGCCAGGACTATGAATCATTGAACAGGAGTGTTTAACACACCTAGCCCATCCCCACGTTAGTGTTCTCCAGAAGAGAGCCTGAATGACACACCATCTGTGTAATCCACAGGCCCTTCTGTGCCTGCCTCAGCAGCAGGCGGGTCTCTCCCTCCCTCTCTCTTCCTCTGCCATATTGCCTCTTGATTTGGTCTTTATACTCATGGTGGTGACTAATCAATCCTCCTAGAACAATCAAAGAAGACCTAATTGTGGGTGAGCCATCTGGAGCTCCTCCTGGGTTGACTTGGACTTTAGGGAGGACGAGGAGAAGAAAGTGAGAAATGACTCACACGCCAGATGAAACACAAAATTGTATTTGTTCACATAGGGCTGTGGTGCTTGGGCTGTAACTTTTCCTCTTGCTTCTCAATGGTTCCAGATGGTGCGTTTTCTCTACACCCGCGTGTCCACACTCACCCCCGTAGACAGTGAGGCATGAATTCTCCAGGCTGCTCCTATTCCAGTTCACAAAGTGAACTTGGTATTTCTTCAACAGAGTGTGTCTATAAAATGCTTTGTGAGGGCTAGAGCACTCATTGACCCAGTACTCTTATGGTAGAATTAACTTATATAGACAGGGAATGAGAGGGTAGAAGGAATCAATTAATCACCAAATGTTTATTGAAAACCTGCTTTGTATAAGACAGAGATGGTGCTAGAGCCCTGCCCAGATCCCCTTTCTGTAGCTGGGATGCCTATCCCACCACTGCTCTGCTATGGTGGCTGCAGATGGCTCTCAGCTCCCGTCCTCTGGGGAGGAGAGCCTCAGTCAATGGGCACTCCTTCCCCAAAAACGGGTGCTCCTCAGGGTGACTCACAGCCCATGAGTTGCTGACAGGGAGAACAGAATGCCAGCCCCTTGCCTCACATGGGGTGTGGCTTATGCTCCTCAAAATCAAAGCTACTTTGGGCGGCTGAGGCAAGAGGATCACTCGAGGCCAGGCATTCAAGACCAGCCTGGGAAACAAAGTGAGAGCCCCGCCAACCGCCATCTCTACAAAGCAAAAAATAAACCATTTCAATTCTAGCATTGATGGAACCACTTCCCTCTCATATTTCCCCCTTCCCTGTTCTCTGCCTCCCCTACTCCCTCACAAGGATTCTCACAGGGCACTGGCTCAGAAGGTCGTAGGCTCTGAAGTCCTTTCTTAGAATCCCTTCTAAGAAAATGACCTGAGACAGGAAGTTTGCTAGGTGATGTGAGCAGCACAAAAACATTGAAGGCCAGATTCTTTGTCGGAAAATGCTTTCTGGCCCATTACAGAGGCAAAACCTTAATATGCGAAACATTAACAGGATAGGAGGTAATTAATGATGGCGATCACATGGGGCTGTCTCAAGGTAGCACACAATTCTCAGCTGACTTTTAGAGGCAGAAGGTTTGACGGAGGATGGAAGAGACTCATGAGAAGCATTTGGAGTGAAGGAAAAAGCACAGACAAAATATGAGGGCAAGGAAAACAGGATGCGAGGTGTGAGGTTTCGGCGCAGGGCTCTCAGCCTTCAGCAGGCGTGGGAATCCCACATCAGGACAGCTGGCCCCACTCCGAGTCTTCCATCCCATAGATTTGGAGTAAGGCCCAAGAATCTGCATTTCTAACACGCTGTCTGGGGACCTGGTGCTGCTGGCCTGGGAATCACTCTTTAAGAACCACTGCTGTAGTGGAATAAGACTTGAGAGAAGAAAAATTGTTATTTCCCAGAGAAAGCATCCCTACAGGGTTGATGAAAATTGCATGCTGGGCTCTGTACAGAAATATAGCTGTAATTAAGCATTAATCTGGCTGCACTCTGGCCCACTTCCTTACTGCTAAAAGTCATATAGCACTAGATACTAACCATCTGCATCTCTGTTGTTCCTGTAGATAGGATTTCTGACTTGAATGAGGATAGCAGCAAAGTTGTGTTCAGTTATAGGAGAATGAAGTTCCATTTTTGCATTTCTAATGATTGCTTAAGAATTGATTTGCATCCTCATTGTTCCTACAGACAGCATCTCTGACATTAGAACCAGAAGGCTTTTGTTTAAGGATCGCTTAAGATGTTTTTCAGACCCTGAATTCCAGCAACCAGTTTGGAGACCCCAGCAGAGGAACAGGATCAGCCTGAGAATACAGCTTCTTCGTCTCCCTGTCCCTGACTTCACCCTGAACTCTTTGACCAGTCAATGATTTGCATACTTTGGTTCACTCCAAAACCCTTGAAAATTCTAAACCCAAATTCATTGAGGAGATGGATTTGAGGTCTCCTCCTATATCCTCGTTAGGTGACCGAATGATTAAACTCCTTTCTCTGCTGCAACCTGGTTTTTTGGCATGTTGACTTGCCATGTGCACTGGGCAACAGACCTATTAGGGCTACACCAGGGACCCTCCTGCTACACTCAGCAGGTTTAGGGGCAAGAGTAGATATTTAAAGAACAAAGAGTCGGATTCTTGGCCCCTGTCTGTTAAGGAGACTTTCATAAATCTCTATCAGAGAGGCAATAACTAATAACTAATAAAAGCTGTGATTTACAAATGCAGGGACCAAGGCTTGAGGTAGAAAAGGGTCTTGTGGGTTTTAAAAGCTAAAGTCTCCAAGAATGAGATCATAGTGCTAATACCATAAACCAGGAGTCAGCAAACTAGGGTCTGCTACGTGTTTTGTAAATAAAGTTTTATTGAAACACAGTCACACCCATTCATTTACATATTGTATAGGCCGCTTTCCAGCCACAACGGCACAGTTCAGTAGTTGCCCCAAAGACAGAATGTTCTACAAAACAAAAAATATTTACTATCTGGCCCTTTATAGAAGAAGTCTGCCAGCCCTTGCCATAAACCATGGAGTAAGTAAAATCAGGGGCGACAGAGCGAGGGGTGGCGCTAGAAGAGCAGTCTTTCCCCATCTCTGAGAAAGGAGAGGAGTGAACATTCTACCAGCTGGTGAGAAAGAAGGAAATCATTAAAGTTATGATGAAACAACTCTTAGCACAGGAATGAGGATAAGAGCAAAGTTCTGTTGGGTTATGGGAAGATGAACTCCCATTTTTGCCTGTCTAAGGATTTGTAAAACTCATCTGCTTGCAGTAATTTAGCAGGATCGGATCGGGAAGTGTAGAACGAAAAGAGAGGAAGGCCCATGGGGGTTGAGCTGTGGAGAGTTTTTACACTTGGATAGGCCTGGTCCCACCTGGGTGTTTGCAGAGCAGGCTCTCTAGCACATGGCAGGTGCTTAGAAGGTTTGCTTTTGTTATCGAAGTTGAAGGTTTTTTATCGAGAATCTCTTCTGTGCCGAACACTGGTATAGGCTATATTCATGTATCTCTCTGTATATTTAATTTCAGACACAATAAACAAGTAGTATGTCCCTTTTTCAGATGCACACCTGAGGCTCAGAACCGTGACGGAACTAGCATGTGGCTAGTCAGTGGGTTTCAGGGAATAGACAAAGTATCTGGTTGAGTGAGTGGATGATTCATCATAGGGCTAAGCATGTGGGACTCTCTCCTACAGGTAATGGTAAGCCGTGGGAGGCTTTGCAAAGAGGGATCTTAATGATGACAAGAGAGCGAAGCCTGAGTAGAGTGGATTGAAATTATTTTCTTAATATAGCTGTCTCTGCCAACTAGACTGTGCTCTTAACAAAGACCCATGCCTTACTCCTCTATAACCTGGGTCATGTCGTGGCCCATGTAAGCACTGGGCCACATTTTTTTAAAAACATCAGTCTGATGCCATTTTTTAAAAATATATCTCTACTGAAGTTTTTTGAAAGGATGGAATTTCTAAAACAGCTACCTCATGAAAGCCCTGCTTATCACTGCGGGACGGCTGTCCCTGTTCTCCATGGTTTTCCCCCCTCAACTCCCAAAGCACTTGCCATGACAGTCAGCACTTAATACTCTTTCCTCTCCTTCCTAGTTCTAACTTGTTCTGCTTTTTCCAGTCTAAAGCAAGCTGGCCTTTCTAGGCTCTCCTGGCCCCTCTAGGCTCTCCTGGCTTCTCTAGGCTTGTTAGTTTTGTTTTGTTTTTGTTTTTGTTTTCCTGGCTCCTTCCAATTCATTTCTCTGGGCCTCACCCTGCTCAGCCTAACAAAAGTCCTAAAGGCTGAGAATGAAAACTTAAAAACCTTCTTAGAGGGTGTGTGTACAGATGTAGAAAGGGAATACTTGGATGATAGAATTGTGTGGGTGTGTCTGCCCCTCTTTCTTTCTCTTTCTTTCTTTCTTTCTTTCTTTCTTTCTTTCTTTCTTTCTTTCTTTCTTTCTTTCTTTCTTTCTTTCTTTCTTTCTTTCTTTCTTTCTTTCTTTCTTTCTATCTTTCTTTCTTACTTTCTTTTTTTTTGAGGTGGAGTCTCGCTCTGTTGTTAGGCTGGACTGCAGTGGCATGATCTTGGCTCACCACCATCTCTGACTCTCTGGTTCAAGCAATTCTCCTGCCTCAGCCTCCTGAGTAGCTGGGATTACAGGCACGTGCCACCACACCCAGCTAATTTTTGTATTTTTAGTGGAGATGGAGTTTCACCATGTTGGCCAGGTGGTCTCGATCTCCTGACCTTATGAACTGCCTGCCTTGGCTTCCCAAAGTGCTGGGATTACAGGCGTGAGCCCACGTACCCAGTTGTCCTACTTCTTTACATGCCCAGTGCCTGATGGAGTGCCCAACACAGAGTAGGTGCTTAGTAAAGGTATGCTGGACAGTGAATGGATGGCGGGCATGAGACTGGAGGCAGGACAGCCAGGTCAGATGCCCCTGCAGCCAACCAGATGTGAGCCCGAGAGGTATGGATGGTGCCTGGAGAAGTGGAAATCAAAGGAAGCGTCTGATGTGGGTGGGGTGCGGGGTAGTTAGGAGGAAAGTCTTGAATGGACTTGAACACTGATTGGCTATGGAGGATGAGGAAGAGGAAGGAGTCAAAGATTTCTGACCACACAGCTCGGACTCTAGGCCAGAGCAACCTTGGGGGAAATGGGACGTAACAATGGGCAGGTTGGAGCAGGGCTGCCCTGTACAGCCATGCACCCTGTGCCCTGCACCCCGCCAGGGGCACTCCTCACATTGCCAAGGGTGTGTGATAAAAAGGGCACCTCCTAGAGTCGGGCTATGCACAGCTGTATACAGTGGCTGGAGTCTGGAAGTGGTCCTGGAAAAGTCGATATAGCACACAGCCCAGAACAAAGCCCCCCAGACCCGTTTTCCAGCTAGGAGTCCTGAGAGAGACCTTGAGGGCAGTCACCACTGCCTGCCTGGGCCTGCAAGCATCTCTGAGGTGAAACGTGCTAAGGGGCTGCGTAAGTCAGGGTTCTCCAGAGACACAGAATCAATAGGATAGACATGGATCTACAGAAAGAGATTTGTGAGGATTGGCTCCCATGATTGTGGAGGCAGAGAAGTTCTGTGATCTGCCAGCCGCCAGCCAGAGAACCGGGAGTGCTGATGTCCAAGGCAGGAGGAAATGGATGTCCAAGGCAGGAGGAAATGGATGTCCCAGCTCAGGCAGAGAGCAAATCTGTCCTTCCTCCACCTCTTCTGTGCCGTTTAGGTCCTCAAAGGATTGGATGATGCTCGCTGATATTGGCGAGGGGGGCTCTTCTTCACTCAGTCTACCAATCCAAATGCCAATCTCTTCCAGAAATGCCCTCACAAACACACCAAGAAATCATGTTTTACCAACTATGGGGGCATCCCTTAGCCCAGTCAAGTTGACACGTGAAATTAACCATGATCACTTCCCAAAGCCATCAGAAGCTGGGCCTCCTTCTGAGGAGGAATTTCACAAATGCAGAGGCCATTGCAGAGTGACACATGTGAAGCTGATGTAGGACAGAATGGGTTGCCTTACTCACAGAGCCTCCGTGGAAGGGCCGCAGCTCCAGCCCCAGGCCTGAGGGACAGCATGGTGGATAGGTGTGTCCAGCCCTGCCCATGGAAAGCCCTCAAGTGGATATGAATGGGAAACTCTGAGGCCTATGCAATGCTGGCACCAATAAGGGGCAGCTGCCCTGGTGTTGACACTGCAAGAACTTCCAGTCCAGCCTGGAACCCCCACCTTCAAATGAGATTTGGCGACATGACTCACCAAGGAGCAGGATCATTGCTTAATAAGGCAGTTGAAGTTGTTTCTGGGTGGTGATGTAGCTCAGGGTATTAAAGGCGGCCAGCCCACAGTTCTGTGCTTCTCCAGTATAGCCAATGTCTCATTACACCTGTGTGGCCTCTAAGACCACCAAACTTTGGATGGGCCTTCATGAAACCGAAGAGAAGTAATGGGGAGCTCATCTACTCACCTGCACTAGAATTGCATTTGTATCCTTCGCATTTACTTAGGAAGTAAATCAAAGTAAAAGGAACTTCTATTGAGTCTACGCCACCATCTTCACCTGTCCTTGAACCTGAGCATATTCCCTGGTCCAGCCTAGAGGTGGGGAATGGGCTAGGAGGAGGGCATGGAAGGTGGACATACATGGGATATGTCCTGGTTCTGCCATTTTCTAGCAGCATGACCTTGAGTTAGTTATTAAACCTCTCAGTGCCTCATCTGAGGATGAGATTAATGCTATTCCTGTGTTGTCTGGTTGCTATAAACATTAAATGAGGCTGAGTGTGGTGGTTCACGCCTGTAATCCCAGCACTTTGGGAGGTTGAGGCGGGTGGATCACTTGAGGTCAGGAGTTTGAGACCAGCCTGGTCAACATGGTGAAAGCCTTCTCTGCTAAAATACAAAAATTAGCTGGGCATGGTGGTGCACACTTGTAATCCCAGCTACTCGGGAGGCTGAGGCAGCAGAATGACTTGAACCTGGGAGGTGGAGGTTGCAGTGAGCGGAGATGGCATCACTGCACTCCAGCCTGGGCAATGGAATGGGACTCCGTCTCAAAAAATAATAAATAAATATATAAAGATTAAATAAGACAATGGGTTTAAAGAGCTTGGTGCAGAGGTCAGTACATTTTGGCTGCTGATATGAAGAAGTAATACAGCTCAGGACAGTCTATGTGTCCCATTTGGTGGGGGATGGGAAGAGGCAGTGGGAGGCGCCTGCTGTGGTCAAGCCAGGGCCTAAGCCTAAGAGGGCAGAGGTGTCTGGAGTCACTCTGGGTGTCAGGGCCCCAACCTGGCTGAGCCAGCCTCACACAGGTCAAATCCGGAAAGCACACAGCAGGGTTTGTTATGGGAAGTGAGGACACAGACTCAAAATGTGGAAGATCATGGCAGACCCTCAGAGCTCTGCAGATCTCCCCTCAGGCTGGTTCTTTAACGTTCTGGGGGTTTTCATTCCGGTGGCAGCATGCTTGTTTCTTTGTTGGAGGGCTGTTCCAGGCTACCTGAGAATGTACACACCAAGCCCTGGGCCGTGGTGTCTAGTGTGGGGTATAAGAATGCCAGCTCCCTTGCCCCTGACTGAGCCAGCTCTGAGGCTGACTCAGTGTGTCACTAGGGCTCCCCTGTGGCATTGAGCTAAGCTGCCCTCTGTGGGCTGCTGCCCGACACCTCACAGTTACTCCTTAGGGGAACCTCAGAGGGTCAAGGTGGCATCCAACCCCTTTGAGGTGGAGGTGTTCTTCAGCCGTCTGAGTTCTAGTCGGGAAATCCGGAGTGTGTCTGAAGACAGAGCCCTCCTTCTGGCTGATAGGAGCCCATGTTTCATCAGAGTTCTTGGGTTGCCAGCAACAGAAATAGACTTCAGAGAACTTAAGTGAAAAAAGAATTGACTGGCATGATATGAAGTCACAGAACTGACAAGGAGACAGGGGAACTGGACTGAGAAAGGAGGATGTTATGAGCTGAATTGTGGCCCCCAAAAGTCCATATGCTGAAGTCTTAACCTTCAGTAGCTCAGAATGTGGCCTTCTTTGGAAATAAGGTTGTTGAAGAAATAATTAGTTAAGATGATGTCATTAGGGTGGCCCTAATCCAGTATGATTGGTGTTCTTATAAAAAGCAAAAATTTAGAGACAGACTCATAAATACAGAGGGAAATGCTGTGTGAGCACAAAGACATCTACAAGCCAAGGAGACAGGCCTCAGGAGGAACCACCCTGCTGGCACCTTGATTTTAGACTTCCAGCCTCCAGAACTGTGAGATGATACCATTCCTGTTGTTTAAGCCAGGGGGCCCCAACCCCTTGGGCTGCAGACCATTACCAGTCAGTGGCCTGTTAGAACCAGGCTGCACAGCAGGAGGTGAGCAGAGAGCAAGCATTACCGCCTGAGCTTGGCCTCCTGTGAGATCAGCCCAGAGTGTGAACCTGTCGTGAACTGTGCAGGCCAGGGATCTAGGCTGTGCTCTCCTTATGAGAATCTAATGCCTGATGATCTGAAGTGGAACAGTTTCTTCCCCAAACCGACCTCCATCCATGGAAAAATTGCCTTCTATGAAGACAGTGCCAAAAGCGCTGGGGACTGATGGTTTAAGCCTCTTCAGTTTCTGGTACTATGTTAAGGCAGCCCCAGGAAGCAAATGCAGGAGGCAACCAGGGAACTCCAGGCTGGGGTTCTTTCATGGCACTCTGAGGGGGTGCGCCAGGGCCCACTGTTTCCAACTTTCTGTTCTTCTGCTCTAGAATCCAAACGGCAGAGAAAGAGAACATCAGCTTAACTGTCCCACCAGACTGTGCACAGTGTAGACAGGTAATTCCCCTGGAGTGAAAGCGGGCTGTGGGTTGTCTTTTTAGACATCAACGGGCTAGTACAACAGATGTCACTTGAGTCCCAGCTCAGGCAATGGAGGGCGCGGCCCCAGCTGGACTGCCCCGCCCCGCCTGCAGCCCGGCCTTCCTGCAGCCCAGTCTCCCGGCTGTCTTCTGGGAACTGGCAGCCTGACTCCAGGGGTCTCTGGCTCCACAGTAGAGGAGGTTCAGCCCCTGGGTCCTGCCTGGCCCTGCTATGGCGAGATGTGGAGCCGCCTCATTCCAAAGCCGCCCCTGCCCCGCGCCTGGTGCGCTTGGCCAGCTGCCCGCAGCAGCTTCACCTTCTCAGAGCCTCGAGGCAGCACTGAAGGGCGCTTCTCGTCCCTTGTTAAAAAGGAGGCCCCTGAAGCTCTGCAAGTCTCAGCGACTCAGGAGCCAGGTTCCTCACTCCCTGTTCAAGGCTTTCCCACCACATGGCCCAAGAAGGGGAAAGACGGACACAGCCCAGGATGGGGATCCATACGCCCAACCGCCTCGTGAAACGGGTGCGAGGGAGGCCAGAAAGCCAGGGAGGCCCTGGAGCATGGTTCTAGTTAGAATAAGGAGGATACATTTGCTGCATTCATTCATTCATTCATTCATTCATTCATTCATTTGTTCATTCACGTATTCATTTTCCAGGTCCAGAGGACATATTCCTCCCTGACTTCTGAGGAGAAATGCATTTTGGTTCTTTTACTTTTTTTTTTTTTTTTCAAATTATTAGGAACTTAAAAACTGGCGATGATCCCTGTCAGTCAGTCAGTGACACTTGTTTAGCAAAGCAGCATAGCAGGAAAAACAAAAGCCTGAGGCTCTCTAGTCACATAACTTTGGATTTGAACCCCAGTGTTATGATTTAACAGCAATTCACCCAGGACAAGCCATTCAAGCTCTCAGCGCCTCAGTTTCACCCTCTGTTAGGATTAACAAGACCTGCCTTTGAGCCTTCAGTGAGTAGCATGAGTACGAGGAGAGGCAGGTGGGCTTCGCTGCAGCGTGGCCGGGTGCCACCTATAGGCTGCCTGTCCTGAGTTGTCTGCAACAGGGGCTCCTCCTCCCCTCAGCGAGAGGGGCTGTGCACGGCCTCGGCCTCCCAGAGTTTGCAGGAGCACTCAGCACTGTGTGCACCTGTGAGAAGTTTTTCTCTGCTGGCAAGACCACTCTTGTGACCGCAGAAACACTCACTGTTTTGTGCTCACCAGTCCCCACCCAGAGGCTCTGTAGACAGGAAAAGTGGAAGGGGAGATCCTGTCGCTATGCATAGTAAAAGCACACGACCAAATCTTGACCTCTCAGCCTGCCCCCAGGCTGTCTTCCCCAGGAGAAAGAGGCTGACCAACACCAGGTGAAACCAAGCTCAGGGCGTTGGACACAGTCACAAAGCAGAGTCTGCTCAGAATCACCAAGTTAATTTTGGGATCAGATGGACGTTCCCCTCCCCGAGAAGTGAGTTAAATTAGGAAGGCTTTATTTTTACTCGGGCGATAGAGAGACAAGCGCAGGTGAGATCAAATGACTACGGGTCGGTTCACAGAAGGATTTTCATTCAATGCTTACTCTTCCTACAAAGCGGAGGGTTTCTGCAGTCAGTGGGCACCGTGACCCCGCCGATCACATTCAGCAGAAGGACAGACAAGGCCAGCGGATGCGCACGGCCTCCTGCTGTCACTCTGTTGAGCGCCCACAAGTCCTGGGGTGAGTTAAGGCAAACTATTGTATCTACTTTGGAATAAAATGACTACACAGTAAGATCCAAGCCTTGTTCTGAAAGGAACAATTTATTTAAAAATAAACTTTCGCCTGGGAAGAAAAGAAAAAGCAAGCAGCTCACATTTCCAGTGATGACTTCTTGATAAGAATCTGTGTTCCATGGGAGGGCAGAGAGACACACGATGGGTTGCTTGGGCAGGGAATGGCACCTCCTCCCTGGCAGCCTTCAGTAGTGGGCTAAATTCTCACCAGCCCGGGGTGACTTAAGGATAGCTCCTCCTAAAGACAAGCAACTGAACAAAGTTAACAAAAGGGAGATCCTGTGGGCCAACTGATGGAATCTCCAGCTGAGAAGTTTTATATGCATAGTCTGATGCATTTACTAAGCTCCAGCATCCTCCTGTTTGATTCTAGTAATACCTCCATGAGGTAGATACTATTTTAATCACCCCCCTTTTACAGGTGCAAAAACCATGGCAGTGTCCTTTAGAAACTGAATAGGTAAACAAACTGTGGTATATCCATATAATAGAATATTATTCCGTGCTAAAAAGAAAGGAGCTATCGAATCAGAAAAAGACAGGGAGGGAGGCTGGTCCAGCACTTTGGGAGGCCGAGGTGGGTGAATCATTTGAGCCCAGGAGTTCAAGACCAGCCTGGGAAACATGGCAAAATCCCATCTCTACCAAAAAAATTACAAAAATTAGCCGGGCATGGTGACACATACCTGTAGTACCAGCTACTCAGGAGGAGGCTGAGGTGGAAGGATTGCTTGAAGCTAGGAGGTCAGGGCTGCAATGAGCCAAGATCAGGCCACTGCACTCCAGCCTGGACGACAGAGTGAGATGCTGTCTCAAAAAATATAAAGAAATAAAAATAAATAAAAGGCATGGAGGAAGACTAAATGGATATTGTTAGGTGAAAGTGAAAGAGGCCAATCTCAAAAAGCTACGTACTATATGATTTCAACTATGGGACATTCTGGAAAAGGCAAAACTATGGAGACAGTAAGAATGATCAGTGGTTGCCAAGGGTTGGGAGGAGTGATGAACGAATAGGCCAAGCACATAGGATTTTTAGAACAGTGAAACTACTCTGTGTGATACTGCAGTGGTGAATACATGCCATCGCAGATTTGCCCAAATCTGTACCACCTACCAAGAGTGAGCCCTGATGTGAATGACGGCAGCACTTACCTTCCATCATGTTCCCTCTGCCACACCCCCACCATCCTCCACGCCATACCCAGCATGTAGTGCTCAGGAAATCACTGTTAGATGAACAAATGAATGAGTACCTGCTAACAGGAACCCACTTGTATTTGGTTAGCAGTTAGACATTTCTTTTATCTCCAGGAATGAATCATGATTGGTCCAAACCGGGTAGGGCAATTCCATTTCCCTCTGTAGTGATTGCCCTAGGAGTGGGTGTGTAGCCAGCCCTGTTCTGGCCAACGAGACATAAGAGCAGGACTGACATTGAGCTGGAACATACGAGAATAGTGGCTGTAGTTAAAATGTTGAAATACTTCTATACCAGGTGATTAATACTGCTTCCCTGGTCTCTGGTCTCCCTGTCCCTTGCCCCGGACCCCCTGCATCTCCCCACAGTCCAGCATCTACAGGTTACATCTGGTATAGAAGGGCATCCCAAGACTTTGTTCCAGGGCTGTAACTAGCATTTGATCTGTTGTGATTATCCACTATCCATGCCACACTGGTTGTTAAATATCTTGAACTTTACCCCTGAGTAATGGGAAGTCTGCAGGGAGGTCTCTAAGAAAAATTTATCCCTGAATAAAAAACAGCGGCTCATGACCTTTTGTTCATTCCCTTTCTCCCTGCCTTAACCCCTGGCACTGTGGCAGCCATCTTGCAACCAAGAGGCAAGAAGCCAACGAGAAGACGAACAGCCTGAGTCCCTAATGGTACTAGTGAGCTGCACTGCACCAAACCTGGAGTTGGCCCCTCTCTAGATGTTTCATTACGAGACAATTAAATGTCTCTCATGGATGCCCTGATTGATTAGTTTTTCTGTTACTTGCAGCTGAACAAATCCTAAATGATACAGTCTTGGGTTCAAAGGGTTAAGTAATAATAATGATGATGGCATTGAGTGCCATGTGTCAAGCACTGCACTGAACAATTTATGCCCATCATATTTGCTCTTCTCAAAACTTTAGAGGGAGGTACTCTTGTTATCCCCACTTCTCAGTAAGTAAACCAAGACTTGGAAATTCTGAAGAACTTATTCAAGCTCATGAAACTAGCAAGTAGTAAAGCTGGGATTTAAACCCATCTCTGGCCTGGCGCAGTGGCTCATGCATATAATCCCAGTATTTTGGGAGGATGAGGCTGGCAGATTGCTTGAGCCCAGGAGTTCAAGACCAGCCTGGGTAACATAGCGAGATATCGCCTCTACTAAAAATAAAAAAACAATCAGCAGGAATGATGGCACATGCATGTAGTGCCAGCTACTCAGGAGGCTGAGGTGGGAAGATCGCTCAAGCCCCAGAGATCGAGGCTGTAGTAAGCCACGATTGTACCACTGCACTCCAGCCTGGGTGACAGAATGAGACCCTGTCTCAAAAACAAAACAAAACAACAAAACATAAAAATAGACCCACGTCTGGCCTGAACTAGAATACAAATTGTTTCATTCTTAGCCTTGTTTTTGTATTCATCCTGGCTGCTTAGTCCATAGTCCCTGTCTAACAGGCAGGGCCACCCAAGGGCATTTGCTTTCCACTATTCCAACTACAAAAAGTCGAAATGCCCGGATTCCCTAAAAAGCCAGAATGGATCCTTCACCCAGCAACTGATCTAAACCTTTACCGAAGCTATTTCTATTTTAATCTTGTTTATGGAAATTAATTTCACAACCCACTGTTTTGCTTTAAATTTTTACTGAACCGCTATATAAAGGCAGTGTGGTATGACAGAAAAAAACTTTGAGTCTAGCAGGCCTGAATTAAAATCACAGCTCCATCACTTCCTAACCATGCAACCAGACTCTCAGCCTTGGTTTCTCTGTCTGTAAAATGAGAACACTAGCATTGATCTTATGGAACTGTAGTACACAGAGCATGTCTTCAGTAAATGATAATCATTATTTGTATCACTTAGTCTGAAAATGATGTCTATCACATTTCAGGAGATGCCCCTTAGTACTGTTATCCTGGGATATGATGGCAATATCCATGTTTATCTTACTGGCCACTTGGTGATTTTCGTACAGTTGATTAAATCATCCTTACCCAGACCACCCAGACATTACCTACAAAGATTCCTCTCCCCCTCAGATTTCTTTTTTCTCTTTCTTTCTTTCTTTTTTTTTTTTTTTTTTAGGAGATTGGGTCTCATGCTGCCACTCAGGCTGGGGTGTAGTAGCACTATCACAGCTCACTGCAGCCTCCAACTCCTGGGCTCAAGTGATCCACCCACCTCAGCCTCCCAAGTAGCTGGGACTACAGGCATGCACGACCATGCCCAGTTTGTATTTTTTGTAGAGATAAAGTCTTGCTACATTGCCCAGGCTGGACTTGAACTCCTGGGCTCAAGCAGTCCTCCTGCCTTGGCTTCCCAAAGTGATGGGATTACAGGCATGAGCCACCATACCTAACCTCATGTCTTTTAAAGAAATTTAAAAAACAAAAAAACAAAAAAAAACCTGTCAAGTTTAGTGTCTCCTTAATTTCATTTCCCTCCTTCCTTCTTCAGAGGAAACCACTATCCTGAAGCCAATGTACATCCTTCCCATGCATATTTGTACATATTTGTAGCATGGATATGATTCTACAAACAATAGATGTTTTGTGTAACATGTCCTTTCTGCATAAGAGTTCTTACATTTACTCTGTTCTCATTCAGAAATCCGACATCTCCACACCAATTTTTATTCCATTCCTTACCCCTTTGGCTTTGCTGTCTAGGCATTCTTCACACTTAGTGTTGGTCAGGATTTATGCCGCGCAGGTGCTCTGTGGCTCACCTAGAGGGGAACTGGGGGTCAGCTTTGCGGCACGCATTTTTCCTGATAGCAGCCAGCATTTTCCTTCCCTCCCTCCCTCCCTCCCTCCCTCCCTCCCTCCCTCCCTCCCTCCCTCCCTCCCTCCCTTCCTTCCTTCCTTCCTTCCTTCCTTCCTTCCTTCCTTCCTTCCTTCCTTCTTTTCTTCCTTCTTTTGTTTGACACAGAGTCTCGCTCTGTCCCCCAGGCTGGAGTGCAGTGGTGTGATCTCGGCTCACTCCAGCTTCCACCTCCTGGGTTCAAGTGATTCTCATGCCTCAACCTCCCAAGTAGCTGGGACTACAGGCATGTGCCACCACGCCCAGCTAATTTTTGTATTTTTAGTGGAGACGGGGTTTCGCCATGTTGGCCAGGCTGGTCTCAAACTCCTGGGTTCAAGTGATCTGCCTGCCTCAGCCTTCCAAAGTGCTGGGATTACAGGCCTGAGCCACTGCACCTGGCCGCAGCCAGTATTTTCTTAACCTTGTTGGCTGTGGCAGCAGATTAAAAATTAAACTCAGCTAACCATAAAAGGTACTGATATGTGCTGGGCACTGTGCTGGCCCTTTCATAAATATTCTTTCTCTGAATTGCTATTTAAAAGGTGAGTATCCTTGGGCATGGCAGGATGCCTATAATCCCAGATATCCAGGAGGCTGAGGTGGGAAAATTGCTTGAGGCTAGGAGTCTGAGACCAGCCTGGGCAACACAGCAAGACACATTTCTAAAAAATAAAATAAAAGGTGAGTATTATTTGTTAGGGTCAAACTCTAATGTCTAGGGGCTCTCAAAGTTCCTCCTGCTCTCACACTACCCCCACAGAGTGGCTCTAAAAGGGTGCCAGCCCAAGGGCACTTTTAAAAGAATGGTGAGGCCGGGAGTGGTGGCTTATGTCTGTAATCCCAACACTTTGGGAGGCCGAGGCAGGCGGATCACCTGAGGTCAGGAGTTTGAGATCAGCCTGGCCAACATAGAGAAACCCTGTCTCTACTAAAAACACAAAAATTAGCTAGGTGTGGTGGCACGTGCCTGTAATCCCAACTACTTGGGAGGCAGAAGCAGAAGAATTGCTTGAACCCAGGAGGTGGAGGTTGCAATGAGCCAAGATTATGCCACTGCACTCCAGCCTGGGTAACAGAGCGAAACTACATCTCAAAAAAAAAAAAAAAAAAAAAAAAAAAAAGAATGGTAAGAAAAGGATGAAGCAGCTGGTGTTGGGAGGTAAAATCTGTATTGAATTCCAAAATGGGGATCTAGGCTCTTGCACCATTTTCAGGTGCTAATATCTGTGGTCACTGCCTTAGGTTTTCTGACAGCCTAGTTGTCTCGGATGCTTCCAGCACAGTTAGATCCCACCACTTCAGGTATTCATCCCTGATTCTCCTTTAAATCTCTGCTTTCTGGAGTCTTATGTAAAGAATAGCAGGAATACATGTCTATATTCCTTAATCTCAAGAGGGTGAGTGTAGTGGATACTGTGGTGTGCTACCCAGATCCTCCTGCTTCAGGTTGAGAGTTGAAGACTCTCAGCTGAGTTCTTCAGGAACTACCCTCCATGCAAGAAAACTTCTTCATCAGGTTATGGCTCCTCCCTGTGGGCAGCCTTCACCCGATGGCCAATGGAGGTGTGCAAAGGCCCAGTCTCCTTGCCTCAAAATGGAATAATGCTGAAAGTGCACCCCAGCCCTGAGCTCTCCATGGAGCTCTGTTTCTCTTCTGCCAAACCTGCTTGCCTCCCTCTCTCAGGCATTGATTGTTCCCGAGAGCACTCCCCAGTGACCCTTCTACTCACAGAGTCTGCTTCCTGGGAAACTCACCTATAACAGTTAGGCACCCCACCCCTAATTGCCTTTTGTCTTTTTAACAGAAAAGCTCTGTCTTCTCCTTCAGACCTGTTCATTCTTCTCTCTCTCTCAATTGTTTCTGGGGCATTTCCAGAATCCCAGAACACCTACCACACGTTCAGATGTGTGGTGGGTGTACTGGGTGGGTGTACTGTGGTGGGTGTGGTACTGCCTGGATCTGGCTCCTTCAACCACTAGTTGAGATCTAGAATGCCTGCAAAGCCATTTGGTACATTTTATAAATACCATTATTGGACTGGGCACTGTGGCTTGCACCTGTAATCCCAACATTTTGGGAGGATTGCTTGAGTTCAATCCTCATTATGTTGCCTAGGCAACACAATGAGATCTCGTCTCTACCAAAAATTTAAAAAATTGATGGTGCACCTCTGTAGTCCCAGCTACTAAGGGGAGGTTGGGGTCTAAGGTGGGAGGATCCCTTCAGCTGGGGAGGTGGAGGCTGCAGTGAGCTGTGATCATGCCATTGCCTTCCAGCCTGGGGAACAGAGAGAAACCCGTTTCAAAAAGAAAAAGAAATCATTATTGGCAAGACATGGTGGCTTGTGCCTGTAATCCCAGCTCAGCAGGAGGATCACTTGAGACTAGCAGGATAGAGAGATCAGCCTTGGCAACAGAGCAAGACCTTCTTAAAAAATTTTTTTAAAGAAAAAAAATGTAATATAGTTTGTTCTTTTATTTTTAACATAAATCTATCTATTTATTCTATCTATCCAAAGGTGTCAAAACTTCATGTATGCTTATATAGAGACCCTTTCTTCTTATTCAGAAGGAAAAATCTAGTATAACTTGTTCACTATCCCCTTCTTGTTGTCCTCACCCATTAATGCACTTCCCATCCTGGGGCTTTTTATAAATTAAGGCTAATAAGTGGAGGGGCATCCTGAGTAGGGATAGGAAATCACACCAGCAAGAACTTGACATTGAGGGAGAAAAGACAACAGTAACATTAAGAGGAGGAGAAGTAGAAAAGATACAGAAAAGTTAGCAGCCTGCAGAAGTGTGTCAGAAACTGGTGGCTGTCTTGTTTTACATCTGTTTTTTTTTTTTTTTTTTTTTTTTTTTTTTTAGTAGCAGAACTCCCAATTATTGGTTGGGCACATGGCTTCACAGAATGAAGACTACATATCCCAGTCTCCTTTGCATTGAGGGGTGGTCATGTGAGTAAATGCTGGCCAATGAAATATAAGAAAAGTGCTGTGGGCCAGTTTCCTGAAAACGTCCTTAAAAGATGGAATGATCATCCTTCACCTCTTTTCTTCATTTCAGTTTCTTCCTTTTCCCTGATGGGTGGAATGGGAATGAGATAATTAAAGTATTAAGAATTATCTCAGACCATGAGATGTTAATCTGAGAATACTCCTTCAATGAAAGATAGTCCTTCAATTCTCTTAACTCTCCTAAGAGGTAACTCAGTTATGCAAGTCAATTAATTCTCCTTCCCTCCCGCATCTACCTTTGTCTCTTATGACTGTGAGATTCTATTTCTTTCTGACTAAAAACTTCACCAATAAATACCATGCTCAACTAAAAATAGTGGCCAGAGTAGAGAGAAATTCCTCACAGAGCCCCTAAAGATGAACTGGCTTAACTCATCAGTGACAAAACCAAAATAAGAACTAATTAAGTAAATTAGAGTTATATAGCAAATTCAGTTTACACAAATCCACACACATTGTATTTTTGAATTACCTTTTTTGTGGACTATGTTTTTTTTTTTTTTTTTGATAATGTAAAATCTGATTTTTTTCCCCCTTTTTAAAGTCTGAGTTTCCAGGCTGGATGTGGTGGGTCACTCCTATAATCCCAACACTTTGGGAGGCCGAGGCAGGTGGATCGCTTGAGGTCAGGAGTTTGAGACCAGCCTGGCCAACACGTCAAAACCCCATCTCTACTGAAAACACAAAAATTAACTGGGCGTGGTGGCGCGCACCTGTAGTTCCAGCTACTCTGGAGGCTGAGGCACAAGACTCTCTCGAACCCTGGAGCTAGGTTGCAGTGAGCTGAGGTCACACCACTGCACTCCAGCCTGGGGGACAGAGTGAGATTCTGTCTCAAAAAAAAAAAAAAAAAAAAAAAAAAAAAGTCTGAGTTTCCCTTAATCTTTTATACCTTCTGGGCTTTCTTTTAAATAAAAAATAATGAGGAAATGGCTATGTATGCAGAGTTGACTAGTCCCTCACTTGGTGGCCCTGCCGCTCACGTTATAGCTCTGTTGGGGGACTTGCACGCTATGTTGTTTTATTTTCTCTCTCATCTGTCTCCTCTCCAGGCTGTGGTTTTAAGGGGAGTGGAGAGGCTGTGCTTTTTCATCAAAGTGTCCTTACACGGCATCCAGGACATTCAATATTTATTAAACAAGCGACCAAAACAACAGTTGTGTCTGGGGAATATTCTTTCTCATTCTTAACATTTCAGAGGCCACCACCAAGGAAGTTGTGTAATTTTACCAGAAAAGCTTGCGGTGAGACGGCTGGGGGGAGGGAGAAATCACCCTGGGAAGGCCATCTCCCCTGCACCTCCAGACGGGTCCCTGCCATGCGGCCGCTCCTTGATATAACCCCACCGTTCCAAGTCTGGCCCCTGTTGTGTAGGCTGAGAAATTCAGTTGCTGCTTACTCCCAGGTTGAGTGAGCTTGAGGCACCTGTCTCACAAAACCCAGAAAGTTGATGAAAAGAGGAACTCTCAGGCCGTTTGGAACACACGTGCATTTGTTGGTTGATACTTGCTCCTCCTTGAGGCTTGGAGATGCACGTACATGGAAAACTAGGTTATAACCAGGAGGCTGCCTGTTCAGCCTGGGATCCAAGATGGATGGGTAGTGAGCTAGCGGATCCTAAGTGGATCCTAAGTGCAGATGTTGCCAAGCTCTGCAGTACCTGGCAAACAGACCGGGAACTTGTTTGGCAGGGCTGGGGCCCCACCCTGCAGATGCTGACATCACTCGGCTTCCTTGTCTGAGCATTTTTCTCACCTGATTTACACATCCCTTTTCTTGAACATGTGCATGCCTTCAGGCAGCTCCCTGCCAGCTCTTCCCAGCTAAGACCAAACCATTCTCTTTAAGGGTGAAGTTGCCCACATCTGTGCAGAGCCGTGATGATTTGTACTTCACAATCGAACTCTCTGGGAGCAATCTGGCTTCCAGATTCTTTTGATTCGAATGCTCTGCCTAGTCGGTTCTATATGGAGTTTCCGTCAAAGAAGCATCCTCTGACCACCGTAGTAACTGTGAAGAAATTCCACTCTTTACTCAAAGAACATTCAAGGGAATAATAACCCACAGCAACACGTCTGCAATGCTTTTTTTCTCTGCTCGCTGGTTCTCGAATTCCCAAAGTTCCTTCATTCTCTGGCATCCTAAGTTACAGACTCACTCCAGCCCAGTTCAGGTGGTTTTTCTGCCTTTCTTTCTCCTCAGTTACCAGCTCTTTGTTGTGAATGGACTCGGTCTCACTGGCTAAAGTCTTTCCTCTTTTCTTCCGTCTTATTCTCTCTCTACTCATTCTGCGTTATCAAAGGCACTGCTTTAGGGGAAGGGAGAGGAAAAGAGAGGGCGAGGAAAGCAGGAAAAGGATGTTCCTAAGTTCGCTGCTATCTAAATTTCACCCAGCCAGCAACCTGAGGACAAAATGGCTCGCAGGGCAGGCTCCCCGCCCCATGGAGCTTCCCTGTTCTTGAGAGAGAGAGAGACGAGTCGCTGCTGCCTACCCTGATGGACAGATGGGAATGCAGATAGGACAGAGGTGGGGACAGCATTCACAGTGCACATCGATGATGGTGTGGACACATTATATGGATGTTTGTCTGCTGTACTGCGGCCCCTCCCTCAGGAACCTCAGCTGGGAGCTAGAACCAGCAAAGATAAGGACCTCCGAAAGCAAGAGGGGCTACTTCTAGGGGTATGAGTAGAAGTCCAGGTGCTTCTGGTGGAAGGGGAGCAGCCTTGCCCTAGTCAGGGAGAGAGCCAGGACTCAACATCCTTCTCCGTGATACACCAACAAGAAGTGGGGGAGTAGGGAACATGGGCAGGAAGGCCACCTCTGCTGGCCATGAGGACAGAGTGGCAGGAGTTACCACCAGCTCCTTGGTTCCATGGGATGGAGAAATGGAGAGACTTGTGAGCAGCCTGTAATTGGGGTGCAAGCTGCAGACCCTGGCCTTCGAGGGCAAAGGGCTACCTACTAAGCATAGCTCAGCCTATGCCAGCCTCCCTGCCACACGCTGAGCCACCACACGATGCCCCATCATTTATTCTGCCTCCTTCGGCCTCACCCCTCCCCCAGGTGTCTGCCATTACAAATAATGTGGCTGTAAACATCCTTGTACATTCAGCTTGGGTGCTTCGGCTTCTGTTGGGTAGACTCCCAGGAGTCAAAAATTAAAATCTTTTATTGTAATAGATGTTGCCAGATTGCGTTCCCAAATGCCTGTAGCCATTTGCAATTCCAACAGTGCGTGAGAGTTCCCTTTTCTCTGCATCACTGCCAATAAAGGTGTCATAGCTATTTTCATTTTTTTTCCAGTCTAGTAGACATAAAGTTACTTTAATTTGCATTTCTCTGATGTCTGGTGAGTTTGGGTATCTTTTCAGATGTTTGTGGCTATCAAGAGCTGCCTGTCTCTCAACTGTCATTTTCTTGTCTTCTTTTCTTTCATTTTCTCTTTCTTTTTTGTCTTCTTCTTTTAAGTTGTAGAGACAGGGTCTCACTACATTGCCCAGGCTGGTCTCAAACTCCTGGCCTCAAGCAATCCGCCCACCTCAGCCTCCCAAAGTGCTGGGATTACAGGCTGGAGCCACTGTGTCTGGCCTCTTTCATTCTCTTTTGTGCCTTCTTGTCAATTATAAAGGGTTTTCTGTGTATTATAAATATAATTATTCATATTATAAATATTTCACTTTGAAGATTTGTGTGCTTCAGCTTAAGAAAATTATTTTGTTATTTCTTTGATGATTTTCTACCCGTATTTTTCATGTTTGCTGTCTGTGGAACTCTTATTAATCAGCTTGCAGTCCAGAAGGCAGGAAGTTGGTGAGGGAAGATGGAGGTAACGTGAGAAGATCAAGGACCAGGTAGAGCCATGAGCACAGGCCAGAGACCCGCAGGGATGGACCGAGACCCCTGCCAGTTCCTCTGCCCTGGGTGGTGTAGTGTGAGTGGCTGCCTTTGGTCATGGGGGCCAAATACACACCTGTCCCAGTAGTCAGAGCAGATGAAGGAGGACCCAGGGGAAGATGGAGCAGTGGCAGTCCTGGTGGCCCTGCACACCAGATGAGCCATCAGATCATTTGAGCTGCAAATTGGCTACTGCTTCATTTCTACACTCAAATCTCCCAAGAATCTCTTTTGTGGCCTGCCCTAACTGAAATATACAAGGAATGAAATTCTGGGAAATGTAGTTCAGCCTGGCCAGGGTGACACATTACAAAGCCATCACAGCTTCCTTTGAGATCTTGCTTAACACTCATATAGCACATTTAACATTCATAACGCACCTATAACTGAGTGCCAGCTACTATCCTAAGCAATTTATGTACATTAACTTATTTAATTTTTGTAATGCTCCTATGAGGTAGCTATTATTATTAATAACCCTATTTTACAGATGTGGAAACTGAGAACAGAGAGGTGAGGCAACTTACCTAAAGACACAGAGCCAGTAAATGGCAGAGCTGAGATTTAAACCCAGAGAGTTCGCCCCCGGGGCCTGTATGCTCCACCACCACACCATGCAAAAGAAGTATTGTCCCTGGCCAAGTGGATGTTTAATAGTGAAAACTGGTGCACTGCACAGGTCTTATTTGAGAACTGTTTGTTTATTGGATTTTTTTTTTTAAATTTTGGACTCTCCCAATGGACACGGGTTGATGAATCTATATTGCACTCAGGAATCTATGTTCTAGTAAACAGAGGGTCAACATAAAGTGCACTGCTTGAAGATCTGCATTCTGCATTGGCTGGGCTCCCTGCTTTAACTTCACAGGTGCAGTTCCTGCCAGCAGAGCAGATGAGGAAGGCTCCCGGGAGCGGGGGTGGCCTCCTCATGTCTCTCCGCAGGCTCTGTGCTCCTGGGAGCTGAGGCCCCCAGGCTGGGACTAGCCCTGGAGAAGCTTCTGTGTCCTGTGCCTCTCTGTACTTCTCAGTATGAGGTAATCTGCTTTGCCCCAGTACTCTTCCCTTGGCTTATGGGAAAACACACAGTAGCCTTCCCCATGTAGCCACAGCGTGGAGGTCCTCCACAGTGAGCATTCATCTTGCCTCAGTCATGGGGAGTCACAGAGACGGCAGGCCACCTCTCCAGCTCTTTTACCATGGAGTGGGTCGGCCATTAGAAGGGACCTGGGCAGCCCACTCACCTCCCAGCGTTTTGTACACACTGGCCCTCCTGCTCAGAAGCCCCTCATCCATGTCTGCTGCAGCTCTGGCCGTTCCCAAGAAAGGATGTGAGTGTGGGGGCCCAGCCTCCTCAGCACCTTTCAGGAGCCAGGGACCCATGCCATTCGGGGCACGTGGCACAGGGCTTTGCAGATTCCTGGGTCTGGCCACGGGGGCTGCTGTGGGCAGTGCAGGATTTCGCAGAGAAGACTTCCGGCTGTGGCAGAGCGGCAGCTTCCCTGCACGCATCCCCAAGACTGAATTCTGGCTGGCTCCAAGGGTGAAGGGAGTGTTGGAATGGCACAACCAGACCCTTGCCTGCCCCCCAGCCTGCCTCCCTTGTAGGGCTCATTGCACCAGGCCCCACCCCAGAGCTTCTGATTCCAAGGGTCTGGAGTGGAGCCTGAGAATGTGTACTTCTTTTTTTAAATTTTTTCTTAGAGACAGGGTCTCACTCTCTTGCCAAGGCTGGATTGCTGTGGCGTCATCATAGCTCACTGTAACCACAAATTCCTAGACTCAAGCAATCCTTCCACATCAGCCTCCCAAGTAGTTGGGACTACAAGGTGTGCACCACCATGCCTGTTTTTTATGTCTGTTTGTTTGTTTTTTAGTAGAAATGAGGTCTTGGTATATTCTCCAGGCTGATCTCGAACTCCTGCACTCAAGCAATCATCCGGCCTCAGCTTCCCAAAGTATCAGCATCTGAGGAAAATGTGCATTTCTTTTTTTTTTTTTTTTTTTTTTTTTTTGAGACGGAGTCTCACGCTGTTGCCCAGGCTGGAGTGCAGTGGCGCGATCTCGGCTCACTGCAAGCTCCGCCTCCTGGGTTCACGCCATTCTCCTGCCTCAGCCTCCTGAGTAGCTGGGACTACAGGCGTCCGCCACCGCGCCCGGCTAATTTTTTGTATTTTTAGTAGAGACGGGGTTTCACTGTGGTCTCGATCTCCTGACCTTGTGATCCGCCCACCTCGGCCTCCCAAAGTGCTGGGATTACAGGCTTGAGCCACCGCGCCCGGCCGAAAATGTGCATTTCTTACAAGCTCTCCCAGATGATGTGGCTACTGCTGCAAAAGGAGCTGCATTTTGACAGCCACTGCTTTCTGTAACACTGCCTTCTCCTCTCTGAGGCCTCTGAGGCATGACACTGTTCCAGTACTGACTGCTAAATTTTCACTGCCAGCCAGGCCAGGGGGGCCATCCATTCTGTCTCTCCTAGCACTGAGTTGGTCAGCATCAGCAAAAGCTGCCTGGAGGCCAGAAGACAGACACCCCGTGGCCGCAGCCCTCTCACTGCTGTCCTGATTCCCCACACAAAGTGTTCGCTGTGGCGCAAACTTGCTGACAAGCACCCCACTGTGTTGGGGATGAACCAAATCATTACAACCATTAGACCCATGGATTCCTGGCTCTGAAAACAGATGCAAAAGCTCCCCTGATCTCCTGACCAACCCACCCCAGGGACACCCTCTTTCAGACCTGCTGTGGAAGGCCCTGAGCTGGGACATGACCCGGCAGGAGGTCTGAGAACGGCTTTCCCTGCCAACTGATATCAAGACCCCTAGGGCCTGGCAGTTGAGGCATGAATAAATATATTACACAGGAGTCCTTTCGGCCATAAAGAGTCTGTCCCCCAGCCTTGTATTCAAAACCAGAGTCGGGCCCAGTGGCTCACTTGTAATCCCAGGACTTCAGGAAGCCGAGGTGGGAGGATCACTTGAGTCCAGGGGTTTGAGACCAGCCTGGGCAACATAGCAAGACCCCTGTTTCTACAAAAAATAAAATTAGCTGGATGTGGTGGTGTATCTATAGTCCCAGCTTCTCAGCAGGCTGAGGTGGGAGGATCACTTAAGCCCAGGAGGTAGAAGCTGAAGTAAACCATGATTGCATCACTGCACCCCAGCCTGGGTGAGAGTGAGACCTTGTCCCAAAAAGCAAACCAAAAACCTGAGACAAGTGCCCTGACTGGCAAAGAGAAGGCACTTTGGCTGGGGATTCTAGAACACCAGCCTTCCAGAAAATGCATTAAGGTGCCCCTTCTCAAAGCTTCCATGGACTCCTTGACTTTCAGGCAGTCTCTTTTTCTTTTGTCCTCTCTCCCTCCTTGGCCGCTTCTTCCTATTCTATGTACTTCAGGTGCCGAGTAAGGCATTTGCATGTTCAGAGCTGCTAATGGCCTCGTCAGTGTTTAAACACGGACTGTCTAGTCCACATGTCTTAACCTGGGACCTGAATCCAGATGGGGACTGAAGGGTGGGCAGGTCAGCAGGTGCTGAGGCATTCATCTGTGAAGTGCCCACAGACAGCATTAGAGTAAATCGGAAGAATGGTGTCAGCTAACTAAGGCTCCCACACAACCCTTCCAGAGTGGAAAAATCTAAATCGCTTTCACTTCAGCCTCGAGTGAGAGAAAGAGAATACCCCTCACTGGGGCTCTTTCTGCTGAACACTTTGCATGGACAGCTACTTGATATTCACAATCAATAGAGTAATTCATGGGGTTGTGCTGACTACCAGAAATCAGTCAGCTATTTACCTAACTTTTAAATGGGTTCAAGAGTTTCAGAAAACTGCTTGTATGTGATCGATTGTAATCTCAGACACAAAGGGGTGCGTGATTTTTATTAGTATACAATTGGTTTCTCACTGACACTACTACAAATATTAAATTAAAAAAATCAATTCGAAAGGGGTGCCAAATTGTGGCCTGCCACAATTCTCAATCTGACACTGTATAAAGTCTATGAAAATGAATGAGGATGTTGTGTGCATGTACCGTTTTCTGGGTGAATATTCATAGCTTTTGCTGCATGTTCAAAAGAGCTCTAAAACAACCCCACCAACCATAAAAGGGCAGGAAGCTTAGAGGCTTACATGAAGCTCACCGGCCCCTTCCAAACTCTCCTTCCTCCCTCCTTCCCTCTGCACAAGCATCTTCCCTCTTCTTGGCTCCCCACATAGCCTGATGCCTCACTATACTGAGACCCAATTGCTTCACTCATCACTAACCAACCTCGGGATTAAAAAGGGCTTTATGATCCAAGTAAAATAATAAACATAAAAATACCTTCTAAAATTCTACAAAAGTAAAGAGTTAAAGAAAAGTCAGGGGGTGCCAGTGTTGGGAAAGTTAATTTGATGACTGATTACTAAGCGCCTGCCTGACTATCCACAGGCTGTTCACATCATGTTCTAAGTGCTTCAGGGCAATGACAGCAGTGGCCCGACTAGAAGCTTCCTGCCTCACTTACTGCCCATACCAACTCTATGAAGTGAGTACTGTTACCCCCAACTTACAACGAATAAACTGGGGCCTAAAGAGGTTAGATAACTTGTCAATTACACACAAGGGTTTGAACTGGAGGCATTCTTGTTAGGACCCTAATTCTGAACCATTGTTGAGACACCACTATGTGCCAGAAGCTGTGTGAAGCCTGCTATGAGTATTTAACTTATTTAATCCCCATGACAAACCCATGAAATAAATACTATAATTGTTCCCGTTCTCCATTGAGATGGAGAAAGATTAAATCGCTTGCCCAAAGTCACATAGCTGATAAATGTTGGAGCTGGGGTTCTACCCACACAGTTTTACTCCAGAGTTCATCCCCTTTACTTTTCCACTGAAACGCATAGGATTTAAGGAGCTGCATAAACCAGCCTCCAAATAACAATTTGGGGCCATTAATGAGAAGCCATTTCTCTTATCAGAGGATACAAGATTTTTTTTTTTTTTGAGATGGAACCTCACTCTGTTGCCTAGACTGGAGTGCAGTGGCGAGATCTCGGCTCACTGCAACCTCCACTTCCCAGGTTCAAGTGATTCTCCTACCTCAGCCTCCCAAGTAGCTGCAATTGCAGGTGCCTGCCACCACACCCAGCTAATTTTTGTACTTTTAGTAGAGACAGGGTTTCACCATGTTGGTCAGGGCTGGGCTCGAACTCCTGACCTCAGGTGATCTGTCAGCCTCGAACTCCCAAAGTGCTGGAATTACAGGCGTGAGCCGTCGTGCCCGGCCAGGATTTCTTAAGATTCAATAACTTATCAGTGATTATTTCATCAGTCTTTCAGGCAGTTTTTCTAATCACACATTGATTTCAATGAACAGTTGCCTACTGTGTACAAAAATAATTGGATGTGGTGCTGAACAAGACGAGGTTTGTGCCCTCTGGGCCTCTCTGTCTAGTCTGGCAGACAGAAGCATACAAGAAAACACCATGGAAAACAGACTGATTAGATGCCCTGGAGATGTGCTCCAGGATTCCGGAGAGAATTCGTGGCTTCTGCCGGCCGTTAGGTTCCAGCGGATGGGGGTAGGGTTGGGAGAGGCGTGACTGGCGTGTTTTCAAGTGGCGCCCGCAGCCAGCCAAGGCGAAACGCAGGACTGAGGGCTTTCCCGGCCCACTAGCTCCTCTGCTGGCTCCCAACTGTAAGAAGTGGATACCGTGGTCTCCGCATCCAGCCGTCACGTGCTGCAGCAGCCAGCTCTTTGTTTTCCATCATTCCCTGGCCTAGGCGGGGATGAATTTCAGAGTCATGGGGTTTTACTTGGTCACACCTGGTCAGACCCTTCTCTCAACACGTCCAGCCCTGTCTCGAGGACATGAAGTCCTTGGGGTCCCCGCCTGCCCATCTCCCAGCTGATGATTAACTGTAGCTGACAACCCAGCGTTACATAAGAGGATTATGAAACTCTGTTAACAGGGAGGTAGGTGATCTGTATGTATAAATAGACAAAAACCCACGAGTCTGCTACTTTAAGACTCAGAGACATCTAGTGGCAGGAAATTATACCTGCAGTCCTGGCCCATCCACGCCAAATAAACGACTTTTTAAAAGTTGTAAATTGTGAAACTTTTGTACCCATCCAATTTGGGAGGCTTTGGGTTAAATTACGTCGAAAGAAAAACGGACAGGTTTTTAATTTTTAGGAGTACAGTATTGTCTTTAATAAAAAAGTCCCATAAACCTATCTTAAAACTGTTTTCCTCCAAAGTTTTAAATGCACACAGTTACATATAGCATGTGAGAGAGAAAATTAGAATATAATGACTCTATTAAAAACTTTTCGGCTGGGCGGGGTGGCTCATGTCTGTAATCCCAGCACTTCGGGAGACTGAGGTGGGCAGATTGCTTGAGCACAGGAATTTGAGACCAGCTTGGGCAACATAGTAAGACCTCGTGTCTACTAAAAAAAAATTTTTTAAACAGCCAGGTGTGGAGGCATGCTCCTATAGTTCCAGCTACTTAGGAGGCTGAGGGGGAGGATCCCTTGAACCCAGGAGGTCGAGGCGCAGTGAGTTGTAATGGCAGCCCTGCACTCCAGCCTGGGTGACAAAGTGAGACCCTGTCTCAAAAACCAACCAACCACAAGGGATGTAAAGGACCTCTTCAGGGAGAACTACAAACCACTGCTCAGTGAAATAAAAGAGGACACAAACAAATGGAAGAATACACCATGCTCATGGATAGGAAGAATCAATATCGTGAAAATGGCCATACTGCCCAAGGTAATTTATAGATTCAATGCCATCCCCATCAAGCTACCAATGAGTTTCTTCATAGAATTGGAAAAAACTGCTTTAAAGTTCATACGGAACCAAAAAAGAGCCCGCATTGCCAAGACAATCCTAAGTCAAAAGAACAAAGCTGGAGGCATCACGCTACCTGACTTCAAACTATACTACAAGGCTACAGTAACCAAAACAGCATGGCACTGGTACCAAAATAGAGTTATAGACCAATGGAACAGAACAGAGTCCTCAGAAATAATACCACACATCTACAGCCATCTGATCTTTGACAAACCTGAGAGAAACAAGAAATGGGGAATGGATTCCCTATTTAATAAATGGTGCTGGGAAAATTGGCTAGCCATAAGTAGAAAGCTGAAACTGGATCCTTTCCTTACTCCTTATACAAAAATTAATTCAAGATGGATTAGAGACTTAAATGTTAGACCTAATACCATAAAAACCCTAGAAGAAAACCTAGGTAATACCATTCAGGACATAGGCATGGGCAAGGACTTCATGTCTAAAACACCAAAAGCAATGCCAACAAAAGCCAAAATTGACAAATGGGATCTAATTAAACTAAAGAGCTTCTGCACAGCAAAAGAAACTGCCATCAGAGTGAACAGGCAACCTACAGAATGGGAGAAAATTTTTACAATCTACTCATCTGACAAAGGGCTAATATCCAGAACCTACAAAGAACTCAAACAAATTTACAAGAAAAAAACAAACAACCCCATCAAAAAGTGGGCAAAGGATATAAACAGACATTTCTCAAAAGAAGAAATGCATACAGCCAACAGACACATGAAAAAATGCTCATCATCACTGGCCATCAGAGAAATGCAAATCAAAACCACAATGAGATACCATCTCACACCAGTTAGAATGGCAATCATTAAAAAGTCAGGAAACAACAGGTGCTGGAGAGGATGTGGAGAAATAGGAACACTTTTACACTGTTGGTGGGATTGTAAACTAATTCAACCATTATGGAAAACAGTATGGCGATTCCTCAAGGATCTAGAACTAGAAGTACTATATGACCCAGCCATCCCATTACTGGGTATATACCCAAAGGATTATAAATCATGCTGCTATAAAGACACATGCACACGTATGTTTATTGCGGCACTATTCACAATAGCAAAGACTTGGAATCAACCCAAATGTCCATCAGTGACAGACTGGATTAAGAAAATGTGGCACATATACACCATGGAATACTATGCAGCCAGAAAAAAGGATGAGTTTGTGTCCTTTGTAGGGACATGGATGCAGCTCGAAACCATCATTCTCAGCAAACTATCGCAAGAACAGAAAACCAAACACCGTATGTTCTTACTCATAGGTGGGAACTGAACAATGAGATCACTTGGACTCGGGAAGGGGAACATCACACACCGGGGCCTATTATGGGGAGGGGGGGGGAGGGATTGCATTGGGAGTTATACCTGATGTAAATGACGAGTTGATGGGTGCTGACGAGTTGATGGGTGCAGCACATCAACATGGCACAAGTATACGTATGTAACAAACCTGCACGTTATGCACATGTACCCTAGAACTTAAAGTATAATAATAATAAAAAAAAGTAAAAAAAAAACAAAAAACAAAAAAACCAACCAACCAACCAACCAACCAACCAAACAAACAACACCTCTGTAGAACTTCTTTATATATTCTGGATGTGAGTCTATTTACAAAAAATAAACATTTGGTTTATGTTGTAAGTCTTTTATGTTCCCCGAAGGATCAAGCTTTTGGAAACTCAAAAGTCAGGGTGGCACTCTCTTTTCTCTGCCATCGCTTTTTTCTGCTCTGAAGTCATGAACCCCAAACAGCTTCCTTGACAGATGGGGTGGGTACATGTGCTACAAATATTTTTTCTCATTTTTGCTTTTTCAGTCTTTCAGTGGTATCTTTTCATGATAAAAAGAAAACTTCTTAATTTTAAAGCAGCCCAATTAAAAATTTAATTGGGCTGGGCCTGGTGGCTCACGCCTATAATCCTAGCACCTTGGAAGTCTGAGGTGGGAGGATCGCTTGAGCCCAGGAGTTGGAGATCAGCTTGGGCAACATAATGAGACCAGTCTCTACAAAAAACTTTAAAAAAATTAGCTGGATGTAGTGGCATACACCTGTAATCCCAGCTACTCAGGAGGCTGAGATGGGAGGATCACTTGAGTGTGGAAGGTTGAGGCTGCAGCAAGCCGTGCATGACAGAGCAAGACTATCTCAAATTTTTTAAAAAGTTAATTTATGGTCATTAGGATCTTCTGCTGTGATATCTAGAAACTTATTCTTTGACCTTTCACATTTAGGGCTATAGTCCACCTGAAATTGATGTTTGTGTATGGATATCCCATTGACCCAGAACCACTTAGTAAGAAGATTGTCCTTTCTGCTATGGCTCAACATGCCACTTTTGTCATAAATCAAGTGTCCATTAATGTGTGGGTCTGTTCTTTGACTCCCTATTTTGTTCCATTGGTCTACTTGCCTATTCTTGTACCATTACTATTCTGCCTTAATTATTGTAGCTTTATAGTAAGTCTTTTTTATCTGATAGATTATCTTCCAACTTGCTTCTTCTTTAATATTGTCTGTAGTAGTCTTGGCCTCTTGCATTTCTATATACATTTTAGAATCAGCTTATGAATGTTCCCAAAAAACATGCTGGGATTTTCAATACATTGGTGAATGCATTGAATCAATATATCAATTTAGGGAACATTTTTACATCTTTTAACTATCTAAACCAAATATTTAGGAGAATACATAATGAGAAAGCTTCCCAAACACAGTCTGGAAAATATATTTTCCTGGGTAGGGGAAAAACAAGGAAAGCCGCAAGGGAAATAATTTAGTGTGGGCATTGGTGGGTTCCAGAGAAAGCAGTCTTGTCCTCATACCACAAGCTAAGCCCTGGGAAGACCGTAAGATGCCCAAGTAGGGTGTGGAACGTGAGGGTGTGAGCAGCAATGAAACTTGTGTTTTCCTATAGATCCCTAAGGAAGTTGCAAGACCCTAACGAAGAAGTGGCTATATCATATCACCTGCCAGATGGGGCTTAGGCAGCCTCCCAGAGCTTCCTACACTGAAGAATCATACAGGAGCAGCAGAGCCATCCCTGAGCGCCCATGGGTAGCATAGTAGCGGGAGAAGGAAATACAAGCTCTTGTAGTGCTCACCGAGCATGGGGTTGAGCATGGGGTGCCCTGGGTTAGAAGGAAATCCACAAGCTCGGAGTCTTGCTCTGTGTAGTGCTCACCGAGCATGGGTCCACGCCATTCTCCTGCCTCAGCCTCCCGAGTAGCATGGGGTGCCCTGGCAGCTAATTTTTTACCCCGATCTCCCTAACGGCCTCCCAAATGACATGACATCCATCCACTACATCTTGACACCAGGTAGGCTTCCCATTTAGTCACAAAACTGGGGGAAAGTGGGTGGAAGAGTAAATCCCAAACTGAGTGACCCTGCATTTTGCCACCCCAGTGGAATAGTGACACAAGATAGAATTAAGTTGAGCTACAGAAAATGATGAAAATATTATTTCTTTAGTGCCTGTTTTTGTGGACTGAGATGTATGATACATACCAGCCACATACTCATGGGAGATAAATGGGACTTTTAAATAAGACTGTAAGATATTTGAAGAAAACCGTCTCCCTTTATAGTTGTTTACATGCACACACACACACACACAAACACACACACACACACACACCTATTGCGTATTATTAGGCTAGTGCCAAAGTAATTGCAGGTTTTGTCATTACTTTCAATGGCAAAAACCACAATTACTTTTGCGTCAACCTAATAGTAAAGATTCCAGCTGAAAACAGATGACAGGCTCAAGATGGGTAATTTACACATTTATAGGTAGGCTTTACCAAAACTATCAAGGGATCATGCTGTACCCTGAGGTTAACCAAAGCAAGAAACTTCACCATTAGACCTGAAAAGGGAGAGGGGGGAACCCAGAGAGGATGCTTCAGGGCCAGGTCCTCCAGATAGGAGCTGTGGACTTTGCTAGAAGGAGGTCATGTGCAGCCCAAAGCACACTCTTGGCATTGACATAGAGAGGGAGCTTGGGGAGTATATCTCACCCCCACTTTCTAATCTCTCCTGGTGCATCCCCATGGGAAACCCAACTAGAAGCCAAGAGGCAAGGGAGATGTCGATGGTGTCCACATGGGCTAACCTCACCAAGAGCAGAGCAGAAGAGAAAGGGAGAAAGTGGAGCTACAGGGGCGAATGGAAGATACCCAACATTAATGCTTTGCTCACACCTTGTCGCATAAAATATGTTTATATCTCACTCCATTAGCTACCTAAGCTCATGAAGATAAATTTCTGACTCCATTTCTGTTCTCTTTCTTTCTCCCTCTCTTACATGCATGCACTTGCACACATACACACACATGCCATTTATTCCTTTTTTTGTTCATTCATTATTCATGGTATAATCAGCTTTTTTTCTGAATATACAATATAGATTTTTTCAAAATATAGAAAATACACAAAGAAGTTAAGAAGAAAGTGAAGATCAATTTAATTCCACCACCCAGAAATGATTACTGTTAATGCTTTAATCCTATCTCTTTATGTATCTTTATAATTTATACACATTTGTATGCATATTTCAGAAACGAATCCTACCATGCCAAGATGTTTTATAACATAATGTTCCCTCTCAATAAATTACATAACTCTTTCTATGTCAATATAGGCATACTTCAACATTTTTAATGGCTGTATAGTATTCTATTTTATGAATAAATCATAACAAGTCACTTTTTTTTCTTTTGAGATGGAGTTTCACTCTTGTTGCCCAGGCTGGAGTGCAATGGTGTGACCTCAGCTCACTGCAACCTCGCCCTCCCGGGTTCAAGCAATTCTCCTGCCTCAGCCTCCCTAGTAGCTGGGATTATAGGCATCTGCCAACACACCTGGCTAATTTTTGTATTTTTAGTAGAGATGGGGTTCCACTATGTTGGGCAGGCTGCTCTCAAACTCCTGACCTCAGGAGATCCACCCGCCTCAGCCTCCCGAAGTGCTGGCATTACAGGCATGAGCCACCGTGCTCAGCCATAAGTCACTTTTTAAAATTTTTTATTAACGTATAGTTGACAAATAAAAATTGTATATATTGGCTGGGCATGGTGGCTGGCACCTGTATAATCCCAGCACTTTGGGAGGCCGAGGTAAACAGATCACCTGAGGTCAGGAGTTCAAGACCAGCCTGGCCAACATGGCAAAATCCTGTCTCTACTAAAAATATAAAAATTAGCCTGGCATGGTGGCAGGCGCTTTTAATCCCAACTACTTGGGAACTGAAGCAGGAGAATTGCTTGAACCTTGGAGGTGGAGGTTGCAGCTAACTGAGATACACCACTGCACTCCAGCCTGGGGGAGAGAATGAGACTTTGTCTAAAAAGAATAAATAAATAAAATAATATTTAAAAAATTGTAAATATTTTTGCTACAATGTGATACTTTGAGATATATATATATATATATATATATAGTGAAAGTATTAAATCAAGCTAGTTGACATATTCATCACCTCACATACTTACCATTTTTTGTTTTGAGATCATAAAAATCTCTTAGCAACTTTCAAGTATACATTATTAACTACAGTCATCACATTATACAATAGAGCCCCTAAACTTATTTCTCCTCACTGAAACTTTAGACCCTTTCACCAACATCTCCCCCATTCCCCACCCCACAGCCCCTGGCAACCACCATTCCACTCTTAGCTTCAACGAGTGCCACTTTTTTAGATTCCACATGTAGGTGAGATCATGAGATATTTATTTTTCTGTGCCTGGCTTTTTTTCACTTTGCATGTCCTTCAGGATCATCCATGTTGTCAAAAAAGAAATTTCCTTCTTTTTAAAAGCTGATTAGTATTACATCGTGTGTGTGTGTGTGTGTGTGTGTGTGTGTGTGTGTGTGTGTGTGTCTGCATATCTGTGTTTGTTTCTTCATCTGTGGAGGGATACTTAAGTTGATTCTATATCTTGGCTATTGTGAATAGTGCTGCGATAAATATGGAGTGCAGATATGTCTTTGACATACTCATTTTATTTCTTTTGGATCTATACCCAGCAATGGGATTGCTGAATCATATGGTAGTTCTATGTTTAATTTTTTGAGGAACCTCCATACTACTTTCCATAGTGACTACAGCAATTTACATTCCCACCAATAGTGTACAAGGGTTCCCTTTTCTCCACATCCTAGTCCAACAGTTTTAATCTTTCATCTTTTCAATAATAGCCATTTTAACAGGGGTGAGGTGATATCCCATTATAGTTTTGCATTTCCTGATGATTAGTGATTTTGAATATTTTTTCCTAACAAGTCACTTTTCTTGGGAGGCATATAGGTGATTTCTAATTTTTTGCAATGGAAACAATGTTGTGATAAACATCCTTGTATGGAGTTTTTGTTTGCCTGTCCGGTTATTCCCCCAAGACAGTGATTCTTCAAGTGTGTTGCATGGAGCCCTGGAAATGCCTGAGGGACTTCTGCAGGGGTGAGGTGGAGGCCAGGCTTCAGGGCTGCAGCCCCTAACACTGCTTTGGCAATTACAGATGCACTTCCCTCTGCTCGATTTTGTGTGAAGGAAGAGTTTCACTACAAATGCAACTGGAAATCGGGTGCTTAGAATATAGTCAAAGAAAAATAAAGTTGTTAGGTGAAAGATGCCCATTTAAAGATCTGATACAGGTTGATAAATACTGTTGTTCACCAAGAAAGGGCATACTTATTTACATTTCTACCAAAAGTATATGTGCCTATATTCTGCCACACCAATACTTTTCATTTATACTGATTTAAAAGCATACATATCATTCCTTTAATTTAGATGTCCTTATCTAGTGATTGTATTAGTATCCTATTGCTGCTGTACAAACTACCACAAAGTTAATGACTTAAAACAACACGAATTTATTATCTTACAGATCTGGAGGTCAGAAGTCCCAAATGAGTCTTACAGGGCTGAAGTCAACATGCTGGCAGGGTTGTATTCCTTTCTGGAAGCTCTAGAAGAGAATTCATTTCCCCTGCCTTTTCCGGCTTCTAGAAGCTACCAGCATTCCTTGGCTTGTGGCCCCTTTCTCCATCTTCAGAGCACAGCACTCCAATCTTGGCTTCCTTCATCACATCTCTTTCTTTGACTTGGACTCTTCTGACTTTCTGTTTCACTTATAAGGACCCTTGTGATTACATTGGGCTGACCCAGATAATCTAAGATAATCCTCTCATCTCAAAATCCTTAACTTAATCACACCTGCGAAGGTCCTTTGTCATGTAAGGCAACATACTCAGTTTTGGAGATTAGGATATGGACATCTTTCAAGGGCTATTCCCGCCATCACAGTAATGATATAGAACACATTTTATTTTGTTTGTTGTTAATTCGCAGTTATTTCATAAATGCTCTCTGTGTCATTTGCTCATTTTTTTATTGGGATATTTGTATTTTTCTAGCTGATTTATTTTAAAATTTTTATAAATTTTGGAGTTGTAAACATGTAGCCAATTACATAGGTTGCAAACACTTTTTTCCACACTTCTAGTTTTTAAACTTTCCTTAGGCTACTATGTAGTACTCTGTTCCAGTTGCCATAATAAAATACTATAGACTGGATGGCTCACACAACAGAAATTTATTTTCTCACAGTCCTGGAGGCTGGAAATCTGAGATTATCGCGCAAGCATTGTTGGTTTCTAGTGAGGGCTCTCTTCCTGGCTTGAAGATAGCTGCCTTCTCACTGTGTCCTCACATGCGAGAGAGAGAGACAGAGAGACAGAGAGAGAGAGAGAGGGCCTTTTGTCATCTCTGCTTATGAAGATACTAATCCTATTATGAGGTCTCCACCCTCAGGACCTCATCTAACCCTAATTACCTCCCGAAGGACCCAACTCCAAATGCCATCACATTGTGGGTAAAGCCTTCAACATGTGAATTTTGTGGGAACACAAACATTTAGTCCATAAACAGGTTTTATGGAAGATGTTGGATGTTCGTGTGTTCATATCTATCAGTCTTCTGTTTTAGTTTATTTATTCTCTGTAACAGGGTCTCACTCTGTCACCCAGCATGAAGTGCAGTGGTGCAATCATGGCTCACTGCAACCTCAACCGCCCAGGCTCGAGCAATCCTCCTGCCTTAGCCTCCTGAGTAGCTGGGACCACAGACACAGGCTGCCACGCCCAGCTAAGTTTTTAATTTTATTGTAGAGATAGGGTCTTGCCGCGTTGCCCAGGTTATGTCAATCCTTTGATGCCTTTTTGGCTTCAATATGTTTAGCTTAGTAAGACTTCCCTCATCTAAGATTTATAAACATGTACATATACTTTCTTCTTAAATTCTCATACATTCGTTTTCTTTTACATCCACATTTAACCATTCTGAAATTTCAGGTGAGGTCTGACTCATTTTTTACCCACTTAAACTATTTTGGTTACTATTTTATTCTTCAAATACAACTTCTAATAGGTTCTAAGCACTTAAGCCTCTAATCAAAGACTAGGGCCCTGGATTTGCCATCATCTGAATGCTGGCCTCTTGTAATTCACTTTATTTCTTCCCTTTCTGTGCTAGTAATAGAAAACTATTTTTTGTCTATCTGGAAAATCCATTCATTCAGTAAAGACCAACAACTAAAGCCAGCTTTTTTTTTTTTTAAAGGAAACAGTGAGTTTCCTTAATATTTCAGACTTGAAAAGCTTTCCATGAATAGCAATTTAAGATCAACTCATCTGAGCGTGTACTAAGACTTTCACATTCTTTTGAATCCTAAAGTTATTTGATCTTCAAAACAAATGGGGAAAAATATTCTACCCATGGAAGAAACCTATTTAGATCGTTGAACTTTAAAAAACTTGTGCTTCAGCCAGGTGTGGTGGCTCACACTTATAATCCCAGCACTTTGGGAGGCTGAGACAGGCAGATCACCTGAGGTCAGGAGTTTGAGACCAGCCTGGCCAACCTGGTAAAAATACAAAAAAATACAAAATAAAAAAATAAAAATAAAATTAGTTGGGTGTGGTGGCACATGCCTGTAGTCCCAGCTACTGGGGAGGCTGAGGCAGGAGAATCGGTTGAACCTGGGAGGCAGAGGTTGCAATGAGCCAAAATCGGGCCATTCCACTCCAGTCTGGGTGACAGAGCAAGACTCCATCTCAATCAATCAATCAATGTAATGATGAGAAGCCAGGAGAGGAGTGGGTTGATGAAGGAGTGGGTAGAACTTGTGTAAGAACACCCTTAGGGAGATGAAAGGAGATGGTAGAGGAAAGACTCCAAGCCAGTGGCTTCTGTGAATTGGCCACAAGACCACACTGGGGGATCCCGCTGAAGATGCATAAACTTCCTCAAATAATGATGATGGTCTCCACTGCCATGTGTCCCTCACCTGCCTCATAGTCCCGGCCCCAAATATTGCCAGAATGAGGACTGAGGCTATTGTTCCCCTGTGGGAGGGGAAGTTTACATAACTAGGGAGGGTTTGGGGATTGGTGATAATTAAATTAAAAAAAACAATAAAGCCAATTTTTAATCCGAGAGAAAACAAAAAGTTAAGTAGGGAAGGAGAAGTAGTCGTAATATGTTACATGACTCAGCTGTCAATAACATTAATAGATTCATAAAAGGTAATCACTTATGCCAGTCATCAATTTGCTGCCTCTCCAGATTCACACTGCACCATCTGACCTGTGAAATTCGGGGTCCTTTGACTATTTCTCCTTTGCAGCTGGCATGACGTTAAAAGCATCGTCAGTAGAGGGCGTTGGAGGGACGCTGAAGGAGGAAGGCGGACGCTGAAGGAGGAAGGCGGTCGCTTCCACCATCCAGGGTTTTGCTGCTTTTCGCTCCTCTCCCTACAGTCCCCAACGCGGCCACCAAAGATCCAGTGGCAGCTCCATTAGGATCCAGCAGCACCTGATAGATAACTTCCCACAGAGTTCCCGCAGCCTTCCCAGGAGTGATCCCCAGTGAATCATGCGGGTGCCTCCGCTGGCTTCCCAGCCCTGGCCTGCCAGTCCTCCAGAGAGGTGCTTTCTGCTCGCCAGTCCTGGCCGTGGTTTTCTACACATCTGTACCTTGGAGTGGTGTTTTCTTCTTGTCCAGTAGCTGTGGCCTGGAGCAACCCAGAAAACTTCTGTGCCGTCCCAGCCTCAGGGAGGGTCGTTCCTCCGGTGAGTGTCCTCGTGTGGGGGGAAAGAACCCCCACAGGTTTGTAGTAGACATGGACTTCTGTCACAGAAGGCAAATTAACAAAAGAAAAGCAAACAGAAGTGTATTCACATATATTCTTCATAACACATGGGAGACACACAGAGAATGAGTAGTTCTCAAAGCGGTGTCTTTGAATTCCAGCTTAGCTAGCATCTTTAACAAAGAACGGTACATTTTTAGAGAAGTGACAAGACAAAGGAAAAGGACTTTGAGTTTCTACAGGCAGCAACTCGAGGAAAGGCAAAGAACTGGCAGATAAAGGATGATTAGTAAAACTCGTTCATATAAATTCCTCTGGCTTCATCTCCAGGTCAAGAGGGTCTAAAGCTTTCTTCAGTGGTAATATTTATTTATTTATTTATTTTTGAGATGGGGGTCTTGCTCTGTCGCCCAGGCTGGAGTGCAGTGGTGCCATCTCGGCTCACTGCAACCTCTGCCTCCCTGGTTAAAGTGATTCTCCTGTCTCAGCCTCCCAAGTAGCTGGGATTACAGGTGTCCACCACCACACCTGGCTAATTTTTGTAATTTTAGTAGAGACAAGGTTTCACTGTGTTGGCCAGGCTGGTTTTGAACTCCTGACTTCAAGTGATCTGCCTACCTTGGCCTCCCAAAGTGCTAGGATTACAGGCGTGAGCCACAGCGCCCAGCCCCTTTTTTATTTATTTATGGATTTATTTATTTATTTATTTTGAGAGGGAGTCTCGCTCTGTTACCCAGGTGGGAGTGCAGGTAGAGTGCAATGGCACCATCTCGGCTCACTGCAACCTCCGCCTCCTGGGCTTAAGCAATTCTCCTGCCTCAGCCTCCCAAGTGGCTGGGACTGCAGGGGCCTGCCACCATGCCGGGCTAATTTGTGTGTGTATGTGTGTGTGTATTTTTAGTAGAAGCAGGGTTTTACCATGTTGACCAGGCTGATCTCAAATTTCTGACCTCAGGTGATCCACCAGCTTCAGCCTCCCAAAGTGCTGTGATTCCAGGCATGAGCCACCACATCTGGCCCACTGGCAACCTTTAGAGAACAAGGAAGGATACTGTAATGGTTAATATTAGGTGCCAACTTGTTTGGATTGAGGAATGCTAGCTGGCTGCTGTTGTTTCTGGTGTGTCTGTGAGGGTGTTGGGGAGACTGATATGTGAGTCAGTGGACTGGGAGAGGAAGACTCACCCTCAGTGTGGGTGGACACCATCCAGTGGCAGCCAGCACAGCCAGAACAAAGCAGGTGAAGAAGGTGGGGCAACTTTGCTTGCTGAGTCTTCTGGCTCTCTTTCTTCTTCCCACTTTGGTTGCTTGCTTCTGCTCCTCCTGCCCTTGAACATCAGACACCAGGTTCTTTGGCCTTTGGATTCTGAGACTTGCACCAGCGGCTTCCCAGGGTCTCCCAGGTATTCAACTGCAGACTGAAGGCTGCACTGTCAGCTTCCCTGGTTCTGAGGCGTTCGGACTTGGACTGAGTCACTACCGGCTTCTCCTTCTCTCCAGCTTGCAAACGGCCTCCTGTAGGACTTTGCCTTGTAATCGTGTGAGCCAATCTTCCCTAGTAAACTCTCTTTTATATACACATATATCCTATTAGTTCTGTCCTCCTGGAGAACTGACTCATACAGATGCCCTTTTTCTATATAGATCTATATTCTGCTTTTAGGCAAATAGAGGAGAATGCAGGGGCAGAAAAGGTGTGATCCCTTTCCTCACCCATCATAAGAATCATGGCTCCAACTCCTACAACAAAGACAGGTTCACAGGAGAAAAGCGTAACACAACTTATTTAATCAAAGTTTTACATGACACAGGAAACTTCGGAAATAAAGTCCTAAAGACCCAGGGAAAATTGTCTATTTTTATGCTTAAGTCAAATAAAAAATGGACAGGCATGTAGAAATGTGACTGGACAACAACGATATGATCTAATGATAATGGATTGAGTAGGGAGACCCAGCAAGGCCCGTATGTTCAGATTCTTCTTGGCTTCTCTGTGCAGCATTCCTTGCTCTGGGATAGGGCAGGACCCCTCTGGAATGGGAGTCTCATGACCAACTATTAGGCAAGGCAGGTCGGAGAATGTCTTTATGTCCAGCTCCTGCACAGAAAGATGGGGGAGGTGAGAGTGACATGTCTCCTTTTAAGGCCTGCTTTGGCGAAGACGGGATCTAGTTTCTAATAACCAGCCTTGGGGAAGTGGAATTCTGGTTTCCATGACTTGCTTTGGGGGAAAAAAGAGGGAGGAGAGATAGAACAGAAAAGATCAGAGAGAACTTGCTTCTGGAGCCTTCCAGTCTCCTTTAGATCAAAGTACTCAGCCTGCCAAAGTGCCGTACTGCAGGGCATTGTTTTCCAAGCCCCAACAGAGGGCAGAGCGCTCTGGTGCATCTGTTTCTTCTTAAGTGTCTTCAGCTCGTTAATCCCTTGTACTCTGGGGAGGCGTACTCTGGTCTCTCAAACGTGCCCACCTCTAGGCATTCTTTACAGTCCTCTTTCCCCCTTGATAGATAATCTATACTGTAGTTAATAACTCTTTGTATTAAACTTTCTATGTACTGATTACGCTGTGGTTTCTAACTCCTGATTAGACTTGACCAGTACAACACTGAATATGTGTCTAACCAAAGCTGATGTAATTGTTTCGGGAAGAGAGGAAGGCAGAAAGCATGAATGTGTGTATGTGAGCAATAAAGAGAGTGAGAGAGACAGAGCGAGAGAGAAAGTTAAGGCCTTATTTTCTGTCGCAAGAAGTTGACAATCTACACCTGAAACTGAAAAATTATAGAATATAGTATAAAATTAGAGATTTGAAAGTGGTTCTGTTTAGAGATCAGGAAATGGAGAGAGATCTGCTAATTTTTGTAACAAGCCTTGGATTTGACTCTTATGATTATAGATAGCTTCAATAAGAATTAAAACTGATAAAAAGAGAATTACTAGGACTTTGGAGGGCCAAGGCAGGAGGATCACTTGAGGCCAGGAGTTCAAGGTCAGCCTCGCCAACATACCGAAATCCTATCCCTACTAAAAAACACAAAAAGGTAGCTGGGCATGGTGGCGCATGCTTGTAATCCCAGCTACTCGGGAGGCTGAGGCATGAAAATCACTTGAACCCGGGAGGCAGAGGTTGCAGTGAGCTGAGATCATGCCACTGGACTCCAGCCTGGATGACAGAACGAGACTCTGTCTAAAAAAGAGAAAAAAAAAAAAAAAAAAAAAAGGAGAGAGAGAGAAAAAAAAGAAAATTACTAGGGCTGAAATAAATAAACAAAGGGGAAGGAAGGAAAGAACGTTACAAAGTTTGTGGGAGTAAACCAAAAATAAAATTCTAAGCACCCCCAACCACTGAATGGATCCCCCCTTGGCCAAGAGGATCCCAAAGAAAACCTGAGGAAGCTTTGTGCAATGGCAGCCAATGAGGTTTACCTGAGGTGTGATTATTGCTAATGGAAAACTCTTCTCAGTACCCTGCCATGATGTATTGAAACATAGTCAGCATTGGCAATTTTTGACAGTCTCTCCAGAGACTGAACTTTGTTAGTAAAAAAAAATATGTTAAAAAAACCCCAAAAAACAAAAACCGAACTCGGGTGCAGTGGTTCACGCCTGTAATCCCAGCACTTTGGGAGGCTGAGGCGGGTGGATCACTTGAGGTCAGGAGGTCGAGACCAGCCAGGCCAACATGGTGAAACCCCGTCTCTACTAAAAATACAAAAATTAGTTGAGCATGTGCCTCACACCTGTAGTCCCAGCTATTCGGGAGGCTGAAGTGGGAGAATTGCTTCAGCTTGGGAGGCAGAGGTTGCAGCGAGCTAAGATCACACCAGTGCACTCCAGCCTGGGGGACAGAGTGAGACTCTGTCTCAAAAAACAAACAAACAAACAAAACAAACAAAGAAAATCCAAAAACAAATGCTCAAAAAACTAGTTAAGGCCATAATGGGAAGGGAGGTCAGATATCCTTTGCTACACCCTCCTCCCTTTGGAGTTCAGGCACATGACTGACCAGCATGAACATTCACAAAGAAATTATAAGACTGACAAAACAGACTATTTGTAGCAACAAGATACCAAATTCCAACCTGATGCTGGTGTAGCATCACATGACAGATAACAGGCCCTAAAGGAAATCAAAGTATTTTACCCCCAAATGTATTTCTTTGACATATTTTGGAATAGCTCTGCAAAGCCATCTCTTGTGGGGGAAAATCTGCATTCTCTAGAGAATCTCCTTCCCTTACCAGGACTTTTTTGGAGAGTCTGATACCTTTCAAGGCCCAGTGAGAGACATATACCATCTATTCTCTCTGAAGCTTACTTAGAGACTTTATATAACAAAAATCTGGGGTTCCACAATCCCCCTTATCTTGATTCAAGCATTTCTTTATGCTGACTCAGCTCTTCAGGCAAAGCTTAACTCTTTCAACCAATCACCAATCAGAAAATCTTTGAATCCACCTATGACCTGGAAATCCCCTGCTTCCAGATGTTCTACCTTTCTGGGCTGAACCAATGCATACCTCACATGTGTTGATTTATGTCTTTGCCTGGAACTTCTGTCTCCTTAAAATGTATAAAACTAAGCTGTAACCCAACCACCTTGGATGCATGTTCTCAGGACCTCCTGAGGCTGTGTCAAGGGTCATGGGCCTCACATTTGGCTCAGAACAAACTTCTTCAAATATTTTACAGAATTTTGCTTTCTTCACCCACAGGGGCATTAAAAGATGTGTCACTGGGATTTTTTTTTTTTTTAATTAAACACACAATATATGATCAAACTAATTTCTGCCAAACTAATTTAATGGGATTAGAAAATAGGCCCATTGTCTCCCTCATTTCTTTCTTCCTTGAAAGAAAGGATAGGGATGGAGGAAATGCATGCCTTTGGTTACCTAGAGCCGCAGTCTCCAACCTTTTTGGCACCAGGGACCGGTTTTGTGGAAGACAATTTTTCCACAGTGGGTGGTGGGGGAGTGGGGGAGTGGGGCAGATGTTTTTGGGATGAGACTGTCCCACCTCAGATCATCAGGCATTAGTTAGAGTCTCATAAGGAACACGCAACCTACATCCCTCACATGCGCAGTTCACAATAGGGTTCACACTCCTATGAGAATTGAATGCTGCCGCTGAGCTGACAGGAGCTGGAGCTCAGGTGGTCATGCTGACTTGCCCGCTGCTCACCTGCCGCTGTGTGGCCCACTTCCTAACAGGTCACAGACAGTACCGGTCCTTGGCCAGAGGACTGGGGACCCTGACCTAGAGTACCAGAAGGGACAGTGTAGTAGGACTGTGGAAATCTGTCTCTGCTGGGGAGGGAGGTAAGAACTCCAAATAATTGAAAGCAATAGCATTATTTCTGCATCCAAAAGAAAGCCCATTAGTTACCCTCAGAGGCTTCCTCTACTGCCTCCCTAGGGCTCACTCAGCATAGTCAGAGAAGCAGCAGCATATGTGGGCTTGGATTGTTAATAAATGGGCAAGAATCAAAACACCTTCTTGTGTTTTTCTTTTCTTCCAGTTGGCAAAAATGCACTTGGTCATTTCAAATACAACATAGGTCTTCAGGAATTAGCGAAACAATAGGGAGCCATGAGTATCTGTCTAGAAAAGAAGTCTCATGTAGCTACACAGAAAGCCAATTACCCCATGGGTAGAACAGGGGAGACTGGAGCGGTGTTGCTCAGAATCTTGAATTGCACAGAGGTGAGGACAAGGAGGACAGTCTTGGTTGCAATTTTGGTGCTACAAACAGAGCCACATTGTTGCCTGTGTTGAAAATGAATGTAGTGCTATTCATTTTTAGCTGTGTCTCTATTGAAATGAGAATAAATATAAAATACATAATGAACACCCAAGAAAATCTACAGTGGCAATTTTCTAATACCAACAGAAAAAGGAGCATGAAATGACTATGAAATTCCCTTGTCCTTTGGTTTTCTTCTTGCGAATATGAAAATATAAACACCATTGTTTTGTGAGAATTAGAGTTAATTTGTCGGTAATATTACTAGCACAATGTCTGGCTTGAAGTAGCATTAAATTGTTGTCAGAAAGGGGTCCTGAGGCAGGCCCCGAGAGAGGGTTCTTGGATCTCGGGAAAGAAAGAATTTGAGGCGAATTCATTGAGTAAAGTGAAAGCAAATTTATTAGAGAAGTACAGAAACAAAAGAACGGCTACTCCATAGGCAAAAAAAGGCCCTGAGGGCTGCTGGTTGCCCACTTTTATGGTTATTTCTTGATTATATGCTAAACAAGGTGTGGATTATTCATGAGTTTTCTGGGAGAGGGGTGGGCAATTCCTGGAACTGAGGATTCCTACCCCTTTTTGACCATATAGGGTAACCCCCTGACATTGCCTTGGCATTTGCAAACTGCCATGGTGCTGGTGGGAGTGTCTTTTAGCATGATAATACATTATAATTGCCATATAATGAGCAGTGAAGATGACCAGAGGTCACTTTTGTGGCCATCTTGGTTTCGGTGGGTTTTGGTTGGCTTCTTTACCATCACCTGTTTTATCGGCAAGGTCTTTGTGACCTGTACCTTGTGCCGTCCTCCTATCTCATCCTGTGACTTAGGACGCCTAACCTCCTGGGAGTGCAGCCCACTGGGTCTTATTTTACCCAGCCCCTGTTAATGATGGAGTCGCTCTGGTTCAAACGCCTCTGACAAAACGACTGATAGCATCACTGATATTTTCATTCCTTTTATCGTCATTTTAATTATTAGTAGTATTTGAAAGCAGAGTCACAACCTCAGATGGTTTCAGGAGCCAGGCCAGGAACATAAGTGTAGCAAGTGGGCCTTCTGGGGACTGTAGAACTGGAAGGTGCACGTCCCCTCCAAGCAGAGCAGTTCCCTGTCGGCTTTAGAAGAGCATGTGAAAATGCTGATCTCATCATTATTATCCTCATCCTTATTCTTTTTACAGGAAAAGCCAGAAATCCAGGTTTTTATGTGAAATCTCCCAACTTTAAATGTTGAAGACTAAACCATTTTTATCTGTGGGGAGGATCGGGCCCATAAGCCTTATACACTGTTTTAAAGAAACAACAGTCCAGGTAATCCCAGCACTTTGGAAAGCCAAGGTGGGTGGATCACCTGAGGTCAGGAGCTCGAAATCAACCTGGCCAACATGGGGAAACCGCATCTCTACTAAAAATACAAAAATTGGCCGGGCGCGGTGGCTCACGCCTGTAATCTCAGCACTTTGGGAGGCCGAGTCGGGTGGATCACGAGGTCAGGAGATCGAGACCATCCTGGCTAACATGGTGAAACCCCATCTCTACTAAAAAATACAAAAAAAAAAAAAAAAAAAATTAGCTGGGCGTGGTGGCAGGCACCTGTAGTCCCAGCTACTTGGGAGGCTGAGGCGGGATAACAGCTTGAACCCGGGAGGTGGAGCTTGCAGTGAGCCAAGATCGCGCCACTGCACTCCAGCCTGGGCGACAGAGCGAGACTCTGTCCCCCCCTCCAAAAAAAAAAAAAAAAAAACCACACACAAAAATTAGCTGGGTGTGGTGGCATGCACCTGTAGTCCCAGCTACTTGGGAGGCTGAGGTGGGAGGATCGCCTGAGCCTGGGAGGCGGAAGTTGCAGTGCGCGGAGATCGTGCCACTGCCCTCCAGCCTGGGCAACAAGAGGGAGACTCAAAAACAAGCAAACAAACAACAACAATAAAACAGTGTCCCCCAGCTAGAGGATCTTGCTTCCTCTTTGGGACACTGTCATTGTCGGTCTTTCTTAGCATTGTCCCAGTGTCCTCCCAGACACAGCACACACTGCTTTCTCTGGTTAACTGGTCATCAGGGTTTTGTCAATGCTTTTGCAGGCTGGGGTGAAGCAGGTTACCACATGCAGCCAAGGCAAGGCTCTCACCGGGGGTTCCTCCTGACCCTCTTCGTCCTAGGATAATAGAAGGACCATATCAGACGCCCTCTCTTCCTCCCTTTGGGTCCTTTCCTTAACTCCCCTCTAAGACCCTCTAGGAGCTATGAGCCCCACCTCAGGAAACTGGCTGAGAGAGTTATTCACACTAAAGTGTTAATGATTTAACAGCTCACCCTTCACAATGGGTGTCTATATTTTCAAAGAGAACACTCAGAAAGGAAATACAATTAATTACTACTGCAAGAATTTTAGGGTTCTTGGCACTTCAGAGGAAGGACTGTGTTTACTTCAAAGTCTTCCTTGGCTTTTCTGATTATACCAGAGGAGCAAAACCAAACTCCATCTTTGGAGAAGCGAGCAGAGCTCCAGCTTCTTTCTTCTGAGGCCTGTTTCAAAAGTTTTTGCGGAGTCAGGAGAAGAAGATGCTATTAGGTCCTCCCTATTGTTGAGGACTTCTTAAAGAGCAGGCCTTGCAATTTAAGAGTTTGGCCACCAGGTGGTGGAAGTGTGCCATGACCATGTAATCTGCACCGCGGCAAGGGAAGCGGAGCTCACCTTGCATCAAACTACCTTAAAAATAGAGCTCTGACTTCCTTTCCTCGCAGCCATGTTCAATCTAGAGTTAATCAAAACGTCTTTGCCTTTCTAGCAATTTATAGCTAAAAAGGTCTGTGTTGTAACCCAGAGCACCTTTGTGGAAAAATTTCACCCTTCTGTCTACCCCTGAGAAAGTAAAGAGTTCCTGTACATAGAAAGAAAGTGTAAAAACCTCAGAACATTCTTTTCTCAATGAGCTCATCTCTGCCATCTGCCACATTATTTTTAAATTTATTTTATTTTATTTTATTTTTTTTTGAGACGGAGTTTCGCTCTCGTTGCCCAGGCTGGAGTGCAATGGCGCCATCTCAGCTCACCACAACCTCCGCCTCTCCGGTTCAAGCAATTCTCCTGCCTCGGCCTCCTGAGTAGCTGGGATTACAGGCACCTGCCACCACGCCCGGCTAACTTTTGTACTTTTAGTAGAGACGGGGTTTCGGCAGTTTGGCCAGGCTGGTCTCGGAACTACTGACCTCAGGTGATCTGCTCACCTCAGCCTCCCAAAGTGCTGAGATTGCAGGGGTGAGCCACCGCGCCTGGCCCTGATATCTGAATTTCTGGCATCATGATTCTCTGAGCCATCTAGGCCTAAATCCCAGTCCTCTCTAACTTTCCCCCACCTCTGTGAATCCCCGACAATTCTCGGGAATTTCTGTAGAATCCAGCTCTTCCTTTCCATTTCTACGCCACTTGCCTCTCAGGGATCAAGCTCAAGGACCATCCTGCATCTCTGCTCATCAAGCTCCCCGTGCACAGCAGGCAACCAGCCATCACACAGGCACAGCCACGCCGGGCTCCCGCTCCAGCCCAGGCAGGAGGAAGTCCAGAGCCTTAGTCCAGGATCTGAATGCTAACCTTTCCAGCAGTGCCTTGCTGTTCTTCTGACCAGACTTGCATTCTTCCCTTTAGGAGAGAAGGGTAATGGCAAGGTGGTAGAAGGGCAGCGGGGATGGGAAGGTGGGTAGCTTCACCCTACGTGCCAGATAGTTCTGCATCTCTGTCTCAGCTGTGCCAGGACAAACTTTTGCAGGTGTAGCAGGTGCGAACATTTCTCATCTACAAACTTAGATAACTACAAGATTCCCCCTTCCCTCGTTCTTCCCCCTTGGATGAGTTCCAAATCTTTCAGGATTTGGGCAACAGTGTGGCATTGGTGGGGAAAGGCAAGCTCTCCTTGGTTCTGCTCTGTCCTATGCTGGCCTCTGCTGCCATGTGCAGGGTGCCCCACTGGGATCTCCAGTTCTGACTCCCTGGAAAGGCCTCCTACAGCCTTTGCCTCCAGAAAGGTCCCAATGCACACGGGCTGTTCCCCCACGGCGGCTAGTGGCTGATGATTTTGTTGCCAGTGATAACAATAGCTCATATTTATTGCACTATGTGCCAGTCTTCACCTGGGGGCTTTTTAGGTTTCATCTCATTTAATTGTCTCAAGAACCCTATGAGACAGGTGCTAATACTATCTCTGCTTTACAGGTAAGTCTCAGAGAACGTAAGTAATTTTGCCCAAATTAATAGCTAAGTAGTAGAGCCGGACCCTCCGCCTAGAGTCCAGCGTTTATATTCCTTAGTCACTCACTACAAACCCTTCCTCTTCTGGAGAGCCCCTGGATTCCTTCCTTCTCACCACTTTGCTTAGATGACTCTTGTGTCCTTGTGCTGGTCAGGGGCTAAAATTAAGCTAGTTGTGTGTACCCTGCTGTACTTCCATCAACCATTACTTTATTCCATCAACCAGGGTGGAGAGAGAAAGCAGACCTAGCGTCTGCCCTCTGGAAGGTCACGTCAGACCATTCTGAGTGGTTTGCTCAGAGGTGCTTCAGCATTGCCAAGGCGGACGCTGTCTGACCATTGCAAACAAAAACACCTCTGTCATTGCTAAAGGCCACCAAGGCTATCAGTCAGCCCAGCTAAAAGCCAAGGGAATGACTGTATTGACCTGACCTGAGGCCTCTGGGGAGTCCCTGAGACCAGAGCCACTGCCCTTAGAGGGAAACCCCAGTCTGCCAAAGGTAGGTGATGAATGAGAGTCACCAGAATTTATCAATCTAGCTGGTCAAAGAAGGAGAAATAGAGTGGAAGGCGGAAGGGGAAGGAAGAAGGAGAGAGCAAGGCAGGGTGCCGCCCCCCCCCACCCCCACCCCCACCCCCACCCCGATGAGAAAGCTCTTGGTGACGCTACCATAGCTGCTTTATGTTAAAAATGTCATCCAGCTGGGAGTCCTGTCTCTCAAAGTTTTGTGCCAACTTCACCCAAAGGTTACCTGTTGTCAGAGGGAGCCCAGGTGGAAAGTGAAGTGGGAGGGATTCTGGTAGCTGATTTCATTCTGGTTTAGCTGGTTTCTGTTTAAGTAAATACATAGTGATAAAGCTCGGTTGTTCTCTAAATGGCAGTAAAGTATACCCTGTCATCCCAAAGTGATAGCGGACTTTTTTTCAGTTTTTTTTTGTTTGTTTGGTTGTTTTTTTTGTTTTGTTTTGTTTTGTTTTTGAGACAGAGTTTCACTTTAGCCCAGGCTAAAGTGCAATGATGCAATCTCAGCTCACAGCAACCTCCACCCCCTGGGTTCAAGCGATTCTCCTGCTTCAGCCTCCGGAGTAGGTGAGATGACAGGTGCCCGCCACCACGCCTGGCTAATTTTTTCTATTTTTAGTAGAGACAGGGTTTCACTGTGTTGGCCAGGCTGGTCTCGAACTCCTGACCTCAGGTGATCTGCCCACCTTGGTCTCCCAAAGTGTTGGGATTACAGGCATAAGCCACTGCACCCAACCAATAGCAGACTTTAATATAAACAGAATAGTTCCATATTTTCCAAAGAAAATAGAATCAAGAGAAGCAAAGGTAGCACTCGGGTATCTGGAAAGGGGCTGGTGAAAATGGACATAAGAGATGAACGATCTGGTGGTCAAGGCTTAAGATTCCACACTGATCTATGTGGCTGTTCTTATTAAAGCATAACAATGAAGAAACAGAGGGGCCGGGCGCGGTGGCTCAAGCCTGTAATCCCAGCACTTTGGGAGGCCGAGACGGGCGGATCACGAGGTCAGGTGATCGAGACCATCCTGGCTAACGCGGTGAAACCCCATCTCTACTAAAAAATACAAAAAACTAGCCGGGCGTGGTTGCGGGCGCCTGTAGTCCCAGCTACTCGGGAGGCTGAGGCAGGAGAATGGCGAAAATCCGGGAGGCGGAGCTTGCAGTGAGCTGAGATCCGGCCACTGCACTCCAGCCCGGGCGGCAGAGTGAGACTCCGTCTCAAAACAAAACAAAACAAAACAAAAAAAACAAAAAAAGAAACAGAGGAAGTTCTCAAATAATTGCAAACACTGGTATCACTTGGGGCTCTTTGGTTGCAAACAACAGAAATGAACACTGGGTAACTGAAGACAAAAAGAAATGTATTGAAAGGCTACAGGGTAGCCCAGAGAATTACAGGAAAAGGCTTACTGAGGACAGGAACTGGGGTGGCTCCAGAGATCCAAGGAGCAAGAACTAATGGGCAGCCCTGCCGCTTGGGATGAACCTGTTTTGCCATTTGGGGTCCTTGTGTCACATGGCTCAAGATCTCATTTTTATAGGGCAAGATTCTCATTGCTTAGTTCAGATCATGTGCTCGTTTGATCAGGGATCAAACTTTGAAGTCTGCAAGGGACATGGCTTGTGTCTCAATGGAAAGTAGATGGAGATATGGATGTTGTGCAAGGGATGTCTACACGTAGTATTTACCAACCTGGGCTTTCCCCAGAGGGGTACAAGTAGGCTCAAGCTGAAATGAATTGTAAGGCAGCATTGGTCATCAGAACTGAGATTGGAAATACTAGAAACAGAAATAGAGAAAGTGGCACAGTAGGAAAGAAATGGGAGGCAATGTCAAAAAGAGTAACTTGAAGGCTGAGGGTATTGGCGGGGGCGGGATATGGGGACTTCTCTCTTACTCACTGCTGTTTACAGTTTCCTCTGTACATTTGGGGAAAATGCCCCACTTCGCTATACTCAAGGGAAGGCATTGGTGCTAACCATAAAAAATAGATAAATATTAAAGAAATGAATAGGCCACAGGCATAGTGGCTCATACCTGTGATCCCAGCATTTTGGGAAGCCAAGGCAGGAGGATTGCTTGAGGCCAGGAGTTCGAGACTATGCTGGCCAACATAGCAAGACCCCATTTCTAATTTTTTAATTATAAAAAAGATAAATAAATGAATAGAACAAATTTACCAAATCAAAATTTAAGCCAAAGCATAACAGCTAGCCTATATTTAGATATCTAAGGAAAAAATTAATAAATTTCTTAGATTATACATAGTTCCTCTTTAATCTTGTGCATACTTTTTAAAGTATACAACTCCATATAAGAAGAAAATAAAGTTGAGGCTTCTAATGAAGTTATTTAAGAAAAATAAGATCATATTAGAGATCAAATATTCAGAAAAGTCACACACACACATACACAACCTTTTGTGATGAATTAACAAGTCAGAAGAAAAAAATGAGTAACAGAGATACTCACAGGAAATGAAAAGAGGTGGTTACAATGCTGAGAGAGAGAGAGACTCACAGACAAGCCTAGAAACCAAAAGGGCTGTGCTGAGAAAACGTTTAAAATCAAGACCAAAGGTCTACAATGCACAAAGGCAAATATGTCCACACATAGAAGGCAGGAGGAACTCCTCCTTGATTAATTCACTTAACAAATAGTTACTGAGCTCCAGATGCATTCTAGATGCTATGCCAGGTCTCAAGAAGGCATGGCTATTGGCTCATGCCTTAGTCTGTTTCTGCAGTGATAACAGAATACCAGAGACATGGTGATTTATAAACAACAAAGTTTATTTGGTTCACAGTTCTGGAGGATGGGAAGTCCTATAGCTTGGTGTAGGCATCTAGTGAGGGCCCTTATGCTGTGTCATCCCATGGCAGAAATAAGATGGTCAAGAGAGCAAGAGACAGTGAGAGACAGGGGGCTGAACTCATACTTTTATAAGAAACCCATTCCTGTGATAACTAACCCACTCTGCCATAATGGCATTAAGTCTTTCACCTCTCAACACATTAATCCAATCACCACTCGAAGGTCCAACCTCTCAACGATGTTGCATTGGTGATTAAGTTTCCAGCACATGAACTTTGAGGGACACATTCAAACCATGACACTCATGGATTCCATATTTCCTACCATCTTACTCTCTCATACTGAAATTCTTTACAGACCTAGCAACAAAAATAAGGGGCTATAATGTTCACTAAGTTTTTAAAAAGTATTTTTTATGTAGCTGCTTGAGTTTATCCCTTTAAAAAGAAACACAAAAAAATGAAAATACGGTATTAAACCTCATATTAATTTCACACCAGTTTTAAAATTTTTTTCTAATTAAATAAAACCTTTGAAGTTTATCAACTCCTTTTATTCTTTCAACAGCAAAGATATAATCTGTGCTTAAGAGATCATGCTTCTATCATGCTAATAAATTTTTTTAAAATTATTTAACTTATTACTCTACTCAGTTGGAAAAATATAATAAAACATGAAGCAGGTTCAGAATTCAGAAAGAGGGAGGCTGTCACTGCAGGTTGTTTTTGGAGAGAAGGAATAGGTTAAGAAATTTTCTGGATTTTGTCCAGGTCAGATTTAGTTCAAGCTTCAAAGAGAGAACAATATTGTTATTTGAGTTCAGTTTCAATTCAAATTAAAATATCAGTTTCCTACTTTGGGTTCATTTCAACTCCCTGCTGAGAGCTGAGAATGTTATTTGGTGGAAGAGAAGATGCCAGAGCAATTATTTTTTAACTCATTTTGTTAGCCACCTCACCCCACTGTAAACTGAGTATAGCTGGCAGCTCTCGGATTCACAGAGCATCAAAGCACAGTGGAAATCCTCCAGTCTACAGAATTCCTTACGCCCTGGGACATGTGGCCAGGGAGGCTTTGGGGAGCTCATACTCTCCTCCAGTGAGAGGCAGGAAGGACACCTTGGATGTGGGGCTAGTGTCAGATGGAGCCCTTGTCTGTGCGTTCGCTGGGGGTGAGAAGGTTTAGCAACCAGGAGGTGGACTGTGGGAAAGGGATGCTTAGTATCAAGAAGGAATCCAGGGCCATGAGATGGACTCAGTCTCACACAGGAAGAAAGGTCAAGACAGGCATGAAGATGCTTGTTTTTTGCTCTTTATCCATTTCCAAAGACCCTGAGAAAGAAATTGAAGGTCTAGAGGAAAAACTGAATAATCTGGAAAGGTACCAACACAAAGTGACACAGAAAGGACAGTGATGGAAACACCTGCTCCCTTCTCCTCCCTGCCCTATCCCATCTGCTAATGTATCCATCACAGCCTTGCTGAGGGGGGCCAGCCTCAGGCTGCTGCCCATCCACTGACACCCACCCCGGCCCTTGTGTCTGTCCAGTCCTGGCCACCTGGCTTCTTTATGGAGGCAGCCCAGATGCTGCTCAAAGTGACAATCACTTGAGCCCATTTCCTACCCCAACTCACCTTTCAAAAAGAAATTGGGAAGACTTTCTGGGAAAGTCTTTACGTAAAAACATTAAAGTCTTACCATGTATAGTATTGCACTAGATCCTGTCATTAAACCTGTGTTCTCCTGTTAAGCCTGGGCGTTTGCCATTCATGCCCCATTTACAATTATTTTGAAGGATTAACAATTTTTTTTAAAAAAACTGGCTGGGCAAGGTGGCTCATGCCTATATTCCCAGCACTTTGGGAGGCCAAGGTGGGAGGATCACTTGAGCGTAGGAGTTCCAGAGCAGCCTGGGCAATATAGTGATACTTCATCTACTAAACATTTGAAAAGTAACTGGGCATGGTGGCACATGCCTATGATCCCAGTTACTTAGGAGGTTGAGGTGGGAGGATTGCTTGAGATCAGGAATCTGTGATCTTGCCAGTGCACTCCAGCCTGACAGAGCAAAACCCCATCTCAAATAAATAAATAAATAAATCTAAATGGAAGGCCACATTAAACATTCTGAGCTTGTTGTGATCCTCCAACAGCTGGAATTATCAATAATACATATCACACAGTGGTTTGGTGTGGTTTTTTGTTTGTTTCGTCTTGTTCTTCTTTTTTTAATGGTTATTATGTTTTGGTTTTCAAATTGTAGTAATATAAAACTTACCATTTTAACAATTTTGAAGTGCATTGTTCTATGGCATTAAGTACATTCACATTACTGTGCAACCGTCACCGTCATCCATCTCCAGAACTTCTTCATCTTCCCAAACTGAAACTTTGTACCCACTGAACACTCATTCCCCATTTCCCCTCCCCTTAGCCCCGGCAACAACCACTCTACTCTCTTAAGATTTTGACTACTCGGCCAGGCGCAGTGGCTCATGCCTGTAATCCCAGCACTTTGGGAGGCCGAGGCAGGCAGATCATAAGGTCAGGAGTTCGAGACCATCCTGACCAACATGGTGAAACTCCGTCTCTACTAAAAATATAAAAATTAGCCGGGCATGGTGGCAGGCACCTGTAATCCCAGCTACTTAGGAGGCTGAGGCAGGAGAATTGCTTGAACCCAGGAGGCGGAGGTTGTGGTGAGCTGAGATCGTGACATTGCACTCCAGTCTGGGGAACAAAAATGAGACTCTGTCTCAAAAAAAAAAAAAAAAAAAAAAAAAGAGATTTTGGCTAATAAGTTATAAGTAGAATCATACACTGTTTGTCCTTTTGTAACTAGCTTATTTCACTCAGCATAATGTCCTCAAGGCTCATCCATGTTGGAGCATGTGTCAGAATTTCGTTCCTTTTTAAGGCTGAATCATATTCCATAACCCTTCCAAGAATCCTATGAAGTCACTATAGCCACTATACAAAGAAGGAACTGAGAGGCTCGATATCTATTTCATAGTCCATTATTTTACCCATTGATTTTAAATGCTGCCTTTATCATACATTGCCATATATACATGACTGTTTTTGTTGTTGTTGTTTTGTTTATTGTTGTTGTTGTTGTTTTGAGACAGATTATCACTCTGTCCTCCAGGCCAGAGTGCAGTGAGCAATTACGGCTCACTGCAGCCTCAACTTCCTGGGTTCAAGTGACCCTCCCACTTTAGCCTCCTGAGTAGCTGGGACTACAGGTATATGCCACTGCACCCGGCTAATTTGTGTGTGTGTGTGCGTGTGTGTGTGTGTGTGTGCGCGCGCGTGTGTGTGTGTGCGTGCGTGTGTGTGTGCGTGTGTGTGTGTGTGCGTGTGTGTGTGTGTGTGCGTGCGTGTGTGTGTGTGCGTGTGTGTGTGCGCGCGTGTGTGTGTGTGTGTGTGTGTGTGTGTGTGTGTGTGTGTGTGCGTGTGTGTGTGTGCGCGTGTGTGTGTGTGTGCGCGTGTGTGTGTGTGTGCGCGTGTGTGTGTGTGTATTTTTTCTGGAGAGACAGTGTCTTATCTTACTATGTTGCCCAGGCTAGTCTCGAACTCCTGGGCTCAAACGATTCTCCTGTCTCAGCCTCCCAAAGTGCTGGGATTACGGGCGTGACCCACCACGCCCAGCCCTACATGACTGTTTTTAACTCTCTCATCTGTCCCACTGGTGTGTTCAATTATCTCTGCCCCAGTAACAAAACCTTGAATTATGGCTTGATTATGTTTTCTTATTTGATAACATTATACTTTTTTTCCCCAAAAACATCTTGCTTTTCTTAAATAGATTTTCCATGAATAAGCCCTATATTTTAATTTTACTTAGTTTGTTGTCTAGGAGAAACACGCACATGTTACCAAATACAAAAGACACAATAAGGCAGACAATGACTAAGTCTCCCTCCCTTAAATTCTATCATTCAGTTCCCCCTCAACAGGCTTTACCACTTTCTTATCTGCCCCTTCAGAAATAATCCATACCCATGAACTTTAAAATCAGTGTATCAAGAGCTACCAAAAAATCCAATTAAAATTTTGATTAGGAGTGAATTAAATTTATAGATTAATTTTTTAAAAACTGACATCTAGACAGTAACAAGTTTTCTCATTCAGCAGCTAGAATATCTTTCCCCTTCTTTTGGTCTTCTTTTATGTTCTTCAATAAACTTTTATAATTTTAGATCTTTTATAATTAATTATAATTATAATATAATTAAATATAAATATAATATATAATATATAGCATAATTGTAATATAATAATTATATATAATTATTAATTATAAATACAAGATAAATATAAGATAATTATAGTTATAATTATCTGTAATATAGATAATTATAATATCTCCCATATTTCTGATAGAACTTATGCATACGTATTTTGTACTTTTTGTAGTATTCTGATATATTGATTTCGTATCTTTCTTATTAATCTGATAATTTCTCATTTTATTATCGTGTATTTTCTATCTGGATAATGATATGTTTTGCAAATAGTAGCAGTTGATCTCTTCCTTTCCATCTTTTTTTTTTTTTTTTTTTTTGAGAGAGGGTCTCACTCTGTCGCCCAGGTTGCAATGCAATGGCACTATCTCAGCTCACTGCAACCTCCACCTCCACAGTTCAAGCAATTCTCCTGCCTCAGCCTCCCGAGTAACTGGGATTACAGGTGCCCGCCACCACACCTAGCTAACTTTTGTATTTTTTGGTAGAGACAGCATTTTGCTATATTGGTCAGGCTGGTCTCAAACTACTGGCCTCAAGTGATCTGCCGCGTGGGCCTCCCAAAGTACTGGGATTACAGGCATGAGCCACCGTGCTCGGCCCCTTCCAATCTTTATACTGCTTTTCTTGTACCTATTTTATTGTTTCACTAAGACTTTTAGCAGACTCCAGTGAATAGTAGCAATGGTAGGAGGCATCATTTTCTTCATGTCTTTATGAGAATATTACTTTTACTCCATTCAATGTGATGTTTGCTGTGTGTTTCCAGTAGCTATTTCTGTCTTTTTCATCTACTAAGAGTCTTTAATAGCAATGGCGTTAAATTTAATCAAAAGCTTGTTCACCATCTACTGAGATACTCAAATGGTTTTTCTCCTTTAATCTATTAATGTATTGAATTACATTAATAGATTTCCTAGTGTTGAACCACTTTTGCATCCCTAAAATTAGCCCTACTTGGTAATAATGCAGCATTTAAAAATATTTTACTTGGTGTTTTTGCATCTATGCTCATAAATGAGATTAAGACCTTAATTTTAAAAGTACTGAATGCCAGGGTAAGGAATCTGGATTTCTTTGCTGAAAAACAATGAAGATTTGATTAATATTTTTACCGTCTTGAAAATTATATCTTGTCCACTCCAGTGATAAGAATTTATCTCCTGCGAATTATCCTGGTCTCCTCTCTGTTCTCTATTGCTGAATGTTTCTAACTTTATCCTGCTCCAGACAGCATTGTTTAATGGCTATGGTGGAGATATGGCTGCAACTCTTTCCTTTTCTCTTAATTGGAAATCAATCTATTTTATGTAACTTTTTTTTTTTTTGGACAGTGTCTTTCTCTGTCACCCAGGCTGGAGTGCAGTGGCATGATTTTGGCTCACTGCAACCTCCACCTCTCGGGCTCAAGCAATTTTCCTGCCTCAGCCTCCTGTGTAGCTGGCATTACAGGTGTGCACCACCATGCCCAGCTGATTTTTGTATTTTTAGTAGAGACAGAGTTTTGCCATGTTGGTCAGGCTGGTCTCGAACTCCTGACCTCGTGATCTGCCCACCTCTGCCTCTCAAAGTTTTGGGATTACAGGCATGAGTCACTGCACCTGGACTGTTCCTCTCCCCGACCACAATTTCATGCCATTGTGTTTTTGCACAAGAATGACTTGCCAAGAACAGGTGTGGAGCTCTGTGAAGAAGAGCTCTGTTGGGAAAGTAGAGGCATCCCAAAGGCCCCCTTCAGTGACTGTTACAGGAGCAGGACATAATTATACTATACAAGCAACAGCAGGATGATCACACTTGCTGAAATTTCCAGAAATGTTGAGGTATCCAGATCTATGGTCAAGCCACCTGTCAGCATGCATACCCTTCTTTGTTGTTCTGAAAATAAGGTTACCATGGGCAGAGGGGGACCAGCTAAAATCCACCTAGTATGCCAGAAATCCTAAGATATGCTAAGGAATTCAAATCCTGAAAAAAATCTCAGTGGGAAACACATTTGTTGGTCCTTGTGGACTCCTGAAAATAATCCTCCCTCCAGCAGCCTCAGAAGCCACACAGTGCCTTTAAGATGTCACCAGTGGTGACAGCAGGTGTGCTGAGAACTTGACTGACTCCCAGCTATCATGTTGGGCTCCTGAGCTCTGGACTGCAGGTTTGTGGTTCTGCTTGGGAGTGGTTCTTGATACCTGTGGCCCAGTGCTAGTTGTGCCTCTATCCATTCTCCCCTTTTTCCCATGATAGCAGGTCTGGCTGAGTACATGGTGGCTCAAGCAAAGACCACATTTCCCAGGTTCCCTTGCAGCTGCGTGACCACATGACTAAGTTCCTCCCAGGAGCCTTTGAGCAGGTCTTTCCCTTAAAACAACTGGGTAAACGCTCCCCTAATACATTTCCTGTTTCCACAGAAGTAGAAGCTAGGAGTGGGACAGAAAGACCACAGATTGGCTGGGCACAGTGGCTCATGCCCATCATCCCAGCCCTTTGGGAGGCTGAGGTGGGTGGATCACCTGAGGTCAGGAGTTCGAGACCAGCCTGGCCAACATGGTGAAACCTCATCTCTACTAAAAATACAAAAATTAGCTGGGCGTGGTGGCAGGTGCCTGTAATCCCAGCTGCTCAGGAGGCTGAGGCAGGAGTATCACTTAAACCCAGGAGGTGGAGGTTGTAGTGAGCCGAGATTGCACCACTGCACTCCAGCCTGGGCAACAGAGTGAGACTCCATCTCAAAAAAACAAAAAAAACAAAAAAAAAAGAAAAAGAAAAAGAAAGAAGAAAAAGAAAGACCACAGGTCACACGGCTGCCCCTCAGTCTGCTACTGTAAAGGTACAGTATATCTCTGGAGGGCTTGCCTAACTGTAAGGAATAGTCATACTCTCTGGCAGGTAGGGGAACAGGAGCCAAGCATCTTAACCCCCTCCTGTGTTTGGGGACGTGCCCACTGTATGTGTGTTGGTACGGACATGCCCCACTTCCCACTGAGGAAGCCCTAAAGGCCTGTTACTCCCACATGAGAGAGACCAAACTTCATAAATGCCCCAAGCTGGCTCTGGAGCGGGAGGACTGGAGAGTGGGGGCAGTTTAATATAAGTTGGGGGGATGAATCATAATTGTACAGTAGTTAAGCATATGTTGGTTTAAAACAAAGAAAGGCTGGGAAGTTAAGTTGCATCATATATCAGATGTAATCAGACATAATGAAATAAAGGTAAGGGGAGAAAATCTAAATTATAAACACAAGGGAAAAGTCTAATATCAAGCTAACTAGATTATTACAAAACATTTTTAGGAATTCCAGCAGGGCTTCTACTTTTCTGCAAGGCAGATTAAACAACACATTTTTAACTTTAATTATGGCAAGAAAACCTAAATGTTGGTTAAAGCTTAAAGGGTAGACTCCCTGGGTTGACACAGTAGCAAAAACCTCCAAGGAGAAATTATATTCAGAGACACAAGTTGAAAAACGTAAATAAATGAAATAAATTTACAAATTAATGAAACAAATGGAATTTTAAAAAATGAATGATAAGGGATACAGTGACTAGGAACAGCCACTTTTAGAAAGTTTAATCAGCAGCTATGGCACAAGGTCTGGTGAGACCAGCCTGGCCAACATGGAGAAACCCCGTTTCTACTAAAAATAAAAAAATTAGCCGAGCATGGTGGTGCATGCCTGTAATCCCACCTACTCAGGAGGCTGAGGCAGGAGAATCACTTGAACCTGGGAGGCGGAGGTTGCGGTGAGCAGAGATCACGCCATTGCACTCCAGCCTGGGCAACAGGAGTGATACTTTGTCTCAAAAAAAAAAACAAAAAACAAAAAACGGAAAACAAAACAGAAAAGCAAGATGAGTCCTGACGGTTAGCTTAGCTACATTATGTGTAAGATAGAAATTTTACCATTCGTATTTGTAAAATAATCTACAAGGCAGGCAAATGGGATCAGTGTTCTCAGAGAAACAGCGAGTGGATAGCAAAACTCTATTACAATAGACAGGTCAACCACACTAAGTAAAGGTTATAGGATTGAAAACGTACACACCTGATGGCTTAGTGGGCTAAAACCTGAAAGTGGGGGATGATTATCAAAAGAAATTATCCAACACCTTGCTCACCACCATGAACAGTCTGTGGATTTCATTAATACACTAGAAGTCAAAGACTATTGTTTTGTTTTGTTGTTGGTTTGAGACAGTCTTACTCTGTCATCCAGGCTGGAGTGCAGTGGCACTTCCTTGGCTCACTGCAGCCTCAACCTCCCAGCTCAAGTGATCCTCCTGCCTCAGCCTCCAGAGTAGCTGGGGCTACAGGTCCATGCCACCATGCCTGGCTATTTTTGTTCATTTTCTGTAGAGACGGGGTCTCACTATGTTGCCCAGACTGGTCTCAAACTCCCACACTCAAGTTATCCTCCTGCCTCAGTCTCCCAAACTGCTGGGATTGTAGGCATGAACCACCATGCCCAACCGAAGACCACTGTTTTAGCGATCATTGAAAATAATTTCTTACGTCTCCACTAGACTGTTATCTTGCAGTGATCCCTGAAGTTAGTAAACAGTGAAAATACCTTATAAGTAGTAGGAACTCAATAAATAGGAATATTTAAAGCATAATTGTACAGTTGCTCATCCCTGTGTCCCTGTCACCATGTAGACTGTAAATTCTCAATAAATAGCAGCTGAATTAATGTTGAGACAATGTTGTTCCATTTTCAGTCTTCCTAAACTCATTTTTGCTCACCTCCTATTCTGAAAGCCCCATCCTCCACTACATAACAAATAGTTATGTTATATTTGTGTTCTGGGGCTTGATATTAAATGCATTCCTTATTCTGGGCTGCAGCAAGGAAAGTTGGAAAATGAATGCTCTGCTAAGCCCTTAAGGGGAAATAGGAGTCAGCCAGCAAAAGGGTGAGGGCATGGGGGAAGGTAGAGGAGAGGGTACAAACTGGAGCTATGCACAAAGTCCCTAGAGGTGATGGTCAAGGAGTAGAAGGACGCTTCTGGTGGCTGGAGGGTGGTGAGTGGAGGAAACAAGTCACCTCAGGGTGCTGCCTCAGTTTCTACTGTAGGGGCAGAAAGGTGTGATCCCTTTCCTCACACATCATAAGCGTCATAGCCGACACTTGTGTAACAAAGACAGGTTAACAAGGGAAAAACATAACAGATTTGTTTAATCAAAGTTTTATGTGACACAGGACTATTCAGACCCAAAGACCCAAGGAAAAAATTGTCCATTTTTATGCTTAGGTTCAACAAAGCAGGGACAGCTGTGTAAAAATGTGATGGGCAAAAAGGTGTGATCTAATGGTAACGGACTGAGGGGGATGCATCTGCTCAGATTCTTCTTGGGCTTTGTGTAGCATTTCTTCTTTCCCGGTGTGGGGCAGGAGCCCACTTGGAATGAGGACCTTCAAGGGAAAAGGGAGAGTGTGGCGTTTCTAGATGTTATTGCTTGCTGTAGGGGAGAGGGGTTCTGGTTTCTTTTGCCCACCTTGGGGAAGAGGAATTCTGGTTTCTATGACTTGCTTCAGGGGAAAAAGAGGGGACAGACAGAGGGCAGGAGAAGGTCAGAGAGAACTTGCACCTGAGGCCTCTCTGAGGCCTTCCAATCTCCTTCAGTGCAAAGCTCTCAGCGTGCCAAAGCCCCTTACTTCGGGGTATTTTTTTCTGAGTTCCAACAAGACCGAGTTCCAACAAGACCAATTCCATATTGTACTTGGAGGCCACATCTGGCTTGCAGATAACTTTCCTTTGGCCTACACAGGGGAATGTTTTTCATGCAAAAGTTTAAAAGTTGGAATAGTTCACATGAAATCCAGATTTCTTATTTCTCCTGAAAAATTAGATCTGCTAGTACCGGGCTTATGTTCCTCTACGGCAAGAGTCTGCTGAAGCTGCGCCACAGCCCCTGCTTAGACACAGGCTGCGCCGCCGTCCAGGGGCTCCAGTTCTCACCGCCTGCTTCTCATAGCCAGCCCTGACCACGTGGCCTCTATGGGCGCAGCTCTCTCGGCACCCTCAGGTCCTCTGCTGCCTGCTCTAGGGCTGGCCCAGGTAAACCTGGGGCACTGCCTTTGCCATGTGCCTGTGAGGCAGGAAAATCGGGTGTGGGGGCAGGGAACCTAAGGCTGATTCACACTTCAGCTATGCCAGGAAATATCCTCTTCATAGGGCGTACGCCGAGTAAATGACTTTGTAACTTTACTTCATCCTTTTCATTTACATAGGGAATGTACCAAGTAACCAATGGAAACCTCTAGAGGGTATTTAAACTCCCAAAAAGTCTCTCTCTCTCTCTCTTTTTCCTTTTTAATTTTATTCTTTTTTTTTTTTTGAGACAGAGTCTCACTCTGTCGCCCAGGCTGGAGTGCAGTGGTGCAATCTTGGCTCACTGCAAGCTCCACCTCCTGGGTTCATGCCATTCTCCCACCTCAGCCTCCTGAGTAGTTGGGACTACAGGTGCCCGCCACTACGCCTGGCTAATTTTGTTTTTGTATTTTTAGTAGAGATGGGGTTTCACTGTGTTAGCCAGGATAGTCTCGATCTCCTGACCTTGTGATCTGCGCACCTCGGCCTCCCAGAGTGCTGGGATTACAGGTATGAGCCACCACGCCCAGCCCTTAAACTCCCAAAAATTCTCTAACAGGGCCCTTAAGCTCCTACACTTGGCCTGCTCCCATGCTGTGAAACGTACTTTCATTTTCAATAAATCTCCGCTTTTGTTACTTCATTCTTTCCTTGCTTTGTTTGTATATTTTGTCCAAATCTTTGTTCAAGACACCAAGAACCTGGACACCCTCCACCGGTAACACCTGGACCCATCACACAGCCACCTCCACCATGGGCTGTACTTAGGGAGGGCAGGAGAGTGGGACCCAAGCTCCACGTGGTGCTGTCCGGTCCCACAAACACATCAGTGAGTCCTTGTTGCACTTGGCAGTGCCTGACATTTTAAAATATCATTTGTTCACAGGTTTATGCTCTGTCTTACATACCCTGGGGAAAGGGACTCTGTCTACTTCTCACCATTGAAAGCCCAGCACCCTAGAACAGTCCAGGCACACATGCCCAGTGCTCAGTATGATTCTGTGTGGTGACCGATCTGCTTCCCCTGACATTCTCAGGGACTCCCCAGAACCTGAGCTCTCTCCGCTCCCTCCACCCTGAGGACTCCTTACCTGATCTGGTAGGTAGGGTGGGAAGGTGGCTTGGAAATCTCATGGACCCTTCTTGGATCTAGCCTTTGCTAGAGTGCTTCCCTTTCCCCATAGGCCCAAACTATTGAAACTTAAAGGCTAGGAAAGACCTTTCCCTTCTGAGACCCTAAGGGAGTTAGCCAAGGACTCCAACCTGAGCGGCCTCAGTGGGAGCTGCCTGGAGCAGCACCATCCAGGAAAAACGTAATGCAAGCCATCTATATAACTGTAAATTTTGCCGTAGCCTCACTAAAAAGTGCAAAAACAGGCTGGGCGCGGTGGCTTATGCCTGTAATCCCAGCACTTTTAGAGGCTGAGGTAGGCGGATCATTTGTTCGGGAGTCTGAGACCAGCCTGGCCAACATGGTGAAACCCCGTCTCTACTAAAAATACAAAAAAATTAGCTGGTCGTGGTGATGCATACCTGTAGTCCCAGGTACTCTGGAGGCTGAGATGGGAGAATCGCTTGAACCTGAGAGGCAGAGGTTGCAGTGAGCCGAGATTGTGCCACTGCACTCCTGCCCGGGTGACAGAGCGAGACTTCATCTAAAAAAAAAAAAAAAAGAGCAAACAAACAAAAAACCTGAAAAAAAAATGCAAATAGAAACAGGTGTCATTAATTTTAATATAGTTTATTTAACCCATATATTCAAAATGTTATCATTTCAACATGTAATCAGTATAAAAAGGTTATTAATGAGATAATTTGCTTTTTCTTTGTACCAAGCCTTCTAACCTTGGTGCATATTTTACACTGACAGCGCCAGCCACATTTCAAGAGCTCAATGGCCACATGTGGCTAGTGGCTTCCTATTGGACAGTGAAGACTAGAGACAGGAAGCTGGGGAGAAAACCTCTATCAGTATTGTTGTGGTTTTGTTGCTGTTGTTGCTGCTGCTGCCGCTGCTGCTGCTGTTGTTTTGAGACAAGGTCTGGCTTTTTCGCCCAGGCTGGAGTGCAGTGGCATGATCCTGGCTCACTGCAACCTCCGCCTCCTGGGTTCAAGTGATTCTCCTGCCTCAGCCTCCTGAGTAGCTGGGATTACAGGTGTGCACCACTACGCCCGGCTAATTCTTTTATTTTTAGTAGAGACGGGGTTTCACCATGTTGACCAGGCTGATCTCGAACTCCTAACCTCAAGTATTCCGCCCCCCTCGGCCTCTCAAAGTGCTGGAATTGAGGGACATTTTAAAATGTCACCTCCTACCTTCATCGTGTCATCTCCAGGATCTAGCGCTCGGCCTTGCATGTAGTCTGGGCTCTGGGCAGGAGGCAGGAGGGTAGGCCGGGGATGAGAACCGGGGTGGGCGGTGGGGGAAGTGGTCGCCCCCCTGTGCTTTCACCCTGGCTTCCACCGCCTCTAAGGTGCAGCCCCCGCATTTCCTTCCTGGCAGGCTGCTTTAAGTGTGCCTAAAGCTAGGAGAGCCCCTCTCTCCAGTTGGCTCTGGCAGGTTGCAGGGAAAGAGGGGAACAAAGAAGCCAGCCCCTCCCAGTGGTCTCAGCTTAAGCTAGGACAGGGCTCCGAAGGTGGGATGTGTGTGGCGCTGCCTCTCCTGCCCTCCTCCTGCGTTCCCGCGGGCTTCCCGGCCCCTCGGTGTGGTAGTATTACTGCCAAACGCCTTTCCTGTGTCATCTGTGTTCCGCAAAGGTGCGTTTACAGTGTCTCTGCACCAATCAGCCTAAAGGGTAATTGCCCTATAATGGGGCCTGGTCTTGTTTCGGATCCTGCCATCAAAGGTCTCAAGGATCTCTACCAAGCACGCCCCTTTTTACCGGAGGGGACGCGGCCTGGAAGCCAGTGGCTGCCCGTAAACAGTGAGTGACTCAGGGAGGAAGCCAGCGCCGTGCCCTCCACTGGCACGATGGTGGAAGGATGTCTCGGGAGTTCCTTGCTGAACAACATCGCATTCCATTTAAGGGGTGGTTCCCACACTTGCACATGCAGCCTATCCTCCTAGCCACGTTTTGACAATACCTGAAATGAATTACATATATCCTTGCTCTGTTCAGTGGAGGATGATGATGAATATATTCTAATTCTTTCATCATAAATCATGCTTATGGTTATGGCTAATCATTCTTAAATGATGCTTTAAACGTACTTATTCGTTGTCTCTTTTCTAGTCATCACTCCTAGATGTCACTTCTGTTATCCGATCCCTGCTTGCCCCAAATGTTGCCCCTTTTCAAACGCTCCTTTCCTGTTGGCTAGGATCCGTCTCCTACAGATAACTGTAGATAGCTTCTAATATAACTAAGTCCTGTAGAAATGAGGTGGAACCAATAGCTTTGAAGCATCATCAAAGGGCCGCTCACCTAGTTAGCAATACATAAGTGCTTGGGCTTTGTCATAACTATTTTAGCACCTCAGAGATTTTTTTTTCCTGAATGTTCACTTATCTACAGATAAATAAATCTACAGGCACTCCTTTATTTGCTTGTAAATATTACTTTTCTAGAGTATATGAAGTTTCTCTGCCTTTTATTTCATGTTATCTTTTAAGATATTGGAGAAAATGGTTCCAACTTAGGATCCAAGCTCAGGGAACTTCCGGGAGAACACACAAAGCTGGCATTATTTTGCCACATCAGATGTTCTCAGTTTTCATTAACCTCTGAGCACATTTACAAATACTCTTAAAGAAAGCATTCATAGCTGACTATCTACCAAAGGAAAAATGGAAACCAAACCTGCTTTCTCTCACACCTATCTTTAAAAAATATATTCCTAGAGCTTCTGACTGTAAAAGTGGAAAGGAGTGATCACCAGCTGGCAATAGAAGCAATTGTTTTGAACTCCCATGTTATGATTATGTTGTAATGGAATCAGAGGTCCTTCTATTTTCTTATCCTTGGGAACATTTCTTCTTTGCCCTTATCTCTATAAAACCCTAAATTTTTTAGACCTTGAGAAATATAAGTATCAGTTTCAATAGAGGGAGAAGTGTGATTGCTTCCAATTCTTTCTTCGGATTAGGGAAGAGCAAAGTGCTCCCCTGGGAAAAAGAATCCAGGGACAGAACTGGTGGCCATGTGAAAAGTCAAGGGACAGAAAGTTTGCCAAAGCTGATCTTCATGGAAATGGGATGATATGACACCAGATGAAATAGATGCCCCGGATACCCCAGTAGTTCTGCTCTCACAAACTGGGGTAGAAGATGGGTTGTGACACTGTGGGGCTTACTAAGCAGTAATTTTGCCAAAGAACTGCTGAACGGTGTTGCAACAGATCTCAACAGGAAGAGACTGGACCCTGAGGGCACAAATAAATCCTACGCTGGGTTGACCAGAGGTGACAAACAAGCCCTTTTAATTGTACTGTGCTTACTTTATTTATATTTATTTACGTATTTTTTTGAGACAGGGTCTTGCTCTGTTGCCCAGGCTGGAGTGCAGTAGCATGATCTTGGCTCACTCTATCCTTGACCTCCCAGGCCCAAGCTATTCTCCCATTTCAGCCTCCCAAGTAGGTGGGACTATAGGGCACACGCCTGGCTAATTTTTAAATTTTTGGAAGATACAGGGTGTATTAGTCCATTCTCAGGCTGCTATAAGGAACTCCCTGAGCCTGGGTAATTTATAAAGAAAAGAGGTTTAACTGACTCAGAGTTCAGCATGGCTGGGGAGGCCTCGGGAAACTTACAATCGTGGCAGAAAGGGAAGCAAACACTTCCTTCTTCACATGGCAGCAGCAAGAAGAATGAGTGCCCAGCAAAGGGGGAAGCCCCTTATAAAACCATCAGATCTCATGAGAACTAACTCACTATCACGAGAATAGGACCAGGGAAACTGCCCCCATAATTCAATTATCTCCACCTGGTCCCTCCCATAATATCAAGGGATTATGGGAACAACAATTCAAGACGAGATTTGAGTGAGGACACAGGCAAACCACATCACAGGGTTTCACCATGTTGCCCAGGCTGATCTCAATCTCCTGGGCTCAAGCGATCCTCCTGCCTTGGCCTCCCAAAGGCCTGGGATAACAAGTGTGAACCACTGTGCCCGGCCTCAATACTTACTTTTTGCTCAGAGACACAACCTCCTGCAACCTAGGGAAACATTTGAAAACTCATAGCAGTGTTTACTTAACAGATAAGCCATGAAGAAGCTACACTTTTCCAGGAAGCCTATGAGGCAGGGGCCAAACCACAAGGGAGGAAATAGGTGTCACCAGGTGCAGCCCTGCTTCACTTCTGACTCACCTCCTGACCAGGCTCCTCTGACTTCACTGTGCCTCACGTCTCCACCTGTCAAATGGAAGGAGGAGGGGATGGGATTGTTTTCTTGGTAAAATTCCCTGAAATCTTTTGCTGAAAGGTTCTTCAGAAAGGGAAGATATTATGGTTATCTCTTGGCTATTAGGTATGTGGTTGCTATGAATAGGGTTTGGAATAGTGTCACAATGTCATGTAGCTGTTTACAATAGCAAATGGGCATATAAGGATCCAGGAAGAGCTACAAGTCCTCAGTAGGACATGCATTCCAGAAGGCTGAGGCTCCATCTTTCCAAGCACAAAATGGCCCTGTGCATACACACACACACACACACACACACACACACACACACACACACTCTCTCTCTCTCTCTCTCTCTCTCTCTCTCTCTCTCCCATGGTGTTTTGGGAGCCTCTCATCTCTCTTTGCTCCAAAGCAAGGTCAGACTCTCACAAGGACAATCTAGCACTTTCCAGCTGCTCTGGGGGAGGCAAAGCAGGTGCTCAATACCCATGTGCCCTGCTCTTTCAGCAAAGATGGCCCTAGAACCACCCTAGAGCACCATTTCTAGAATGTGCCCCGCTCACAGTACCTGTGAACTAGAAGCATTCCAGGTGACCTAAGGGATTGGGCCAAAGGATACTTTACACTCTAGTGGTGCATGCATGCATGCCTGCCTGCATATATGTGCATGTGTGCATATGCAGGCACACTCCTGCCATATCTAAATCTGCCTATAAAAAACACATAAAAATTAAATGTAAAAATGTAATCTGGGAAAAAACCCCTAAGTCAGTTCTAGGATAAACATGTGCTTGTGTGTGAATAGCACAACGTCAGTGGTGCCTGAGTCTTTAGCTCTCACAGACTCAAATGAAAGGCTGGGCACAGGGACTATGCTATATTCTGAAAGCATGGTCTGAGAATCACACTAATATTGACAAGATAGGAGCAGAAATGTTGGCAGGAGTAGGCTTTCAGTAATGTTACTATTATCCCATTAACCAATAAGAGGTGGCTGGGCGTGGCAGAGGGGAGGGCTGAGGAATAAACACTGAAACGAGGGCGTGACGTTGTGAAGACACTCTGGTGGATGTATATGGGGCTTGCAGGTGTATGAGGTGGCCAAGTGCTCAGCTCTACCCTCGTGAAATAGTGATGTTTCCATTCTGCTTTCATCTGGAATGCAAAATTTTGGGACAGGGAGGTGCTTCTTAAGAACAGCTTTTTTTTTTTTTTTTTTTTTTTTTTTTTTTTTTTTTTTTTTTTTTTTTAATAGAGACAGCAAAAAAGAAAAAAATAAATAGAGACAGCATCATGCTATGTTGCCCAGGCTGGTCTGGAACTCCTGATTTCAAGCAGTCCTCCCACCTCGGCCTCCCAAGGTGCTGGGATTACAGGCGTGAGCTACCACCATGCCCCGCCTTAAGAAGAGATTTAATTATTGACAAAAGCATAAGAAATGTATCAGAACTCACTTTCTCTCGCTCTCACTCCCTCCTCATCACTCTCAAACCTGTTTCCTCATTATTCTTGTTGATAGAGATGATCAAATTTATTATTTTATGCACCTGGTACAGAGAGGTTGCTCAACTGCTACTCAGTGAATGAATGAAGAAATGCCTCTTAATTTTCAGAAATACGCTGTGAAGCAGTCTGTGAAGTATGTTGCTTTGAGACCACAGCAGACCAGCAAAAGGAGGACAATGGGGAGGGCCTGCAGAGCGCAGAGCCTTCTGCTTCTGGCATCGGCCTCTGCTCTTTCCTGTGGGCCCTCGCCTCAGTTTCCTCCCCCATGCACTGGCCCCACACTGAGCCCACTGCTCCCACATGGCCCATAAATCTCCTCCCAAACCCTCCAGCACCTCCAACAGCTGCCTCTGCCCTCAGCTTCTTACTGTTCTTTCCACCCTTTTCTGAAATCTCCTGCACAAAGCCCCAAATTGGTTTGAGAGAAGAGGACTGGACAGCCAGGCTTGAGTCCACTTTAGCAGCAGGGGTTGGGGAGTGGTGGGTGGAGGCTGGGAATGGCCATGAGTGAATACCTCCTAATCCCACCAAAACATGTTGAAATGTAGAGGAACAACTAATAAGTCTTGAGCATCTGCCCCAAGTCTGGTGCTTTACCCAAGCCATTGCTGCATTTACTCAACAACCCATTTGGGATGGTGTGATTCTCCCCGTTTTGCAGGTGAGAAGCGGAGACTTGGAGAAGCTAAGTGGCTTGCCCAGCTGTTCACAGCTAGTATGCAATTGCCTTCACTCCAATCCCATACGCGTTCGGCTACATCCTCATGCTGGAAATAAAGCAGAGATAAAGGGCAGAAATAACTTAAGCACCAAAACCCGTTTTCCATGTCTATATAACCAGCACATATTACAATATGTATAGATAAAGGACTATTTGTGTGATTTGATTCTAAGGAGAGCAATGTGAGTAAAGTCCCCAGGTATAAAATTTTTAGCACACCACTGGACAGAGCTGTGGCCTTCAATAAATTCTTGCCGAATGAATAAATGGGTGTTCCGTGGCACGTGTTATATATCATTAAGGAATTCTTTCAATGGGCCTGTGCTAAGTGCTTTGCATTCCTTATCTCACATGATCATCTTAATAACGTAAGAGAGATGCCATCGTTTTTCCCATTTTTTACTGTTGAGGAGCCAGAGACTTAGAAAAAGTAAACGACTTGCTCAGGGTCATATAACTAATTGTTGCAGAGGTTAAGACTTGGTTTCAGCTCTGCCTGGCTCCACAGTCCATGCTGTGGACCTGAGCTCTCCTGCCTCCTGGGAGGAGATGGGGTTGGCAATACTCCCTCCCCCTAAGCCCCTCACCTCCTCCCCCATATGCAAGGTACTCACGTGCTGTATGCCTTCTCTCACCATGCACAGCTGAAGGCCATTTTAAAGCTTCCCCATACTATGGGGAACCAGCTCAACTAGAAAACCAGGCAGAGAACAAGCCCATGTGCTGTTGCCCAAACTGACTTGCAGGGTGTTGGTGATTAAAAGAGTCTTGAGATCCTTGCCCCGGACTCTCTCTCCCGCCTCAGAATATCAGACAGACAGAGCACAAAATTGCAGAAAGGTCTAGCTAAGGAGGCCTGAGCTAGGGGTCATTTTTACTGTTGTCTGGGCAAGCCCATTAACCTTGCTGAAACTGTCTTCTCCTCTATAGAACAATAATCACAATAACAATTGCTCTCTGGTGGGGCTACTGAGACCAGGCATAGGCAGGTTTTTGGTAACTCTGCAGCATCCACAACTGACTCAGTCCCAGAGGCAGGGACGTGGGCCTTTTCTACCCTACACTGCGCCTCATCACTAAGGGGAAGGGAGGCCTTTCATAAACCAAGTGTATCTTGGGACCTGGTGTTTTGCCTGGGTCTGAGCCGACCCCAGTGTTGGAACAGCCACAGTGAAGGAGCTGCAGCTTCTGGGGCTGTTTCAGCTGTGGTCACCCTGTGGAGGAGGGGGTTTGCAGCCTGTCTGAGGCTCCTGCATCTTCGGGGACTGAGAGCATTCAGTCTCTCCTTTCTCCACCTATATAATCACAGATACCTCCCTCTTTACTCCCTGCACAGGCCTACCTGTTCCTCGCCTCCCTTGGAGGGCAAGGCTGTACTACTGTGAGCAACACAGGGCCTTTACTTCCCTCAGGGCTGTCCTAACTGTGGCAAGACCCTTTGTGGTTCCATCTCCACCCTGGTACAGCCAAGGTGACCATGGGTGTGTCTGCTGGGAGCAGGGGTGGGTTAGGAAGAGCTGGTTGTGCCATTTCTCTCCACCCATAGGCGCGTGCGTGCCCCCCCCCCCACATCCCTTGACTAGTTTCTCTGTTTGAATTTCATTCTTCACAAGCTGTTGCCTAGGTAGTATATGGTTAACAGAGGCTTCTTAGGGAACACAATCTTCTGCTTTTGGCTGAGAAGTTTAACGTGAGCCTTATGGCTGAGGAGAGATAGTGCTGGCACAACATGGACCTCCCCATAGCACACCAAGGTGTGCACCTCTGAGAGGGCGTTCTACTGTTCCCTCTCGCTAAGAGGTAGATAAGTCTGGAGTATCACTTGATGTGGAAAGGTAGCTCTAAAGAGAAACGACATCTCTGGATAGTCATCAGGATCCCTTTGGGATCTCAGTTGATAGACAGTTGCCAACCATCCCAATGGTAAGTCAATGTTTACATTTGTGTTCATAATAAAATGTGTGTATATATATTCTACTTGTCCAAATAGCAGCAGCAACAGCTATAGAAGGATTCCTTATCACCTCCCTCTGCCAAATATTAGGGACTGAATCTTCCATGGCATTTCGGAGAAAAGCATAAGTAAAACGAAATTTCATCACCTGTTAAGTATATGCACTTCTTTATTTCTACTTTTAGGTCATATTCCTCCTATTACTAGGATTTTGGGTTTGATTGAACTATATATTAATATTCAAAGAGGCCAGGGTGCGGTGGCTCATGCCTGTAATCTCAGCACTTTGGCCGAGGCAGGTGGATCACTCAAGGTCAGGAGTTCAAGACCAGCCTGGCCAACATGGCAAAACTCTGTCTCTACTAAAAATATAAAAGATAGCCAGGTGTGGTGGTGTGTGCCTGTAGTCCAAGCTTCTTGGTAGGCTGAGGCAAGAGAATTTCTTGAACATCCGGGAGGCAGATGTTGCAGCAAGCCGAGATGGTGCCACTGCACTCCAGCTGCACTCCAGCATGGGCAACAGAGGGAAAATTCATCTAAAAAAAATAAAAAATCAAAGGAATTCATATGTGTCAAATGCATCTTTAACATTTGATCAAAAACTATTTTGCATTTTCAGCTGGCAAAACCTTTGCACTAATGCTGTCAATGTCAGTGCAGACATCTGGATATTAATACTTGACATTATTGTATTGGGGATAGTGACTGGTTCAGGAGAGACGCTCAGGAGAGAAGAACGTCTCATTAACAAATATCTCCTTTAGGGTACTCTTTAAGAATACTAATTTTTTTTGGCAACTTTAAGATTATTATTCCAAGACCTTATCTCAAGATTATCAGCATTATAGAATGTATAACTAGAAGGCATCTAAAATGTCATCTGGATGGTCCCTAATTTTGTATATGAGTGAACTAGGATTATACCAGCACTAAATTAGAAAAAAAAATTAGATGAAAAGGCTTGTGTTTATACTTGTTCTTTTTAAAAAAATTTTTACTTGAGGTTCAGATGGTACATGTGCTATACTTGTTCTTTAAAGACACTCAGCATCATTCATTCATTCGACTCGAATGTACTGAGCACATTTAACCCTCACAAATGTACCATAAAGTAGGTTTTACTATTACTCATTTTACAGGTAGGTATTACCCATTTTAAGATGAGGAAACTCAGACTCAGAGAGGTTAAGTCCAAGATCACATTTGTAGTAACTAAAGAACAGGAATTCAACACAAGCCTATCAGATTGTATTAGTTTTTTCTTGTTGTGTAACAAATTACCACAAATTTAGTGTCTTGAAACAACACACATTTATTATCTCACCATTTCTATGGGTCAGAAGTTTGGGCACATTTTAGCTGGGGTCTCTGCTCAAGGTCTCATGAGGCTAAAATTACTATGTCAGCCAGGACTGCAATTTCATATGAGGTTTGGGATCTTCTTTCAAGCTTACCATTTGCTGGCAGAATCCAGTGGCTTGTGGTTGTGGGACTAAGGCCTTCAGCTCCTAGAAACCACCCACTGCTCCTGGCACACAACCTTTTCCACAACATAGCAAATTGCTTCTTCATGGCCAATAAGAGAAGGTCTCCGCTGCTTCAGATCTCTCCTTTCAGCAAAGGCCTGTATTCTCTTTTGAATGGCTCACCTGATTAGGTCAGGCCTACCCAGGATAAATTCCCTTTCAATTAACTCAAAGTCAACCTTAATTAATCTGCAAAACCTCTTCACCTTTGCTATATAACATAATCTCGTCATTGGAGTAAAATTCCATCATATTCACTACTCCTGCCTACATCAAGGGGAAGGCATGCACACCAAGGGTCAGGAATCTTCGGACAATTTTAGAATTCTACCTACCACACAGATGCTAGTGCCCATATATTCTTTTTTTTTTTTTTTCAGAGAGAGAATTGTTGTATTTTTAACCTCTTAAAATTCCCAAATTTTCTGCAAAAAGAATGCATTGCTTTTATATTTAAAAGTCTACTATTTTTAAATGCCCAGTTACTCCTTGGAGAAATGGCTGATTCTAGGGCTGAGACAGGGGAAATATGAGATGGTCCTGGAGCATCTTGTAGTGCCAGAAAGTGAGAAAGTGCTCAACAGAAAACAAACAAACAAACATATATTCTCAAACTACATACTTCCTCCTCCAAAGCAATGAACATTGGTCTGAGCCTCAGCAGACAAACAAAAGTTATACCATGTAAGTGCAATGAAGGAATTATGCACCAAGTGGAAAGAAGATTAGTAAGGAAAAATGGTCTACTGTGCATAGGTGATGGGGTTGGAGAGGGGAGATTTAAGGGGAGCTTCAAGGACTGATGTTTCAACTGGATGGCCAGGAAGAGGATCACGCCTTCTCATTTTTCTGTCTCCACTGTTAGCAGTCTTGGGGCTCATAGTAGATACTTGATAAATGTCTGTTGACGTGAATGACCATGTGAGTGTCTTCTAGGCAGAGGAGGGGAAAGAGCATTCTAGATAGAGGAAACGTCATGTGCAAAGGCCCAGAGATGTGAAGCCATATGCTACATTCAAGGGTTCATGAGAAGCGTCAGATACCACTAAACATGCAAGGCAGACAATGCAGCCAGAACATGGAGGGCCTTGAAGACAGTGCTGCAAATGTAGGGTTTTCATTTGTAAATGAAAAGGAATACCCAAAGAGGGGAAAAAATCAAACTTGTGTTTGAGAAACTTAACTCCCGTGAGAATACAGTACCCAAAGACCGGTCTGGGATGAGGTCAAGATGAGTGGGTTGAGGATGACCCAGGGCTGTAGGAGTTAGTGTCAGGAGGTCGAGTAGTCCAGGTGAGGGAGGAGGACCCGCACTAAGGCAATGCAGTGACATAGGGGAGAGGGGATGGCTTCTGAAGCTGGTCGGGAAGCAGTGTTGACAGAACTGCATGCCTGACAGGATCTGAGGGATGAAGGAATCACAGAGGATGACGGAGGATGACTCCGGTTTAGAAGAATAGTAAAGAATAGAACCATCCATTGAGCTTGAGGATTAAGAGAAAGACTAGGGTTGAGGAAGAGGCCAATAAGGTGTGGAGGCGGTGATGGCGGGAGGAAGGGTGGTGGGGGGTGACAAGGACGCTTCAGGACATGTTGAGTTTGAGGTGCCCATGAAATATCCCAACAGAGGAGTCCAAGAGAAGGCCGCTGAGTCCTTAGCTCTGGAGAGCTGGTCTCCAGCTTATAGGAGGGCAATCAGGTCACAGCAATGGATAACCACAGAGGGAAGAGGGACAGAGGGACAGAGGGCAGAGTAAGGAACGAGGGAGCTGAGAACAGAACCATGGGTTGCAGGTCTGCATCGTCAAGGGGAGAAAACATCACCTGGAATCAAAGGTGAGAGAAGAGAGGATCTGTGAGGCTTGAAATGCATAGTTACCTCAAACATAAACAAAGGAGAAATGGGGGGATGTTTTATTGTCAAAAGAAATGGTGCCCATGAAAATCCCTGTGGGCTGGGTGCAGCAGCTCACGCCTGTAATGCCAACAGTTTGGGAGGCTGAGGCAGGAGTATTGCTTGAGCCCAGGAGTTCAAGACCAGCCTGAGCAACATAGTGAGACCCTTGTCTCTAAAAAAAAAAAAACAAAAGGAAAGAAAGAAAGAAAGAAAGAGAAAGAAAGAAAAGAAAAAACCCTGTTGGTATTTCACTGACTTGAGTTGTAAAGAAGAAAGGGAAGGCCAGACACACCAGAGCATGTGTAATTTAAACAAACACAACTCTTAAGTAAATTAGCTGGGAGAATGGATTGTTGCAGATTTCTTTATTGGGTTAGGAAACACTTGTTTTCATTGAAGGCTATTCTTTTGAAGAAAAAAAGAACTTTGAGTTAAAATTTATTAGTCTCCTTTGATCTCTGTAATTAGGAGATTTGACCCAAGCATTCATCAGTTTTTAATGAAAATCAGTTACTTTCCATGGTTTGTTTTCTTACAACTTGAAGAACAAAAGAGTGTTTTTCGTAAGATCATCAGGGGTGAGACGGGATTTTGTTAGAAGAGAGATCACTGTGGAAAAACAAAATTTTAAAAGGGAACAGATCCACTTTGTATTATTTTTCTTTTCCCCATACTCTGATGCTACCAAATAACCTGAACAATACCAGCAATTGCTCTGTCCCACCAAAATTTGGATGTTTCAAACTTGCCTTCAGAAGAATAATCTACTTAATTGAAAAACTGTAGAGACAAAGTCAACCAAGTGCCGGTCAATGGATCCCAGTCTCTGAACTCATTATCCAGAATCGGTAGCCAGTAACAGTCCCTTAGCTCAGGCTCAGACCAGCTGAACTGCAGAGATGCAAGTGCCGAAAAGCGAATCTCTCCCTGCTTTTCTTGTCTGCCTCCTGGAATCTGATGTCTTGCTGAGTAGCTGGCCAAGTATCCTGATTCTTAGTGACTTGGAGGAGGCAGGAGACTTGGCAAAGCAGCAAGAATACTCACACAAACCCCTCACCTCTGTCCTCTGCAATCCCCTGAAAAACAGGCTCGTCTGCTTTAACTGGAATCACAAACTTTTAAGTTCTAGAATGAAGTAGCAGATGTTTATGTGAAATGATCCTATTTCTCTAATATTCAGTCAGCAAGTAGCTGTCAAGATGGGGTTTACATATTGAAATCCATGGATGGGAGGATAGGCAAGAACTTGGAACAATGGAGTCAATGAGATGCTGAGGAGAAGCCCTGCCTAGGGGAAAAGAATGAGGCGATGGGGACACCAGCAGCTCCTGGCACCTGGATGAACAGAAACCACAGGTCTCGAGCCCATTAACCAGAGCAGAAATGCAACCAAACAAGAAAACACATGAAGGTGGAAAGAACAGAAAGAGACAAACTATTTTCTTACTGAAAATGGGAAAGTTACACACCTCCTCTTCCCGAACATGATGATGTTCTGTTTCGTTAACCTCTTTGAGAAGGTGACTGGATACAGAAATATGGTCTAGCCTATCAATTTATGAGAAAAATTTATTAATCATTCCCAGTGAAAATGTATTTGGATGTTAGCTCTAAGTGGATCCTCACGAAGAAATAAAGTCGATGGAGTCTGAAAACTTTTATCTACTTTGGAAGGATGAGGAGGGTGGATTGCTTGAGCCTGGCAGTTTGAGACCAGCCTGGGCAACATGGAGAAACCCCATCTCTACAAAAAATTAGCTGGATGTGGTCGCGCACACTTGTAGTCCCAGCTACCTGGGAGGCTGAGATGGGAGGATCACCTGAGCCCAGGAGGTCAAGGTTGCAGTGAGCCATGATCATGCCACTGCACTCCAGCCTGGGCAACAGAGTGAGATCCTGTCTCCAAAACAACAACAACAACAACAGCAAAAAACCTCCAAATCCCTGCCTCCAAACACTTTTATCTCCTGCCATATGAAGCTTTAAAGTTAAAACAGAGGTTAAAAAAAAAAAAAAGTGCAGGGGTACAAGCACATCAAACTAGCTCCAAACCCTGGCTCCACCACTTAGTGGTATGACCTTGGATAAGCCCCCGATGTCTCTAAACCTCAGTTTTCTCATCTGTACAGTGGGAATAATAGTATTCCAGATCTATAATCCCTTGTCAGCAATTCAGAAATCCAGTGGGCTCTGAAAAACAGGTTTTTTTGTTTTTTTTTTACGTTTGCAGGAAATTCATTTGATGGTAAAACCTAACCTGAAAGCTTATGAGACTTTATATAATCTAGTTTTTATTTATCCCATTAAGCACGATTATCCATATGTCGGCTGCAGAAATATCAGTGTCTAATGATGGATGTCACCCCAGATCTTGCTGAGAGGTGTTATGAAAAATACAGTACATGCACAGATTTGCCCCTTAAAAACATGAACACTTTGGAATTCTGAAACATACCTGAATCTGAATGGAACCAGGTAAGGGATTGGGACCTATACCTTGGGGGGTTGGAAATATAGTGAGATAATGTGTGTGAAGTGCTTGTCACAATGCCTGGCACTTTGTAAGTGCTCAGGAAATACAAACAATAATTTATTATTTTAAAACACTCAAAGAGTGATTCTTGTCATGTTCTTTTCACTCTGGAATTTGCCCAGGAAACCACAAACTCCGAAGCTCTGACTCCCTGTTCAGTGTCACCCCAAGAGTCCACACTTTTGGAGGAAGAACCTCCCTGGTGAGATGCACTATGTTCCTGAGGGTGTGGTGGAGTTGTGACCCAGACCCTAAAGCCGAGGAAAAAGTTCTGAACATACAACATTCAGCAAGGATAGTGACAGGGAATGAAAGAAGTTCTGACATTGGACAGACACCCTTCCAAAAGTGGCATGGCTTGATGGACGCAGGCTCAACTTTAGGGCTGGAGAGACCTGGGTCCTAGCTCTGTGCCATCCATGGTGGTGGAAATCTCTGAGTCTCAGTGTCTTCCTGTGTGAAATGGGATAATAATACTTACCTGAAACATGTGTCATGGGATAGTGATACTTACCTAAAGCACTTTGTATGGGGCCTGGTGCACAGAAGATGCTCCAAAGTGAAGGCAGACAGACACATACACATTCCACATATGCTGAGTGACACAGAAACCCGAGGTTACTACCAAACACCGTTCTGCTTTGCCCTAAATTGGCCAAGGCTCCCTCGAGGAAAGGCTAAAGCCTTAGCTTTCCTGCAAAAGCTGAGGAGGAGAAGCCCAGCGGAAGGGGCTCACTGTCTATGAAGACTCACAAACCCATGGTGGCAGGAATGGAGCCTGGGTCCTTCTCTCCCAAGAGGGTAGGCACCCTCAGCTTGCTTTGGGGACCTCCGATTCAATAGGACAGGCAGGCATAATGTCAGGTGGGGGATTACAAGGTGGTTTATGGATGCATAGAGAGTCAATAAGGCTCATGCACACCCTGAATCCAGTTTTTGGCTGGATTACCAAGTCCCAGTTTGACTCTTACCCTTATAAAAGGAATAATGTTAAGGTGTACTTAGGAAGAGGAGTTGTTTTCTGTGATTCAAAGTGAATCCTTTCATAAGGGAGACCTTTCACCCAAATTATTACTTTGTCCTCATATGCCCGAACCCACACTTAAAATGAAAAGTCAACAGCTATTCATTCCTGAGGGTGGCCTTGAGCTGACCCTAGTGAGTGCCTTGTTTTCTATGGTTAGAGACGCTGACCTACATAATCACCTTTTCTCCAGACCTGAGCCCCGGGACTTGAGAAACACCAAGCGTAAGACATCATCAACCCCCGGGTGTTCTGAAGCCCCACTCCTTTTCTCTTTCTTGACCATTGTTGCTGAATGTGAAGATCCCCACCTTTCCTGCCCTCCTGGGGACCTTAGGAATTCTGCTCCTCATTGCAGGTGAGTCACAGCAGTATCTAGAACACACGTTGCCATTGCCTGCCCTGCTCCAGCACAGAGACTTCCCAGCCATCCTTCAAATGTCAGCTCTCCGTGAACTTACCCCTATCTCTTCAGAGCAGAATGGCTCAACAGGCAGGCACACTCCATGGTTAGGATACCAACCATGCTGGGTAACAGAAGAAGAGGCAGAGAATGAATATGGGAGAGAGAAAAGAAGTTTTAAGCCGGGTGCGATGGCTCACGCCTGTAACCCAGCACTTTGAGAGGCCAACGTGGGTGGATCACTTGAGGTCAGGAGTTCAAAACCAGCCTGACCAACATGGTGAAACCCTGTCTCTACCAAAAATACAAAAAATTAGCTGAGTGTGGTGGCAGGTGCCTGTAATCCCGGCTACTCAGGAGGCTGAGGCAGGAGAATTGCTAGAACTCAGGAGGTGGAGGTTGCAGTGAGCCGAAATGATGCCACTGCACTCTAGCTGGGTAACAGAGTGAGACTCCACCAAAAAAAAAAAAAGAAAGAAAGAAAATTTAAAAATAATTTGACATTTGATTAATTGTTTAAAGCATCAAAGTATAAAATAAATATCCATGTATCCAAACTGGTATCAATAAATAATTGAATAAATAAATAAATGTGGGAGAAAGGACAGCTTTTCCTTACAGGAGAATTCAAAGTAAATAAATATAGAAATAATTAAGAAGATAGAAAATCATCATTGGCCGGGTTGCGGTGGCTCACCCCTGTAATCCCAACACTTTGGGAGGCTGAGGCGGGCGATTGCCTGACCTCAGGAGTTTGAGACCAACCTGGACAACACGGTGAAATCCCATCTCTACTAAAATACAAAAAGTAGCCAGTCGTGGCGGGGTGCGCCTGTAATCCCAGCTACTTGGGAGGCTGATACAGGAGAATAGCTTGAACCTGGGAGGTGGAGGTTGCAGTGAGCCGAGATTGTGCTACTGCACTCCAGCCTGGGAGACAGAGCGAGATTCCATCTCAAAAAAAAAAAAAAAAAAAAAAAAAATGTGTCACGATTGTGAGAGATAAGGGAAGACTGAGGAACTGTCACAGGTTGGAGCCAAGTAAGGACATATGACAACAAAATTCAGTGCAGAATCCTGGATTGGATATGGAAACCGAAAAAGAACATTAGTGAAAATATTAGTTAAACCTGAACAAAGTTTAATAGTATTGTACGTGTGTTAATTCTGAATTTTAATCATGTGCTATAGTTATGCAAGGTGTTAGCACTAAGGAAAGCTACATGAAGCATTTAGGAAAAAGTATTATTTTTACAACTTTTCTGTAAGTCTGAAATTACGTCAAAATAAAACATATATTTTTTTTAAAAAAAATCAGGGGCCGTGCACAGTGGCTCACACCTGTAATCATCATAGCACTTTGGGAGGTTGCAGCAGGAGGATCACTTAAGCTCAGGGGTTAGAGAGCAGCCTGGCCAACATGGTGAAATCCCATCTCTACTAAAAATACAAAACTTAACCAGGCATGGTGGTGCATGCCTGTAATCCCAGCTACGCAGGAGGCTGAGGCAGGAGAATCACTTGAACCTGAAGGCGGAGGTTGCAATCAGCCTGGATGACAGAGCGAGCTTGGTCTCTGGGGAGAATAAAAAAGCATTGGAGTAGTGGGACCATGTGGGTTTCCCTGTATTCGTTGAATCTTTGCATTAGTTGAATGGTTTGGTATTGTTTCTACTGCGAATTCCATATTGGGATTTGGGGGAGACAGGATGAGGCACCAGGATCATTTCAGGGTTCATGGCCTCTGAAAGTTGCTTTGGACAAATTGGCTTTGTTCCCAGAAAGTCACCAACCAGCTCTATTTCTCACCCAGGCCCATTTCATCCCTTCTTGGAGGCTGAAAGAACTCAAAAACACCTGCCATGGCATCACCAAACCCTCTTCCAGGATGATTCTCAGGACTTGAGATCCTTAACCCCAGGATGTGGCCACATTTTACGGTGTTCATAGGGCAATCCCAGCAGGATAGACCGTTCACTTTCACTTTAATTTCAGAGTCAGAAGCATGCAGTGCTTGTGGGGGCAGTGCCATTTCCTTAGGGTAATAATAGAACTGATTGCACAGGTTCTAGGAATTAGATGAGCTAATACATGCTCCACAACATGGGTGAACTTTGAGGACATTATGCTGAGTGAAATTGGTCAGACACAGAAGGAAAAAGATTGTATGATTTCACATATATGAAGTATCTCAAATAGGCAAATATATAGCAACAGAAAGTCAGATAATGGTTATCAGAGGCTGGAGGGAGAGGGTAATGGGGAGCTATTGTTTCATGGGTAGTGCTGCAATTTGGGAAGATGAAAAAGTCCCAGAGATGGACAGTGGTGATGGTTGCACAACATTGTGAATGCACTTCATGCCACTGAATTGATTCTTAAAATTCAGTGGCATTAAGTCTGGGCACAGTGGCTCACACTTGTAATCCTAGTACTTTGGGAAGCCAAGGTAGGAGGATTGCTTGAGACCAGAAGTTCAAGACCAGCCTGGGCAAGATGGCAAGACTCATATTTCTACCAAAAATAAAAATTAGCTGGGCACAGTGGCTCAAGCCTGTAGTCCCAGCTACTCAGGAGGCTAAGGTCAGAGGATTACTTGAGCCCAGGAGTTGGAGACTGCTGTGAACTATGATCACACCACTGCCCTCCAGCCTGGGCACTAAAGCAAGTGCTTCTAAAACAAAAAGCAAAACAAACCTATGCTGAGCCACCAGACGCAGTGGCTCACACCTATAATCCCAATACTTTGGCAGGCCAAGGTAGGAGGATTGCTTGAGCTCAGGAGTTTGAGACCAACCTGGGCAACGTGGTGAGACCTTGTCTCTACCAAAATAATAATAATAATAATTATTAAAAATAATTAGATGGGATCGTAGAAATCTCCTGTAAAACATGTGACCCATAGTAGACACCAAACACCATTCTTTATTAAAGTTTCAGAAAATAGAACTATTATATAATTGTTTAATGTGAATTTTGGCCATGGCAACAGCCACATATGACTTCCTACAATTAACCAAATTCTTTTTTCTTTTTTCTTTTTTTTTTTCAGACAGTCTTGCTCTGTCTGCCAGGCTGGAGTGCAGTGGTACAATCTCGGCTCACTGCAGCCTCAACCTCCTGGGTTCAAGAGATTCTCATGCCTCAGCCTCCCAAATAGCTGGGATTACAGGCATACGTATGCCACTACACCCCACTGACTTTTGTACTTTTAGTAAAGATGGAGTTTCGCCATGTTTCCCAGGCTGGTCTCAAACTCCTGGCCTCATGTGATCCGCCTGCCTTGGCCTCCCAAAGTGCTGGGATTACAGGCATGAGCCACCATACCAGGTCAATTAGCCATATTCTTAACCTCACTATGGCCTGGTTTTCAACATTTATTTTTCACTCTACACAACATTAAGACTGAATGATGAATTTTTAAAAAATATTAGACTCACATGTCCTATAAAAGCCTTTCTGTTGAAATTGACACTGACTGCATGATTCTCAATGCTGCCATGAGAAAATGTGGCCGTGGCTCTAGGTGTGACTTGACAAACATCCTTGCAACTGTATCCCAATTCTATTGATTAAATTGTGTTTCTTTCTGGATTTGCCAAATCACTTTAACCCTCTTCCCACCTCCACTGACACTGCTGTCACCACCCCTACCACTTCCAGCGGACCACATTGGAGCCACCTGGGAAGGTGATTTCATTGTGTGGACACAGGGGCGGAACTTGAAAATCACTCTTATAGCTAGTATTGTCATGACATCTTACTGCCACTGAGCGTGTGGCCAAACTCTGCTAATTTGCTAAGACACGGCTGGCATTTCACCGCGCTCATCGCTCAGCCCTTTTTTTGTGATGAGGTTCCCTGCAGTACGGTGGGACTAGCTCAGTCTCTCATTAAACGAGGCTCACATGGAGGATCTGCCAAGAGTGAAACACTGTCTTGCAAAATGCTTCTTTTTATGGTTTTCTGTAATGGAACATTGTATTGTTCCACATTTTAGCTCTGGTTTTGTAATCACTGATTATGTAATGAATTCTGGTTCTGTGCCTGCAAAATTGGTCTGTGCCACTAAAGACAAAGGCGAATGCAACTACTTTAGAACACACAGAGAGTGAGGCACTGTCTGTGCCCTCCCACCCCTCCGCCACCACGCTTGCTAATCTTGTGAAAGATTGGTCTCACATTATACTACCATTTAGGGGGCAGGAGATGGGAGTGGCACAGCATAAAAGCTCCTTCACTTTTGCACAAAGAACAGCGAATCCTAGGTAGTTTTGATATTTACAATTTTGTAAAACATCAGCTACCTGTAGTGGGGCTAACTCTGACTGCCTCAATAATCTGTAAATGCTTAAAAATCTGTGTCCTTTAGGATTAGGATTGCCAGATAAAATATAGGACTCACAGCTAACTTCCAATTGCAGATAAGCAGTGAATACTGTTTTTTAGTATAAGTGTATCCCAAATATTGCATAAGACATACTTATGCTAAAAAATTACTCATGGCTTATATGAAATTCACATTTAACTGGGCATCCTCTAGTTTTATTTGCTCAATCTGGCAACCCTACGTGAGATCAGACCCTTGTCACTGTCCTGTCCTGCAGGCAGGTCTGTCCTTATGGAACTCCAATAATGCATTCTGCCAAGAAACCTGGGACAGAAGGAGGCAAAGGAAAAATCTTAATCACACTTGGCTTTTTGTTCTTATCTAGCTCCAAGCATCACAGATATGCATTCAATTCATAAATAAATTAAAACCTTTCATTTGGACAGCTGAGTTTTAGTTCATTTTTATCCTGAAACCTTAGCAAGTTTGGACTTCATTGAAAGGAAGGATGTGGAAAGGGGAAGGAATGACTCAGGGGTCAGCTGGGCCACTCAGATGGCCACTCGGGTTGGTCACTCATCCCAAATCGAGTGGCCCTGTGTGGCACTGTCACCTTAGTCTCTGTATCTCTACTTGCAAACTTAAAGGACTGGATTCAATGACTTTAAGGCTCCTTCCAGGGCTAAAAAATTCTATGATTCTGCATACAAAAGGCTGAAACTTCCAAGGTATGCTACTGAAAATCACAATAATATACGAAAAATTTAAAACATCAGGGATTTTTTATTTATGCTACAAAATTTTAATAAGTTACTCACCAAATTTCCATCTGAAAAGAGTACAGATCTTGACATTCTCAGAACCTTGCTATTATATTGAATGTTTTGTGCACAATTTTTACTTAATCAGTATCCAGGTACAAGATTTGCCTGTCAGAATACTCTAAGAGAGCTTTCTGCTTGTCTGTCATTCCTGAATGACTTTGGTAAAATCCAACACTCCAAATTTAAGCTGTAACCTGGACCCAAGTTATTAGCAGCTACTCTATGATCTGTATGATCTGGGGTGAAGGATCTCGGGTATTCAATGAAAACGTTCTTAATCCAGGTCCAAAAACATGCTAAGGAAAAAGGCACTGAGGGGAGTACACTGCTCACGTTTTTCAAGTGATTCAACAAACATCGATTGCTTGGGACACCCCACACATTCCCCTGGCTTCTATATTAATGGCTTCCAAATCTCTGTGTCCACATTTCATTTCTCTCCTGAGTTTCAGAACAACATTTCCAACCCCCTACTAGAAATCTCTGCCTGGATGTCCCCCAGTAAATCCAAAATAAACTTCTTCTTATCTTCACCCCACAGCTGACCTGTTGGTTTCCTTTTACTTGGTTAATGGTATTATTATCTGCCATCATTATTAGCACAAGCTGGAAATCTAGCAATTACTCCCACCCTGAATCAATGAGTACCAAGTGCACCCAATTCTGTCTCCTAAATGACTCTTAATCTATGTCCCCTTTATCCATTCCAAGGCCACTGCCTTAGTTCAGTAGTCTCACCTCTCACTGCAAGTAGAGCCTTTCCCATCCATCCCCCCAGAGGCAGAGGGGTTTTTCCAAAATTCAGCTCTGATCCTCCTCACCCCTGCTCCCAACAGCCCTCCACTGCCTGGGGAAGAAGTTCCAAACTCTTACATTTGGTGAATGTGGCCTTTTGATTTCTGACCACAGTGGATTACTCCAATTTCATCTCCCTCCTCAATACCCTAATACCCAGCAACTTGCCATTTCCCCAATCCATCATCTCCTTCTGAGCCTGCCTATACTGATCCCTTTCTGGACATTTATCCTTTCCTCCCTCATTTTCTCCAGCTGGAAAATTCCAACTCATCTTTCAAGACCTCGCTCAAGTGTCTCCCTGGGCAGGCCTCCCTGACTAGGCCCCTGCCTCACTCCACCCTCGGCAGGGTTAATGACTCCTTCCCTTGGAATGCCTCAGTGCATTGTTTAAACCTTACTTGTCTCACTGACCCTTTGCATTTACCATCGTGTATTTTTCATCTGCTTCCTCTATTAAACTATGAACACTTTGAAGATGGGGTTTTGGTTTATTGGCTTTGCATACCTAGGAGCCAGCAAAGGGCCTAGTACAAGGCAAGTTCTCCATAAACATTTAGGGGTGGAGATACAGGGGATGGATAAATGAAATTCAAAAAGAAGTGACATTTCCACACAGAAATTGTTGTAAGTGCTTTATCTCATTTATTTCCTGTTTAAGAACCCTACAGAGATTCTTATAGGAAATGATTACTTCCATTTTATAGGTTAAGAAACAAAGAGTTTAAGTAACTTGTCCAAGTTCACGTATTTAATTAACGAAAGAGCCCACACGTGGCCTTTGTTCCTCCACATTCTTTCCATTCCCAACTATGGTGGGGGAACTAACAAGCAGAGGAGAAGTCAAATGCGAGGTGGCAGTGAGGAGAACTATAAGGAGCAGGGATATTCTACAGATTGTTCATCCGTCTCTCAGTGACTGGAAACTTATTAATAATTAAATAGTCTGTGAATCCCATCTAAATTCCAGGCTTCCTCATTTTTTTTTTTGTTTGGGCCTTTTTTTTTTTTTTTTTTTTTGCTTTTTACATTTTTGTTATTGTGAAATGTTAACTATTACAGAAAGAGTGGATAAACATATATGGATGGTTTAAGAATAATTATTAGCCGAGTGCAGTGGTGCACACCTGTAATCCCAGCTACTTGGGAGTCTGAGGCAGGAGAATCGCTTGAACCCAGGAGGCAGAGGTTGAGGTGAGCTGAGATCATGCCACTGCACTCCAGCCTGGGCGACAAAGTGAGACTCCGTTAAAAAAAAAAAAAAAAAAATTATGACCTGTGCAACGCCACCTATTTCAAGACACAGAATTGCCAGGCCTTCAGAGCCATGTCCTCTCTGTCTCTCTTCTCAATCACTAGAGGAACCACCATCTGTGATAGTCACTTCCTTCTTTTATTTATTTCTTTGTTATAAGTAACACACACACACACACACACACACACACACAACTACCCCCCCCACATATATTTAGATGCTCCTTGAGTTATAATAGGATTATGTCCAGATACACCCATCGTAAATTGAAAATCTCTCTCTGTTTTTTTTTTTTTTTTTTTTTTTTTGAGACACGGTCTTGCTCTGTCAGGCTGGAGTGAGTGCAGTGGCATGATTATGGCTCACTGCAGCCTCAACCTCCTGGGCTCCTGGGATCCTCCTGCCTCAGCTTCCTGAGTTGCTGGGACCACAGGCACACACCAGCACGCACGGCAAACTTTTGTGCTGTACTGCACGTAATTTGTCTTTCTGTGCTGTACTGCACGTAATTTCTTCTGATCTATATTGCAGTCCTCTAATTCTCTCTTCATTAGTTTTTATCTGCTGTTAACATATGTCAATTGAGTTTTAAGTTTTGGTTATTGTATCTTTTATTTTGAGAAGTTCAATTTGGGTTTTGTTTGTTTGTTTGTTTGTTTTGAGACAGGGTCTCACTCTGTTACCCAGGCTGGAGTGGAGTGGCATGATCTTGGCTCACTACAGACTCAACCTCCCTGGGCTCAGTCAATCCTCCCACCTTAGCCTCCCAGGTAGCTGAGACTACAGGTGCATACCACCATGCCCAGCTAATTTTTTGTGTATTTTATAAAGACAGGGTTTCACCATGTTGCCCAGGCTGGTCTTGAACTCCTGGGCTCAAGCAGTCCTCCCCTTGGGACTCCCAAATTGCTGGGATTACAGGTATGAGCCACCACACTTGGCCTGGTTCTTTTTCAAATCTGCTGGATCACTTTTATAGTTCCCTTTTCCAAAATTTTTTTTTACTAATTTTTTATTGAATTTAGTAAGCATAGTTGTTTTTATAGACTCCATCTAATAATTTCAAAATCTAAAGTCTTTGCAGGTCTCTTTCTTCTAGTTCTGATTCTTGATGGCTTATTTCCTTATAGGCTTGGTTATTTTTGACTATGTGATGATCATTGTCCTTAAAAATTATTTGGGGGGATTATTTGAAGCATAGGGTGATGCTAATTTCCTACAGAGAGGACTTTCATTTACTAGTGCCAGGCACCCGGGGGCACTTTGTACTAAGGTACTTTAAACTAAATTCACAACTTGAGAGGTTTTTACGATTTTATGGTTTCTTTTGTTTGTTTGCTTTTGTTTATTTATTTTTGACCACCGAAGTGATATATATTTGGAAGCCATGAAAGGACTAATTTGCACTTGTAACTTCTCAAGGTTGTTTCCTACCATTGCTACCTGCCCTAGTCTGCTTATCAGAAGGGCAGCTTTGCCTGTGATCTTCTGGGCCTGATGGGGAAGGCACATTGACTTTTGTTTCACCCTTGTCTGTGGAGTTGACTCATGTTAGTAAGGGAAGGGACAGGCTGTGGGCGATGATTCTGTACCCCTTGTCCTGAAAGGCCTTCAGAACCAAAGTTCAAGTTTGCCTAAACTGGCAAATGCCCTCAGTGCAAAAACAGTTTCAGGGCTCTATATAACTTTCGGAGTTCTTATTTTCCCTTTGATTTTGGACTTTAGTTTTTTACTATTTTGCCAGATCTTTTATGCTTTTGAGAAGTTAAACATTTTGTTTTTAGTCGAAGTCTTACTCTGCTGCCCAGCCAGGAGTGCAGTGGCATGATCTCAGCTCCATCTCCTGGGTTCAAGTGATTCTCGTGCCTCAGCCTCCAGAGTAGCTGGGATTACAGGCACACGCCATCATGCCCGGCTAATTTTTGTATTTTTAGTAGAGATGGAGTTTCACCATGTTGGCCAGGCTGGTCTTGAACTCCTGACCTCAAGTGATCTACCCATCTTGGCCTTCCAAAGTTCTGGGATTACAGGCATGAGCCACCGTGCCTGGCCAACATTTTTTTTAGTGAATATTTTTGGTTGTTTTCAGTGGAAATTCGTCTGAATACCTATTTTGCCTTATTCCTGGACATGTAAATCCCTTCCTGATCTTTGTAGGCTCTGTTGAACTGCACACTTAGAAACTAAAAATCCAACATAACGTGCTCTCCACAACTTAACATGTGGAAAAGCAAGCATATGTTTTGTTACCTTTTATGTACTTCAGGAAAATTGTCATTGCAAGGTTCCCTTAAATAGATACAAAAATTGAATTACATAAAATGTCTCAGGAACATATCAGAAATTTTCTAAGAAATGTTTTTTAATTTAATTTTTTAACCACTATTAAATTATTTTAAATTGTAACACTTTATCCAAAAATTACTTTTCCAACAAACTCAGACACCCAGGAATCCAGGAATGAGTATAACATGACTCTACATAGTCCAATTAGATGGCACAATGTTCATTACTTTTTTTAAAGCACTTTATACATCAGAAAGTTCCTAAGGCTTCATTTAGGGCCTAGTAACTCTGATTTTATACACAACTCAAAGAAACCTGATTCTCTAATTTTCTAGCCCATAACCTCTTAGAAACAATAACTTGAAAGTAGACATACATTTTGAAAGGTGGGCTCACTGGGCACTGTGGCTCACACTTGTAATCCCAGCATTTTGGGAGGCCGAGGTGGAAGGATCACTTGAGGCCAGGAGTTTGAGGCCAACCTCAGCAACATAGTGAGGCCCTGATTTTATTTTTTTAAAAATAAAGAATTAAAATAGGCCAGATGCAGTGGCTCACACCTATAATCCCAGCATTTTGGGAGGCTGAAGTGGGTAGATCACTTGAGGTCAGGAGTTTGAGACTAGCCTGACCTACATGATGAAACCTTGTCTCTACTAAAAATACAAACATTAGCTGAACATGGTGGTGCATGCCTGTAATCCCAGCTACTCGAGTGGCTGAGGCAGGAGGATCACTCGAACCTGGGAGGCGGAGGTTACAGTGAGCTGAGATTGCACCATTGCACTCCCACCTGGGCGACACAGTGAGACAAGAAAGGAAGGAAAGGAGGGAGGAAGGAAGGAAGGAGAAAAAGAAAGAAAGAAAAAGAAAGAAAGAGGAAAGAAAAACAAAGAGAAGAGCAGAAGAAAGAAAGAGAAGAAGAAAGAGAAAGAGAAGAAAGAAAAAGAAAGCAGAAGAAAGAAAAAGAAAGAAGAGGAAAGAAAGAAAAAAGAAAAGAAGGAAGTGAGGGAGAGAGGGAAGGAGGGAGGGAGAGAGGGAGGAAGGAAGGAAGGAAGGAAGGAAGGAAGGAAGGAAGGAAGGAAGGAAGGAAGGAAGGAAGGAAGGAAGAAGGTGGGATCATAGCGAGAGCCAGGTATGGCATCTGACAGCTTCACAAGGAGAGAACAGACAGGACTATAAAAACCTATCCTAAAAGCTCAAAAAGAGGCACAATGGAAACTTGTTTTATGTTATTTTATTTTATTTTATGTTATTTTATTTTATTTTGAGACAAACTCTCACTCTGTTGCCCAGGTTGGAGTTCTGTGGCAGGATCTCTGCTCACTGAAAACTCTGCCTCCTGGGTTCAAGTGATCTTCCTGCCTCAGCCTCCCGAGTAGCTGGGATTACAGGCACCCACCACCATAGCCGGCTAATTTTTGTATTTTTAATAGAGATGGGGTTTCACCACATTGGCCAGGCTGGTCCCAAACTCCTGACCTCAAGTGATTCACCTGCCTCGACCTCCCAAAGTGCTGGGATTACAGGTGTGAGCCACCATGCCTGGCCTCACAATGGAAACATTTAAGCCGACATACCACAAAAACTTGTGGGAAGCTCCTGCACTACTCGACAGCATAGTGAACAAATATTTCTGTTCTTGGTTCTGATCCTGGGGCAGCACAGAACTAGTTAGGCTGTTTATGAAAGCAGAGATGGATCTAATGCATTAATACATTAATATATTTTCTATATTCTATATTTACATTGTATGTTCATAGAAAAATTGCTTTTATGGTAATTTTTTTTTTTTTTTTTTTTAGATGTAGTCTTGCTCTGTTGCCAGGTTGGAGTGTAGTGGCGTGATCTCGGCTCATTGCAACCTCCGCCTCCCGGGTTCAAGTGATTCCACTGCCTCAGCCTCCTGAGTAGCTGGACTATAGGCACGTGCCACCACACCTGGCTAATTTTTTTTATTTTAGTAGAGACAGGGTTTAGTAGAGACAGGGTTTCACCATGTTGGGCAGGATAGTCTCAATCTCCTGACCTCGTGATCCACCTGCTTCGGCCTCACAAAGTGCTGGGATTACAGATGTGAGCCACCGCGCCCGGCCTTATCATTATTATTATTATTTTAAAGACAGGTTTTGCCTTGTCATCCGGGCTGGTGTACAGTGTTGCAATCACAGCTCTCTGCAGCCCTGACCTGCTGGGCTCAAGTGATCCTCCCACCTCAGCCTCCTAGGTGGCTGGAACTACAGGTGTGGCCATCACTCCCAGCTATATTTTTTTTATTTTTTGTAGAGGTGGGGTCTTGCTAGGTTGCCCAGGCTGGTCTCAAACTCCTGGCCTCAAGCAATCCTCCTGCCTCGGCCTCCCAAAGTGCTGGGATTAGAGGTGTGAGCCACCATGCTCAACTGGTCATTTTTGTTTTGTTTTGGTTTTAATTTGGAAAATCTCACTTACTAGTAGAGTCCAATAAGTAAGGATTTCTGTATTAAAGCCCCTTAAAACCCAATTCCCCTCTAAGACTGAGACCAGAACATTTGGAGCTTATTCAAGTCTTCAATATGCCGTTAAGTTCTGTAGTCTCCAATCTAGGAGTTTAAGAAGTTTTTCTCAGTGTCGCTGAGTTCTAAAGAATGGATTTGAGAGAAAAAAACTATAATGGCCACTGCTGAGAGAGAAAGAGTCGGCGATAGAGGATCTGGCTTTACTTCAGAGCAGTCCCACTTTGGGCAGGTTATGTAAACACACAAAAGAACTTTATCAGTGGAAACCTCAAGATTGCTAAGTAAAAGATGATAATGACGGTTCAAAGGGTGCATGGGGAAGGGAGAGGGAAGGGGAAGGGAGTAGAAAAGAAAATGCTCCCGGACTTCCCTGCTATTGTTTTGTTTTGTTTTGAGACAGAGTCTCACTCTGTCACCCAGGCTGGAGTGCAGTGGCGTGATCTCAGCTCACTGCAACCTCTGCCCACCAGGTTCAAGTGATTCTCCTGCCTCAGCCTCCCAAGTAGCATGCACTACAGGCACGTACCACCACGCCTGGCTAATTCTTGTATTTTTAAAAGAGACGGAGTTTTGCCATGTTGTCCAGGCTGGTCTCGAACTCCTCAACTCAAGTGATCTGCCCACCTCGGCCTCCCAAAGTGCTGGGATTATAGGCCTGAGCCACCATGCTTTGGCCTTCATTGCTATTGTTTATCTCTTCTTTAGCATGAATACCATCCCTGCCTCCTGGTGAGTGTCAGAAGCCAGGATTCCCAACTTACATATTGATTTTGGATTCAACTGAAATGTGGGCCCTGCTTTTCTGGTATTAGAATCATTATTTGAAAAGCTGCGGTTCTGCTGATCCCACGAGAAGAGGTGCTGAGTTGTAGTGTCATTCTCACTATTATCTCACCAGTATCATTCTAGAGCCTCAAAAGTTGGAAGACTCAGCCATCTGCTTATTGCTAGATGCTAGCTCCTCCGGCATTATATTTCACTGTAATTCCCTGTATTATCCCCTTAGTATATATCACACCAACTTGGACTGACGTTTTAAGCACCTAATTTATATTTGTAAGTTTTTATTTGTGATGCTATGAACAGAGTGAAGAACTGAACTGTAGGGAGAAAAGGACTTCCATTTTGTTTAAATTGGCAAATAGGTTTCTTTTGCAAGCCAATTCTGGCAGATTTTATGGAAAGCCATGTTTTGAAGGATATTGAAGCTGCTTCCAGGCTCAGTAGGAAAGAGCATTAAGATCCATTAGCAACATCTGCCCCCATGCAGGAGAGGGAGGTCAGGACGCACATCAAATATTTGTCATCTTTGGTTTGATTTAACACGTGTTTATTGAGTGCCTATTATGTGCCAAGTAGTGTCTAAAGCACAGGCTTCTGTTGCTGTTGTTTGTTTGCTTGTTTGTTGTTGTTGTTGTTTGAGATGGGGTCTCCCTCTGTCACCCAGGCTGGAGTACAGTGGCACGATCTTGGCTCACTGCAACCTCTGCCTCCAGGTTCAAGCGATTCTCCTGCCTCAGCCTCCCGAGTAACTGGGATTACAGACACGTGCCACCACACCCAGCTAATTTTTGTATTTTTAGTAGAGAAGGGGTTTTGCCATGTTGGCCAGGCTAGTCTTGAACTCTTGACGTCAAGTAATCAGCCTGCCTCGGCCTCCCAAAGTACTGGGATTACAGGCGTGAGCCACAACATCTGGCTTTTGTATTGTTTTAATTTTAAATAAAGGAGACATGGTTCCTGCCTTTCAGAAAGTATAATAAATGGCAGACATACAAACAATTAAAATACAGTGTAGAATATGCTGTAGTGGAAGTGTATATAAGATCCAGAGAGTCAGAGAGGAAGGGTTGGGATGGGGGCATCTGGGGAGGGGTAGAAGGTCAGATGTCAGCAGTTCCAGAAGGCTGGACAGCCTCAGCTTTGGTGTGAATCCACTATCCTCTTACCTCAACTGCTTCCAGATGGAAGAGCTCCAGTATATTACCCATCCCTGGGCAAATTTCCTATAGGCACCCTAATAAGTAGCCCGTATAGCTCTTCTCCCTGTCGACCACAGTCTTCATCACATTATCAATGAATCCCTGCTGAATGCCACACAGGGAAGGCGACTGCCCTGTGAGAACCTGAAGTGGCGAAGGCAGGGCTGGACAGAGAGTGCTCTGGTGGGCTCAGGTTTTTAAAGCACCCATGCTACTCATAACAGGAATGGCCCATGGCCAGGAATAATTATTCTTAAGAGGCAGTTTTGGGAGGAAGTCAGGAAGGACAAAATGCAGAATAATCTGAGGTTTGTGGAAAATGTTAAGCAAAAGGGCTTTTTATAGGCCATGTCTGCATCAAAAACACCAACCAACTAAGACTAGGATCCATTGCTTGGGAGAGCTATGTAATGCCAACAGATTATGAGGAAAAGCTGTAAGTGTGGAGTTATTATTTTGCATCATTTTCCTCTCTATAAGGTGCTTCTCATAGAGTGGAGCATCAGAATCACCCAGTGTGTTAAAATGCATATTCTCAGGCCCCATCTCAGCTCTACTACACCTAAATCTCTGGGAGCAGAGTGGGAATCTACATTTTGAACAGGCTCTGCCCACTCCATGCACTTCTGATGGATGTTCTCTAAAGATTTAAAACCACCATGAAGGCTGGGCGTGGTGGCTCATGCCTGTAATCCCAACACTTTGGCAGGCCAAGGTGGGTGGATCACTTGGGGCCAGGAGTTCAAGACCAGCCTAGCCAACATGGTGAAATCCCATCTCTGCTAAAAGTGCATTAAAAAAATATATATATATATATTATCTGGGCATGGTGGCATGTGCTCAGTCCCAGCTGCTTGGGAGGCTGAGGCACAAGAATCACTTGAACCCAGGAGGTGGAGGTTGCAGTGCATGGAGATTGCGCCACTGCACTCCAGTCTGGGTGACAGAGTGAGCCTCTATCTCAAAAAAAAAAAAAAAAGAAAAAAAGAAAAGAAATATTTAAGAGCACAGCACAAACCATGTAATTAGCTAGAAATGGCTGTGTGCCTGTAGTCCCAGCTACTCAGGAGGCTGAGGCAAGAGAATCATTTGAACTCGGGAGGTGGAGCAGTGAGCCGAGATCGTGCCGCTGCACTCCAGCCTGGGCAATAGAGCAAGACTCTGTCTTAAAAAAAAAAATAAATAAATAAATAAATAAAACCACCATGAAGCCCAAGACAAGTGAGGAGATGGTAAGAGACTACTAACTGCCTCAAATAAGTTTAATTCTAATCTTATGGAATACTTCCAAGATAATGAAGTAATTTGCAGATAAGCCCATACAGACATCAACACCAATCTTTAAGAAATCACAAAAGCCAGGCATAGTGGCTCATGCCTGTGAACCCAGCACGTTGGGAGGCTGAGGCAGGAGGATCACTTGAGGCCAAGAGTTTGAGACCAGCCTGGGTAACAAGCAAGAGCCTATTTCTACAAAAAAATTTAAAAAACTAAATTAACTGGGCAAGATGGCATGTGCCTGTAGACCTAGCTACTTGGGAGGCTGAGGCAAGAGGATCATTTGAGCCCAGTAGTTTGGAGCTAAAGTGAGCTATGATTATACCACTACACTCCAGCCTAGGAACAGAGCAAAACTCCATTTGAAAAAAAAAAAAAAGAAAAAGAAAAAAAAAGAAAAAGAAAAAAAAGGCCAGGTGCAGTGGCTCATGCTTATAATCCCAGTATTTTGGAAGGCTGAGATGGGGAGCTCACCTGAGGTCAGGAGTTCGAGACCAGCCTGGCCAACATGGCGAAACCCTGTCTCTACAAAAAATACAAAAATTAGCCTGGTACGGTGGCATGCACCTGTAAACCCAACTACTCAGGAGGCTGAAGCAGGAGAATCGCTTAAACCCAGGAGGTGAAGGTTGCAGTGAGCCATACTGCCTCCAACCTCGGTGACAGAGTGAGACTCCATCTCAAAAAACAAAACAAAACAAAAAAATGCCCTGGTGTTGTAGCTTGTGCCTGTAATCCCAGCACTTTGGGAGGCTGAGGTGGGTGGATCACATGAGGTCAGGATTTCGAGACCAGCCTGGCCAACATGAAGAAACCTGTTTCTACTAAAAATACAAAAAATTAGCCAGACATGGTGGTGGGAGCCTGTAATCTCAGCTATTCAGGAGGTGCAAGCAGGAGAATCACTTGAATTGGGGAGGTGGAGGTCGCAGTGAGCCTTCTCGCCATCGCACTCCAGCCTGGGCAACAAGAGCAAAAACTCCGTCTCAAAAAAAAAAAAGAAAAGAAAAAGAAAAAAGATGAAACTTAATAAAGGCAGTGGTAGAATCCTTTAGTCTGGTTTCAATGGTAAATACAAGTAGGGACACCCAGTCTAAGAGCATAAGAAAAAATTTACCAACCTAGGAGACTAATTAGAGCCATTGATACAGTCAGTTGTCAAAGATGGAGTTCAAATGATATACAATCACTTGCCACATAACGACCTTTCAGTCAACAGTGGACTGTGTATATGGCAGTGGCCCCATAAGATGATCATGGAGCTGAAAAATTCCTATCACCTAGTGACACTGTAGCTGTCATTACATTTGTAGCCCAATATCATTGCTCAGGAAAATCTTTGATTAAAAAAAGAAACAAACCAAGCAAACCACCATGGACATATTTCTGAAAAGAATGTCACCCCCTCAAGAGGGGTCCTTCGGGAAGTGTTCTAGAAGAAGGCAGTGTTGTCATAGGAGATGACAGCTCCCTGTGTGTTATTGCCTCCAAGGACCTTCCTGTGGGTCAGGTAGACATGGAAGTAAAAGACAGTGATATTGATGATTCTGACCCTGTGTAGGCCTAGGTTAATGCATATTAACATATGTATTGGAAAAAAGAATACAGAATAAGCATATAGAATAAGGATACAAAGCATATGGAATAAGGATATAAATAAAAAAACATATAGAATAAGGATATAAGGAAAGAAAATTTTTTATACAGCCGCACAATGTGTTTGTGTTTTAAGCTAAGTGAAACTGTAAAAGATTAAGTGATATTATAAAGAGCCTAAAAGTTTCAAAAGATTAAAAGGTCTAGAAAGTTAAAAAGTTACAGTAAACTAAGATTTACATGTAAGCACATTCTATAGCATTCACACAAAAACCACCTAACGATCCGTTTCTCAGAATGTATCCCTATCGTTAAGCAGCATACAACTATGTATGCATCAACAAAAGGCACTGACACAATGTCTTTGTATTACTTCACACTTTTATTTCATAATGATTAAAAGAATCTTTTAAACTTTAAACTCTGAGGAAGGTGAGCTGCCCCTGCAGTGGGGTTGGCCACTCCTGCACCTGACTCACAGCTCCTGAGCAACTCGTTCTGGCCTAGGAACAGGTTGGCCAGGAAGCCTTGCCGAAGCCTTGCCAAAGCCTTGGCCTTTAAAGACACCGGAAAGACACCATGGGGCCAGAGGTGGGGAGTCACAGAACTGAAGCTATCCAGTCGCAGAGGAAAACCCCTGGAGAAGGTGTGGCTGACTTGATCAGAGTCACAAAAGGGAAGATCCTCAAAGTGAAAGGGCCTGTCCGGACACCTACCAAAACTCTGAGAATTGCTAGAAGATAAACTCCTTGTGCTTAAGGTTCTGAGACATGGGATCCTTTCCAGATGAGAATCCACAAGCAATCGTTGATTTGCATAGTTCTTTGAGACGGCTAAACTGATTCTTCCCATCAGCATTGAACCACGAGTTGAAGCCAAAGTCGCCATTGCTGATGATTAAATCAATGTCTGTACTTTCATTAATTGATTATCAGTTGCTAAAACAAAAAGTTTAATAGACATAGATTGTGGCACGTATCAAGTATGCCTAAAACAAAAGAAAAATGTAAGACCAAAAAAACTGGTTAAGGTATTCCCCAAACTTCTCATTGGGAGTCCAATCTTCTGAAATGCATTTCACTTCAAAGTCGTGTGTATGTTCTGTTTTTCCACAGTTGTTCCCTGCACCATCAGGAGTGTCAGTTATGAAGTATTTATTTTAAAAAACCTTTTTATTATTTATTTACTTATTTTGAGACACAGTCTTACTCTGTCACCCAGGCTGCAGTGCAGTGGCAAGATCTTGGCTCACTGCAACTTCCACCTCCCAGGCTCAAGCAATCCTCCCACCTAAGCCTCCCAATAGCCGGGACCACAGGCATGTGCTACCACATCCAGCTAATTTTATTTTATTTTTTTTTTGTAGAGACGAAGTTTCACTATGTCGCCCAGGCTGTTCTGGAGCTCCTTGGCTCAAGTGATACTTCTGCCTCAGCTTCCCAAAGTGCTGGTATTACAGGCATGAGTCACTGCACCCAGCCTACCTTAAATATTTCTTTTTTTTTTTTTTTTTGGAGACAGAGTCTTGCTCTGTTGCCCAGCCTGGAGTGCAATGGCACGATCTCGACTCACTGCAACCTCTGCCTCCCAGGTTCAAGAGATTCTCCTGCCTCAGCCTCCCAAGTAGCTGGGATTACAGGTGCACACCACCATGCCCAGCTAATTTTTTGTATCTTTAGTTGAGACGGGGTTTCACCATGTTGGTCAGGCTCGTCTTGAACTCCTAACCTCAAGTGACTGAACTGACCTCAGGAGTTCAAAGCTGCAGTAAGCCACCGTGCCCGGCCAAAATTCTTTTAAGGATTTTCTTCCAACACAGATATCCTATCCCACCCCTAAAATTTTAATGCTGGTCCTTTCTTGATTTTTTTAAGGTGTCGATAGAAGGTTTCAAAAAACAACCAAGATAGGCTGGGTGCAATGGCTCAAGCCGATAATACTAGCACTTTGGGAGACCAAGGCAGGTGGATCACTTGAGGTAAGGAGTTCGAGACCAGCCTGACCAACATGGTGAAACCCCGTCTCTACTAAAAACGCAAAAAAAAAAAAAAAAAAAAAAAAAAAAAAAAAAAAAGCTGGGTGTGGTGGCTGGTGCCTGTAATTCCAGTTGCTTGGGAGGCTGAGGCAGGAGAATTGTTTGAACTCAGGAGGCAGAGGTTGCAGTGAGCTGAGATGGTGCCACTGCAAGCCAGCCTGGGCGACAGAGCAAGACTCTGCCTCAAAAAAAAAAAAACAAAAAAACAACCAAGATTATATTACTTCTTAAAACAGTCCTTAGGTTGCCTGGTGAATAAAAAGTTGGTGTATTGCATTTAGTTGTCTATTCATGCCATCAGAAATATGCAGAAAGTTGGTTCATGTACAGGCAGTGACACTTCCATCATGCCTGTTGCCAGTACAATAGCAATTGTACACACCACTTATCAGAAAAGGCATCCTGATTTCAGAGATGTTAAATGTAGAAAGCTGTGCATATAAGAATCAATAAAATTCAGTATTTTTGCTCTATTTGCAGGTTGAACTCCATCCAAACTTCAGGACCCATCCTGTCCATGACAAGGGGACATTCAAGAAACTCTTACATTCATGGGTTTTGTACTCATAGTTCTGTCTACTCTGGTGTGACTTGATCTAGTCACCCATAAGTTTGCTATGAGAAGAGTTTGAATCCTCAGCCTTCAGACAGAAGCATGAGTCAGTGACTCAGCCGCAGGGTGACTTTGGCTTCTGACATCCAGTAGCCCCACCTTGGTGCATGTTCCTGGTTCTTTACACCTTATGGCATGGACAGTTGTCATCATACACTCAACAGTCTTTCCCAAAATGGGTGGTCATGAAGTTGGAGATTTCCAAACAACACGGCATGTCTCTTTCATAAATATGAGTTAAGCACATGAAAATTGGATTCAGGGGCCGGGCGCGGTAGCTCACGCCTGTAATCCCAGCACTTTGGGAGGCCGAGGTAGGCAGATCACGTGAGGTCGGGAGTTCGAGACCAGCCTGACAAATATGAAGAAAACCTGTCTCTACTAAAAAAACAAAATTAGCCAGGCGTAGTGGCACATGTGTAATCCCAGCTACCCGGAAGGTTGAGGCAGGAGAATCACTTGAACCCAGGAGATGGAGGTTGAGGTGAGCCGGGATTGCACCATTGTACTCCAGCCTGGGCAACAAGAATGCAACTCCGTCTCAAAAAAAGAAAAGAAAAGAAAATTAGATTCAGGCAGACTTGGGCTCTGTCCTGACACTGGATGTAAGATCTTGACTGAATTAGCCTTGCTAAGCTTCAATGTTCTCATCGTTATAATAGAGGTTTCCATAATTACTATTAAATAAGATAATGTATATAAAGTGCTGAGTGCCATGCTCAGCACATACAGTAAATGAACAATAAATGGTACATCAGAATGAATTTCAGATGGATCAAAGATTGAAATGTAAAAAGTAAAATAATAAAAATAATTGAAGACTGCCAGCCACAGTGGTTCACGCCTGCAATCCCAGCACTTTTGGAAGCTGAGACAGGCGGATCATTTGAGGTCAGGAGTTCGAGACTAGCATGGCCAACATAATGAAACCCTGTCTCTACTAAAAATACAAAAATTGGCTGGGCATGGTGCCACACGCCTGTAATCCCAGCTACTTGGGAGGCTGAGGCATGAGAATCACTTGAACCCAGGAGGCAGAGGTTGCAGTGAGCTGAGATAGTGCCACTGCACTTCAGCCTGGGTGACAGAGCAAGACTCTGTCTCAAAATAATAATAATAATAATTGAAGGCAACATAGGATATTATTTTTATAATATCAGAATAGAGAAGACTTTCTTAGATCTGATATATGTGAAAAAGAAGGAGGAGAAATAGAAGCAAAGAATCCCCAAATGAAAAGATTAATACATTTGACTATTTGGAATATAAAACGTTTCTACATAGGAAAAAAAAATAGTATTGCCATGCACAGTGGCTCATGCCTATTAACCGCATATGTTAGGAGGTTGAGGTAGGAGGATCACTTGAAGCCTGGAGTTCCAGACCATCCTGGGCAAGACAGAATGACCCCTTCTCAACAACAACAACAACAATTAGCTGGGGATGGTGGTGGGTGCCTATAGTTCCAGCTACTTGGGAGCCTCCCTCAGGAGGATCCTCTCAGCAGGAGGATCGCTTGGCCTGAGGAGTTCAAAGCTGCAGTGAGTACAATGGCACCACTGCACTCCAGCCTGAGCAACAGAGTGAGACCCCATCTCTAAAAAAAAAATTAAAATTAAAATTAAACATTAAGCAAATAAACGACAAACTGGAAAAATGCATTTGTACTGTATAACACAAAGAGTTAATTTCCTTAACATATAAAAATCTTCTAGAAATCAACAAGAGGCCAGGCACGGTGGCTTACGCCTGTGATCCCAGCACTTTGGGAGGTCAAGGTGGGTGGATCACCTGAGGTCAGGAGTTTGAGCCTAGCCTGGCCAACATGGTGAAACCCCGTCTCTACTAAAAATACAAAAAATTAGCTGGGTGTGGTGATGGGCGCCTGTAATCCCAGCTACTCGGGAGGCTGAGGCAGGAGAATCGCTTGAACCCAGGAGGCGGAGGTTGCAGTGAACTGAGATTGTACCACTGCACTCCAGCTTGGGCAACAGAGTGAGACTCTGTCTCGAAAATATATATATATTATTTTTATATATACACAAAGGTGCTTAACTTCCCTCATTCAAGAAAAGAAGTCAAGTGGACAAATCAAAATGACAGTAAGCTATTTGGTTTGGGCCCCCTTCCCTGACACTGTGCCCTTCCCTGTCCTGCTATGACTCCTAGCGACCAGCAAATACAGGCTCTTCACTGCCTCTCTCCCGCTTGGCCTCCCTGGCCAGCCTCTGGCTAGGAACCACCACTGAATAGAGGCCCTTGAGGAAGGGAAGTCTTCTCCCTCCATTGGCAGCAGCTTTTCAGCCTAGCTTCTAGGTTACAAAGCACCTAGTCTTGCTCCCCACATTGAGAACTGAACTCTGATTAGGATAGAGCTTAAAAATACATTTTGTCTTTTTTTTTTTTGAGACCAAGTCTTGCTGTGTTGCCCAGGCTGGAGTGCAGTGGCACGATCTCAGCTCACTGCAAGCTCTGCCTCCCAGGTTCACGCCACTCTACTGCCTCAGCCTCCCAAGTAGCTGGGACTACAGGCGCCGCCACCACTCCCGGCTAATTTTGTTTTTGTATTTTTAGTAGAAACAGGGTTTCACGTGTTAGCCAGGATGGTCTCAATCTCCTGACCTCATGATCTGCCCGCCTCAGCCTCCCAAAATGCTGGGATTACAGGTGTGAGCCACTGCGCCTGGCCCATGTTTTCTCTTTACAAAACTACTGGGTCCATATTCAGGGAGAAATAATCTAGAATATTCTGCAGTGATCTACCCACAACCTACAACTTTACATTGTAGAGTCAAATGTTCTGTTCTCGAGATCAAGTGCAGTTCATTCAAAGCGGGGCGGCCAGTAGGGTGACAGGCACTGAAACCGTCATTCCGGAAACAGCTGGAGGGACTGAGGATGTTCAGGTTCTGCGGAGACTCCCTAAAGGAAATACAATAATAGCTGCTCCCAGGCAGGTGAAGGGCTGTCCTAAGAGACTGGCTGGACTTGTCATGTACAACTACTGAAGGCAGAACTCAGAACGCCAGACAGAAGGCACTGGGAGAATATCTGATAAACTGCAGAAGAATAAAAGCTCATTAAAAAATGAATGAGTGGGCTGGGTGCAGTGGTTCATGGCTGTAATCCCAATATTTTGGGAGGCCTAGGCAGGAGGACCACTTGAGCCCAGGAGGTTGAGGCTGCAGTGAGCCGTGATCAGACCACCACACTTTAGCCTGGGCAACAGAGTGAGACCCTGTCTCTGAAAAAAAAAAAAAAAAAAAGTGTGGCCAGTGCTGAGCAGGGACTGATGTGCATTTGTTGGGGTGGGGAGGAAGGCTTCAGGGATTTGAGACCAAGCTATACAGGGGAGGGCTTAGGTTTTGCATGGGGGTCTCAGCCCTTGAATGAGTTACTTAATGTCTTTGAGACTCAATTTCCCCATTTATAAAAACCTTACAGCAAGGGTCCCTTACCCTTGGGGGGACCCTTCTGTGGCCTGTTAGGAACCAGGCTGTAGAACAGGAGGTGAGTGGCAGGGCAAACAAGCATTACCAGCTGAATTCCACCACCTGTGAGATCAGCAGTGGCATTTGATTCTCATAGAAGTGCAAATTATGTTGTGAACTGCACATGTGAGGGATCTAGGTTGTGCTCTCCTTATGAAAATCTAATGCCTGATGATCTGAGGTGGAACAGTTTCATCCTGAAACCACTTCCACCCTGTCCGTGGAAAAATTGTCTTCCATGAAACTGGTCCCTGATGTCAAAAGGTTGGAGACCACTATCTTACAGGATTGTTGTGAAAATTAAACGGGAACCACCAGGCTCAGGGCCAGTCACAGAAGTTTGTTGTTCAAAAAGTCTTTACTCCCCTTACAGTGATTGCTGTTGTGTTATTTAACTTGAATTTGACTGGGTTGGATTTTATAGAAATGTGTGAAAACGACTTGCAAAGTAGAGCGCAGGGCCTCCAGAGAGGCTCAGATGCAGGAGAACAGAAATTATACTGGAGATGTAATCCAGCCCAGAGCTCAAAGGCAGGGAGTCTACAACCAAACTGCCCGGGTTCTGATTCTGGCTGTCACACCAACCAGGTGACCTTGGGCAAGTTACTTAACCTCTTTGTCCCTCAGTATCCTCATCTGTAAAATGGGGCTCATATCAGTACTTATGTTACAGGCCTATTGTGAGGATTAAACTGTCGTATGTAAAGTGCTCAGAATAGTGACTAGCACAATATGCGCCCTCCATAAGTGTTAGCTCTTGGGCTCATTATGTGTTGTGAAGAAAGCCTCCCACAGATCCATTTGGTTGAAGAGGAGGATAGAGACACGGGAAGGCATGGTGAAATGAGTCATAAGAGTGGGGACAGTGTGAGCCCTGCCAAACAGGGGCTTCTCATAGGTGTAAGTCCAGGCCCACATTGAAGGCCTGGCCCCATCTCTCTCAAATGCCTTTTACAGAAGCCTCTCCCAGCCGCCCCACGCCTCAGTTTCTAGGACATGGGTTGGTGCTCTGTCTATACTGCCTTCTATTATCATTGATGGTTTTATATTCGGCCTCCTCAACTCACATGTCAACCCACTGAGGAAGGAAAGAAAATACCTCTCACTGGCCATGTTCAATCCAGCCCTTTCCACTACACTGTGCTGTAAGTGTGAGGAGGATATGGGTGGGTGGTTAAGAACAGTCTTGGATAGCCGGGCGAACAGTCTATAAGCCCAGCACTTTGGGAGGCTGAGCCGGGCAGATCACAAGGTCAGGAGTTCAAGACCAGCCTGGCCAACATGGTGAAACCCCATCTCTACTAAAGATACAAAAAATTAGCTGGGTGTGGTGGCACACACCTGTAATCCCAGCTACTCAGGAGGCTGAGGCAGGAGAATCACTTGAACCCAGGAGGCGGAGGTTGCGGTGAGCTGAGATGGTGCCATTGCACTCCAGCCTGGGCCACAGGGCAAGACTCCGTCTCAAAAAAAAAAAAAAAAAAAAAAAAAAAAACAGCCTTGGAATCAGGCTGTTCTCAGTTTTAATCCCAGTTATCCTACTTTTTAGATATATGATCTGGGCAAGTTACTTAATCTTACTAAACCTCAGATTTATCATCTGTTAAATGGGAACAATACTATTACCTAGTATTGTAAAGGGCCATTGTAAAGACTGACGCAATGCTGGAAAAGTATTTTAGCACAGAGTCCTTGGTCATAGAAAACATTCAGTAAGTGGTAGCTTTGATTATGCTCAAGGTATTAATAGAAGAACATCACTAAGAAATAATCCTGGCTGGGTGCGGCAGCTCACGCCTGTAGTCCCAGCACTTTGGGAGGCCAAGGCGGGCAGATCATGAAGTCAGGAGTTTGAGACCAGCCTGGCCGGTATAGTGAAACCCCATATCTACTAAAAATACAAAAATTAGCTGGGTGTGGTGGTGGGTGCCTGCAGTCCCAACTTCTCGGGAGGCTGAGGCATGAGAATCGCTTAAACCCAGGAGGCAGGGGTTGCAGTCATCCGAGATCATGCCACTGCATTCCAGCCTGGGTAACAGAGTGAGATTCTGTCTCAAAAAAATATATATATATATTAGAAGCACAATGTGTGGTTTACCGTGGATTGCAGTACAAAGTGCAAGAAGAGGTACCCACTGCAACTGTCCAGCAATGAAGTGATAAGGGCTACTGACCTATGCTACTTGGCCTCCAGTACTCCTTCCCGCCCCAAAGGTAGTGGTATTGGTCATTCAATCCCATGAAGATGACAGTCTTAGTTTCAGTATCAAAATGATAAGTACCTCCTATGGGTTGTATTAATAGCAGTTTCCTGGTTGTGATGTACTGTAGTAATACAAGATGATGCCATTGAGGGATACTGGGTAAAGGATATATGGAATTGCTCTATATTATTTCTTATAACTGCATATAAATATACAATTATTTCAAATTTTTAAAAAATTTTAAAATAAATACTTAAATTTGATATGGTTTGATTTGTGTCCCTGCCCAAATCTCATGTCAAATTGTGAACCCCAGTGTTCAAGGAGGGGCCTGGTGGGAGGTGATTGGATCAAGGGGGCCGACTTCCCCCTTGCTGCTGTTCCCATGATATTGAGTGAGTTCTCACGAGATCTGGTTGTTTAAAAGTGTGTAGCTCCTCCGTCTTCGCTCTTCCTCCTGCTCTAGCCACGTAGGACATGCCTGCTTCCCCTTCACCTTCTGCCATGATTGTAAGTTTCCTGAGGCCTCCCCAGCCATGCTTCCTGTACAACCTGTGGAACTGTGAGTCAATTAAACCTCTTTTCTTTGGAAATTACCCAGTTCTTTATAGCAGTTCTTTAGTTCTTAAGATTAAGTAGTTCTTTAGTTCTTCACAGCAGTGTGAGAATGGGCTAATACAAACTTTTATTTTTCATGACCTTCTTTTTTGTGGACTTTTTTCTCCCTAATTCCCTTTCCACAGGTCTTTATTATTCCTGATATCCTGCGTACAACATCACTTACGTTGCATTGTACCAATCACCACCAAAAACCTGGAGAGAAAGTAATAATAATAGAGAATAATTGAGTGTTTATTATGAGCCAGAAAGGTTTCAAACACTTCATATATATTTGTATTTATTTATTTATTTATTTATTTTATTTATTTTGAGACAAGGTCTTGTTTTGTCTCCCGGGCTGGAGTGCAGTGGTGCCATCACATCTCACTGCAGCCTCGACCTCTTGGGCTCAATTGATCCTCCTGCTTCAGCCTCCTAAGTAGCTGGGACTACAGGCCCACCACGCCTGGCTACTTTTTTTGTATTCTTAGTAGAGACAGGTTTCACCATGCTGCCCAGGCTAGTCTTGAACTCCTGGGCTCAAGCAATCCACCTGCCTTGGCCTCCCAAAGTGCTGGGATTACAGACATGAGCCACCATGCCCTGCAAAAAAAATTTTTTAATTGACACATAATAGTTGTACATTTTTATGGGGTACATAGTGATGTTACAATACATAAAATGTATGTACAGTAATCGAATTAGGGTAATTAGCATATCCATCATCTCAAATATTTATTATTTCTTTTCGTTGGGAATATTCAATATCCTCCTTCTAGCTATTTGAAACTGTATAATATATTTTTGTGAACTATGGTCATACTACAGTGCTATGGAACTCTATAACTCATTTCTCCTATCTAGCTGTCACTTTGTATACCCCTTCCTCCTATATTTCCCAGCCTCTAGTATTCCCTGTTGTACTTTTTACTTCTATGAGATCAACTTTTTTTTAGCTTCCACATATTAGTGGGAACATGCGGTGTTTAATTGTCTGTTCCTTGCTTAGTCACGTAACATAATGTCCTCCAGTTCCATCCAGTTGCTTCAAATGGCAGAATTTCATTCTTTTTAAGGGCTGAACAGTATTCCGTTATATATATGTGTAATGTATTATATATAACTATATATAATACATTATATATAATTATATATTTTATGTATTTATAAAAATATATTCATATACGCTAGGCGTGGTGGCTCATACCTGTAATCCTAGCACTTTGGGAGGCTGAGGTGGGCGGATCATCTGAGGTCAGGAGTTCAAGACCAGCCTGGCCAACATGGTGAAACACTGTCTCTACTAAAAATACAAAAATTAGCCAGGCGTTGTGTCAGGCGCCTGTAATCCCAGCTATTCAGGAGGCTGAGGCAGGAGAATCACTTGAACCCAGGAGGTGGAGCCTGCAGTGAGTGGAGATGGTGCCACTGCACTCCAGCATGGACAACAAGAGCAAAACTCCATCTAAAATATATATATACACACAAGCTTTATATATACCATATATTTATATATATTTTTAATATATATTTTATATATATATGTATACACACACACACACACACACACCACATTTTCTTCATTCATCTGTTGTTAGACACCTAGGTTGATTCCATATCTTGGCTATGATGACTAATGCTGCAGTAAACATGGGGGTGAAGATGTATCTTTGATATATTGATTTCTTTTCCTTTGGATAAATGCCCAGTAGCAGGACTGCTGGAACATATGGTAGTTTTGTGTGTGTGTGTGTGTTTTTAAGGAACCTCCTCACTGTTCTCCATAGTGGCTGTACTACTAGTTTACATTCCCACCAACAATGTATAAGAGTTGCCTTTGCTCCACACCCTTGACAGCAGTTGTCATTTATTTTTTCTTTTTGGTAATAGCCATCCTAACTGGGGTCAGATGACACCTCATGGTGGTTTGGTTTGCATTTCCCTGATGATTATTGATGTTGAGCATTGTTTCTTTTTTTTTAGACAGAGTTTTGCTCTTGTTGCCCAGGCTGAAGTGCAGTAACACAATCTCAGGTCACTGCAACCTCTGCCTCCTGGGTTCAAGAGATTCTTCTTCCTCAGCCTCCCAAGTAGCTGTGATTACAGGCACCCACCACCATGCCTGGCTAATTTTTTGTATTTAGTAGAGACGGGATTTCACCATGTTGGTCAGGCTGGTCTCAATCTCCTCACCTCAGGTGATCTATCCACCTCGGCCTCCCAAAGTGCAAGGATTACAGGCATGAGCCACCGTGCCTGGCCCGATGTTGAGCATTTTTTCATACATTTCTTGACCATTTGTATGTCTTCTTTTGAGAAATGTCTGTTCAGATCATTTGCCCATTTTTAAATCAGATTTTTTTTATGTTGAAATGATTGAGTTCATTATATATTCTGGATATTAATCGCCTGTCCAATGAATGGTTTGCAAATATTTTCTCCCATTCAGTAGGTCATCTTTTTACTGTTGATTATTTCCTTTGCTATGTGGAAGCTTTCTAGTTTAATATAATCACATTTGTTTATTTTATCTTTTGTTGTTTGGTTTTGAGGCCATATTCATAAGATCTTTTCCCAGACCAATTTTCTGAATTGTTTCCCCTATATTTTCTTCTAAAACTTTTATAGTTTTAGGTCTTACATTTTGAATATTTGATGAATTTAGAGTTGATTTTTGTAGAGGGTGAGAGGTGGGGGTCTAGTTTCATTCTTCTGCATATGGATATCCAATTTTCCCAGCACCACTTGTCAGAGACTATCCTTTCCCAAATGTATGTTCTTGGCACCTTTATCAAAAATCAGTTGGTGACTGGGTGTGGTGGCTCACGCTTGTAATCCTAGCACTTTGGGAGGCCGAGCAGGCAGATCACTTGAGGTCAGGAGTTCGAGACCAGCTTGACCAACACAGTGAAACCCCATCTCTATTAAAAATACAAAAGTTAGGTGGGCATGGTGGCCCATGCCTGTAGTCCCAGCTACACGGGAGGATGAGGCCAGAGAATCACTTGAATCTGGGAGGTGGAGGCTGCAGTGAGCTGAGATTGTACCACTGCACTCCAGCCTGGGCAACAGAATGAGACTCTGAGACTCTGTCTCAAAAAACAAAAAAAAAATCAGTTGGCTCCAGATGCATGGATTGATTTCTGGGTTCTCTATTCTGTTCCAATGGTCTATATGTCTATTTTTATGCCAGTACCATGCTGTTTTAGTTTACTACTGCTTTGTAGTATATTTTGAAGTTTGGTAGTGTGATGCCTCCAGCTTTTGTTGTTTTCGCTCAGGAGTTCTTTGGCTATTTTGGGTCTTTTGTGGTTCCATACAAATTTTAGGGTTTTTTTTTTTTTTTCTGTTTCTGTGAGGAATGTCATTGGTATTTTGACAGGGATTGCATGGACTCTGTAGATTGCTTTGGGTAGTATGGTCATTTTAACCATATTAATTCTTCTGATCTTCACAATAACCACTGATGTTTTCATAATTTTTTTTTTTTTTTTTTTTTTTTTTTTTTTTTTTTTTTTTGAGACGGAGTCTTGCCCACGCTGGAGTGCGGTGGTGGGATCTCGGCTCACTGCAACCTCTGCCTCCTGGGTTCAAACAATTCTCCTGCCTTAGTCTCCTGAGTAGCTGGGACTACGGAGCGTACCACCACACCCATCTAATTTTTGTATTTTTAGTAGAGGCAGGGTTTCACCATGCTGGTCAGGCTGGTCTTGAACTACTGACCTTGTGATCTGCCCACCTCAGCTTCCCAAAGTGATGGAATTACAGGTGTGAGCCACCACTCCTGGCTGGTTTTTATAATTTCTTTTTTCAGATGAGGAAACTCAGGCTCTGAGAAATTGAGTAACTTGTGGGGTCACACAGCTGAGCCAAGACTATAAATTTGTCTGACTCTAAAGTCTCCTTGACTCGTATTCTTTGTGGATCTCTTAAAATCTGAGAGTTTGATTATTAAAAACCATGTCTAAAAGTGTATGTTTACATAACCACTGAAGTTTCCTTTATCTGTGCTCAGTGGATTCTGCAGCCAGGCCCCCAAGGAATCACACAACATTAAGGAGTGACAAATTCAATCCCTCACCTCCTTCAAGCCTTTGTCCAGATGTCTTCTTTGGGCCTTCTCTGACCTTTATATTAAATGTCGCAAATCCCCATACGCCCACACCCTCATCCCACGCAAGGATGACCAGTTGTGCTGGTTTGCCAGGAGCAGAGTGGGGCCCGGATAAAGGGATCTTCAGTTTTCAAACCGGAGAGTCCCTGAAGAACCCAGAGAAATCAGTCACCCTACCTTGCTTAGAAAAGGCCACTGCCCTTGACAGCATGATGGCCATGGATGCCCTTGACAGGAGCTGTTTTTGCAGAGTTCTGAAGATGAGAGCACAATTAGGTTGGGTTTAAAAGAGAATAGGCCAAATACAATGCAGTACCCTGGACTGGATCAAAACAGTGAGAAAACTGGTGAAATACGAATACAATCTGGAGCTTAGTGAATAGTCATGTTGTTACCAGAAAGGGGTCCTGATCCAGACCCCGAGAGAGGGTTCTTGGATCTTGAGCAAGAAAAACTTCAGGTAAGTCTGTAAAGTGAAAGCAAGTTTATTACGAGAGTAAAGGAATAGACTGGGCAGGCTGGCTCATGCCTGTAATCCCAGCACCTTGGGAGGCCGAGGTGGGTGTATCACCTGAGGTCAGGAGTTCAAGACCAGCCTGGCCAACGTGGCGAAACCCTGTCTCTACTAAAAATACAAAAATTAGCCGGAGGTGGTGGCACCCACCTATAATCCCAGCTACTCGGGAGGCTGAGGCAGGAGAATCGCTTGAACCCGGGAGGCAGAGTTTGCAGTGAGCCGAGATTATGCCACTGCACTCCAGCCTGAGCCAAATTCCATCTAAAAAAATAAAGATAAAAACAAAAGAACGTAAAGGAATAAATGAATGGCTGCTCCACAGGCAAAGAATCCCCAAGGGCTGCTTGTTGCTTTTTCTTTTTCTTTTCTTTTTTCTTTTTTTTTTTTAAGACGGAGTCTCGCTCTGTCACCCAGGCTGGAGTGCAGTGGCACGATCTTGGCTCACTGCAACCTCAGCCCCTGGGATTCAAGCAATTTGCATGCCTCAGCCTCCCGAGTAGCTGGGATTTCAGGCACCTGCCACCAAGCCCAGCTAAGTTTTGTATTTTCAGTAGAGATGGGGTTTCACCACGTTGGCCAGGCTTGGCTTATTGCCCAGTTTTATGTTTTTATTATTATTATTATTATATACTAAACAAGGGGTGGATTATTCATGCCTCCCCTTTTTAGACCATATAAGGTAACTTCCTAGCATTGCCATGGCATTTGTAAACTCTCTGGGTGCTGGTGGGAGTACAGCAGTGAGGACGACCTGAGGTCACTCTCGTCACCATCTTGGTTTTGGTGGGTTTTAGCCGGCTTCTTTACTGCAACCTGTTTTATCAGCAAGGTCTTTATGACCTGTACCTTGTGCTGACCTCCTATCTATGCCCTACCTCCTGGGAATGTAGCCCAGTAGGTCTCAGCCTCATTTTACCCAGCCCCTATTCAAGATGGAGTTGCGTGGCCAGGTGCGGTGGCTCACGCCTGTAATCCCAGCACTTTGGGAGTCCGAGGCGGGTGGATCACGAAGTCAGGAGTTCAAGACCAGCCTGGTCAAGATGGTGAAACCCTGTCTGTACTAAAAATACAAAAATTAGTTGGGCGTGGTGGCATGCGCTTGTAGTCTCAGCTACTCGGGAGGCTGAGGTAGGAGAATCACTTGAACCCCGGAGGCGGAGGTTGCAGTGAGTGAGATGGCGCCACTGCACTCCAGCCTGGGTGATAGAGTAAGACTCTGTCTCAAAAAAAAAAAAAAAAAAAAAAAAAAAAAAAAAGATGGAGTTGCTCTGGTTCAAATGCCTCTGACAATGTCTCCATCGTAGTTTCTTGGTTTTAACAAATAAATGTGGCATAGTAATATAAAGTGTTAACACTGGGAGAAACTCGGTCAGGAGTATGTGGGTGTTCTCTGAATTACCCTTGCAACTTTTCTATAAATCAAAAATTATTCCAAAACAAAACATTGAGAAAGAGAATGGGAGGAGATCAAAAGGGAGCAGCAAATATCACAATTTTCTCAAGGTAGAACAATTTATCTGTGGTTGGTTTTTGAGCTTTACAGAAATTCAGCCACTAAAACTTTCAGCCCTTTGGCAAAGATGCTTTTTCCCTGCTCTAAAGCAAATACTCCTGTAGAAGATGAGCAATTAATCCTTACTGGTCATTTATACCTTAATATAAATGAGTTTATCAGAGTTTATCAGCTACTTTTCAGAGAGCAAGTGGGGTGGGTAGGCAGGAAGTCACAGTTTGCTTACATCGTAAATTAGTCTTGGGCATTTACCTTTTGCTTTTGTTCTTTACATTACACAAATATAAATGCACATCATTCCTTGGATTGTTTCTTTCTTCTTTCTTCTTTTTAATGGTTGCTTACAAAATTAGCAAAAATTGGGGCAGAAACATGTTTTCTTCCTTGGTTGGTTACATGTGCTTTCAGACTGTTCGCATTTTTACAACTACTTAGCTCCTGGCACTAACCCAAGAGTAACCCACTACAGAAATAGTATCTGATCCCCCAGACGGCTTTAGGAGAGCTGGCAGCAATGGCACTCCCTCGGAGAAAGACACGTTCTTGCCTTATCTCACTGTCACAGAGCCTTAAACTTTTTGCCTCTCCTGTTGTTATTTAGACTGAGAATATTGGATTCCTAGGAGGATGAGAAACCCGTGACTAAGTGAGAAGGTCTTATATGTAAAGAAGTTGTTACAGGCGTCCTTTTTTTTTTTTTTTTTGAGTAAAATACTAAATGTGGAATTTTATAACCCAATATTTATAAATGTCTTATAAATGAAAGCTGCTAACTGTATTTTAAATTTTAAAAACTTGACAATGTGCCAAAACAACAAAACTTTGACTTTTCAAGGATGAAATTTACACTTAAGGAATTTTTAGTTCATAAAAAAAAAAAACAAAAAAAACCAAAACTTTAACCTCCAAAGGCAGAGGTAAATATACACTAGCCAGTTATTAATTGTGCAATTTCTACTAAACTTTAAAATACAGTTGAGTTCATGAATACATCAACCTTGCCACCTTGGTGGAGGTGTGACCTATGTTGTCCCACAGGGCCCCACACTGAGAAGGGCCCCATGCTTAGTTTAATGTTCTGTTGTCACCGTCTTGAAATTCTTAATACTTTTTGAACAAGGGGCCCTGGTTTTCATTTTGCACTGGGACCTGCAAAGTATATAGCTGGTCCTGCCTGGTATGGAGCCTCCCTGGTTTGGAGTAGTGTTTGGTGGAATATTTGTCAAGGGAGTGACTAGAAGGAGTCAGCCATGCAAAAAATCTTCGATGGATGTCCAGGCAGAAAGGCCAGCAAGCGCCAAGGCTTTGTGGTAGGAAAGAGCTGGGCATGTGAGCAGGGTCACCACACTACATACTTCCATAGGGCATCATTCACCCTGCAGCCTACCGAATGCCTCTCTTGGAGTTATGCAGGGTACAACCTGCATGTCTGCACATGGTGGGCCATGCACGAGAAACAGCAAAGTCAATGTGGACAGCTCCTCACAAGAGGGAGGGGAGTGGTAATGCCATGAGATCGGAGAGTCAGCCAGGCCAGGTCACAGGGGGTGTCACAGACCATGGTGATGAGTTTGGATTCTATCCTGCGGTGAGATGGAAGGCAGATGAGTTGTCAGATGAATGGCATGATCTGATTTACTTGTAAGGTGACACTGGCTTCACCAGGGAAAATGAATGGAGGGGGTCAGAGTGAAAGCAGGAAGATGAGTTAGTAGTCCAGGTTAGTGATAGTGTCATGGTGGCTTGGATTTTAGTGGTAGCAGCACAAAATAAGGTGTGAGCTGATTTCGTTTAAATTTGAGAACTAGTAGTAGTAATTACTAGAAGTAGTTATGCCTAGTTTCTGCTGGCAGCTACCAGCCTTGTTTGTTCTACATCAGAGGTAATCACTAACTTCTTAAGGTCATCAACGTGTCAGTGTTGACGGAGGCTTCTGTGACTCACTTGTTCCGAGAGTATATAGTTGCATAATAGATCTGGGCTTATTCAATTTACATTACAAAATCATGTTCATATATGAAACAAAGAATCTGACATTTCCGGTTTATTCATTTTTGGTTACCAAGAGTCACTTTTGTATCAATAGGAAATGAAACTGTAAGAAATAAAACTATCAAAAGTCCTCAAGACAGGAATTGCTATATTATAATGACTGTGTTCCCATAGTGATCTCACAAGATATGCAAAAAACTTGGGCCACTTTGCAGTCAGCACACGACCATGGATTGACAAGAAGGCCGTTGGTGGATGGTGGGAGTCTGCCTGTAGCTGCAACGTCCTTCCAACAGGCAAAAACATTCACCAGTAACAGAGGGCTGAAAGCTGCCATAGGCTTCAGTTACCTTGAAAGCTTGTTGATGCACAGTTGTCAAAGATTTAGGAGTACAGAATTAAAAAGCCAAGCTAAGCATTTTGAAGATAGGCAACCTTATATCGTCCCAAGTCCGAGATCGACCTCCAGGATAAACAGGCAACCTGGAGAATGAGGTCACATGGGTGAAATTTGTCCTTGACCCCCTGAGCCATCTTCAGCAATATCCAGCTGTTTGTACTTTAAAACGCAGAAAAGTAGGATCAGTAGTGCCATGGATTAGAACATGAGTCACGCCTTTTAGTCATGATGCTCCTCTTTCCAGCACATGGTGGGCAGAAAGGTATAATAGCAACCACTTTCATTGCTCTGAAGCTAGGCTGCCGGGCAAGACTTGCCACGAAGACAATAGGCAACGCGGCTGTGGGATGCTTGGGAGGAAGGAGAAGCCCATAAACCCACCTGGTGTGTCAATTAGACTCAAGGTGGGTCTGCTCAAGCAAATAGGAGGAAGACAGATCCCTGATAATTTTAGAAACAAGTCCTACAAACAGACAGATACTAACCAGGAGGCAGTTCTATCCCAGCCTGGTGTGGTAGACAGTGCTAAGGGCTCCTGCGTAGGCACAGAGGTATCAGAAGAGCAAACAGGGGCTCCTTGGCAGCTTCTCATGGGAAGAGAAGACTAAAGCCAGAAGACAGGGCTAGTCCTGGCTTTGCCACCTACTAGCTGTGGAACCTTAGGTATGTTCCTTAAGCTGTTTGGATCTCAGCTTTTCTCATTTGTTGCCAAAGACCTTCCTGAGTGCTTGTCCTATGTGTCATCTCTGCAGCATTTGACACTGGTACCTACCCTGGCCTTAAGTGCCTTGCCTCTTCCATTGACTTATCTCACCCTGTGTTCTCTGACTCTCCCAGTTACTCCGACCCCTCGTTCTCATCTGCTTCATTCGCTTCTCTTCCAGTGCTCACCTCTTAAGTGGCAGTGCTCCCTCTTCCCATCTCATACTCTGGGCAATCCTGTTCACATCCAAGCTCTGACTACCATGACGTTTTCTAAATTTCTGTCTCCAACTTCAACCATTTTCAGGGTCCTTGGACAGATATTGCAACTACCCACAGGATTGGACATTTCTACCTGGATATTCTGTTTTTTGTTTTGTTTTGTTTTGTTTGAGACAGAGTCCTGCTCTGTTGCCCAGACTGGAGTGCAGTGGCGCAATCGTGGCTCACTGCAAGCTCTGCCTCCAGTGTTCAAGCGGTTCTGTTGCCTCAGCCTCCTGAGTAGCTGGGATTACAGGCACACACCGTCATGACTGGCTATTTTTTTTTTTTTTTTGTACTTTTAGTAGAGACGGGGTTTCACCATGTTGGCCAGGCTGGTCTCAAACTCCTGACCTCAGGTGATCCTCCTGCTTCGGCCTCCCAAAGCACTGAGATTACAGGTGTGAGCCACCGCTCCCGGCCCTACCTGGATATTCTGCAGTCAACTCAGATTCATTAAGTCTAGTACTGAGCTCATATTCTTCTCTCTTCTTCTAGAATCTCTACCGCAGGCCAGGGGTGATGGCTCACACCTGTAATCCCAGCACTTTGGGACACCAAGGCAAAAGGATCATTTGAGGCCGGAAACTTGAGACCCGCCTGGGCAACATAGCAACTTCATCTCTACTAAAAATAAAAAAGAAAACTAGCCAGGTGTGATGGCACGCGCCTATAGTCCCAGCTACTAGGGAGGGTGAGGTGGGAAGATCGCTTGAACCCAGGAGTTCAAAACTACAGTGATCTATGATGTAGATCTGCACACCAGCCTGGGTGACAGAGTGAGACCTTGTCATATATAAATAAACAAATAAAAATAAAAAAATAGACTCTCTACCAGTTAACACCATCACCATCCAATTGTCTAGAAACCTAGGAGTTGTCCACTTCTCCTTCCTCTCCCTCACCACAAGATCAAAGCAGTCATCAGAACAGAATTTATTTCTGAAGTATATCTCTTCCTCTCTGACACATACCCACTGCTTTAGTTCTGTCCTTCACTGTTTGTCTGTCTTATTCTATTACAATGGTGGCAGAGGCTGTTAATTTTCTGCCAATATTCATTCCTTTGATTTTTCTTTTAGTACAGAAGCCCAGTTTGAGCTGTATAGAAGGCTTCCCAGCTAGAGATTAGATTTTCCAAGGTTCCTTACAGCTAGTTAAGCCACAGGACCACATGGCCACATAACTAAGTTCCAACCAGAAGACTGTGGGCAAAAGTGATACACTCAACTTCCAGGTACTTTCTGGAAAAAGGAAATGGTTTCCTTCTTCCTTTCTCTTCTTCCTTTCTTTCTGCCTCTCCATAGGCTGCTCCCATAGTCCTAACATGACAGATGAGCACAAAATTCTAGGTTAGTGTTTCTCAAACTTGAGTGTGCATCAAAATCACCTGGAGGTGGCTGGGTGCCATGGCTCATGCCTGTAATCCCAGCACTTTGGGACGCTGAGGTGTGATCACCTGAGGTAAGGAGTTTGAGACCAGCTTGGCCAACGTGGTGAAACCCCGTCTCTACTAAAAACACAAAAAATTATCCAGGCGTGGTGACACACACTGTAGTCCCAGCTACTCGGGAGGCTAAGTCAGGAGAATCACTTGAACCCAGGAGGTGGAGGTTGTAGTAAGCTGAGATTGCACCACTGTACTCCAGCCTGGGTGACAGAGCGAGACTCTGTCTCAAAAAAATAAATTAATTAATTAAATCAACTGGAGGGCTTGTTGAAATACAGATTGCTCATGTCAGTTTACCATTGCCATGGCAACACCCAGGGAAAAAACACAGATTGCTGGGCCCCACCCCTGGAGTTTCTGATTTGCTAAGACTTGGGAGAGGCCTGAAATTTTTCATTACTAATAAGTTCCCAGGTGATACTGATGCTGCTGCTCCAGCAGCTGCATTTTGAGAGCCACTCTCTTAAGAGGTAGCAAAGTAATCAGGTAAAAGAAACCTGGACCCCTGAGTGGCCTCACAGAGCCGTGTCCCTTCTGTGGCTCTTGACCACTCACTTTTACACTGTTACATGAAACTCTTGTTTGGGCCTTATTTTGAGTCTCAACGTTATAAAAGTTTAGCCTATACCCAAATAATACACCCCTTAGATCATCCTTCATGATACAACTTACACTATCTTTTTGTTTTGTTTTGAGATGGGATCTTGCTATGTTGCCAGGCTCAAGTGCAGTGGGTATTCACAGGTGTAATCATAGCTACAGCCTTAAACTCCTGGGCTCAAGCCATCCCCCCGCCTCAGCCTCCTGATTAGCTGGGACTACAGGTGTGTGCCACCATGCCCAGCCCAGCTTACACTATCTTTTAAGCCACTAATCTGACATGTCATTCCCCTTTATTAAATTCTTCAAATCTTTCCTATTGTCCAGCACAGCTTGACGCAACCAAGATGTCCTGACAAACATTAACCTGAAGCATTGTGAGGAAGGGAAGGAATCCCAGGCAGCCAGCTGGGGTGGGAGGGACGGGCATGACCCTCTTCTATTCCTTGGGCCATGGTGAGGGATTTTCAAAATCCAAGCGTTCTCAAAGTAGAAAGTATATAGTGACTTCATCATCAGGGCAGAGAATAATAATACCTAGTATCCTTTGGGTTAGATACCAGGCATATAATCCTCCAATTGCAAGAGATCTACTACTAATATTTCCGTTTTGCCACTGAAGAGACAGAGATGCAGAAGTAAGTAGACCACCTGTGGTAGGTACCAACATGTGCTGCTCAGAGCCCGTGCACTTCACCCAGCTACAGGGAGTGCAGTGAGCAGACAACTTCCTCCTGCAGGGTCTCCACTGCTGCAGACATCACCCGAGGCCTGGCCCCACCTGGGGCAGCCTGTGTCTGGTGATGGAGCAAGGCAGGGTTATAAAGGCCTGGCCATTTCAGTCTGATACAGGTCAACCCTGGCAGGCCACACTCGTTCCAGAATTTCCCATCAGGTTGGCCAAGACTTTGTTGGGCCTGCTGTTTGACTTCCTCTGCCCAACCTTGCTTCTTCCTTCTTCCTCTCATAGCTGTTAATTCCTAATAAACATCTTACACTCCAAATGTGTTCCAGTGTCTGCCTGCAAAGAACCCAACCTGCAGCCCAGCCCATGAGTAGGGGAAGCTGGGCTTCAAACACAAGCAATCTGCCCACGTTCACAAATCCACAGTGCATTGCAAAATCCACTCACAGGAGAAATTCAACTTCCTTAGCATGGCATTCCAGGCCCTTTATAATGTGACTGCAATATTCTTCACTCACCTTATTTCCCACCACTCCCCAAGACAGGCCCTACTCCATTCCCATTCCGAGCATTTACTCAAGTGGTATATTGACAGGAACGCCCTCCTTCCTCCTGACAAGGTCCTTCCAAGCCTAACTCAGACACCTTCTCCTCTGTGAAGCTTCCCTGCGGTCCCCAGAGAGGAAGGAGCTGTCTGGGGTAGTGAATGGAGCCTGGGAGTCTGTCAGGCCTGAGTTCAAATTCCAGCTTCATGACATAGCTATGCGACATGGAGAGAAGTCCTTAACTCCATCTCCTATCCTACACGACGATAATAGCAACTTACTTACCAGGTTTTGAATTAAACGAAATCTATACATCGGCTGGGCACCATGACTCAGGTATATAATCTCAGCACTTTGGGAGGCCAAGGCAGGAGGATCACTCGAGGCCAGGAGTTTGAGATCAGCCTGGGCAACATAGAAAGACCCTGTCTCCACAAAAACTTTCCTTTTAAAAATTAGTTGGGTATGGTGGCACGTGCCTGTGGTCCCAGCTATTCAGGAGGCTGAGGCAGGAGAAGTGCTTGAGCCCTGGAGTTGGAGGCTACAGTGAGCTATGATGGCACCACTGCACTCCAGCATGGATGACAGCAAGACCCTATCTCTAAAAATAATAACAATAATAAAATAAAATAAATCTGTCTACCACCTAGCCTAGTGCTTCTCGAACTTTAATGTGCATAAATATGTCCTGAACGTTTTGCTCAGATGCAGATTCTCTTCTTTTTTCTTTCTTTTCTTTTTTTTTTTTTTTTTTTTTTGAGACAGAGTCTCGCACTGTCACCCGGGCTGGAGTGCAGTGGTGCAATCTTGGCTCACTGCAACCTCCACCTCCCGGGTTCAAGCAATTCTTCTGCCTCAGCCTCCCAAGTAACTGAGATTACAGGTGCCCCCCACCACACCCAGCTAATTTTTTGTATTTTTAGTAGAGACGGAGTTTCACTATGTTGGCCAGGCTGATCTCGAACTCCTGACCTCAGGTGATCCACCCAACTTGACCTCCCAAGTCCTGGGATTACAGGCGTGAGCCACTGCACCCAGCCAGATGCAGATTTTCAATCAGTGGGTCTGGGGTGGGGCCTGAGATTCTGCATTTCTAGCAAGCTCCCAGGTGATGCAGCTGCTGGGGGTCCGTGGACCACACTTTGGAGTAGCAGGGCAGAGCCCTAGCCCAACACCTGGCACTTGGCTAGCACTCAATGACATGTACTCTCCCCACCCCTTTCATTACTCCCTCTTCCTGGCACCCATAGCATTTCACTCTTACCACCTACACACTGCTCACCACACCATACTTTAGTTGGTTACTATGTTCGCATCTCCCACTGCACTGTATTGAGGACAGAAATTATATTATCATCTTCTCGGTATCACCAATGCCCAGCAGAGCGACAGGTATATGAAAGAGGATCAATAAATATTTGATGAATGGAGCCTTTAAAATGGAAATAAAAATATCAACTCTGCTTGTCTCAACAAGTTGTTGTAATGAGCAAATGTGATAATTTGGGAGAGAGAGCGTAGAAACACGTATTGAGTGGTACAAATATAAAGTATTTTTACCCGTCAGCCCTCCAGCCAGCAGCAGTTCAGACGGATGCAGCTGAAGTGTGTTTACTCATGGCATTTGCTCAGACGCTAGCGATTTTAAAAACTCAGATTCATCTATAGTTTAAAAATAAACCGTATCCTCTTCAGGATAACAACTGTGGCACTCTTTGCCAATTATAAGAAAGTAATTATAATGATTTCAATGAAAAGGATGTGTCTTTCAATCCATAGGCAACCAATCAATCAATCATGAAGCAGGCACAGAGTACCTCTCTCCAGGAGGCACTGGGCTTACAAAAGACATTTGCTTATCGACCTCCCCCAAATGAGCAGGAGATACCAGCCTTGTCATCTCCTGCCTGTTTGAAGGGTATAACATTCAAAGAGACATCCAGATGAGGCGAAAGAGAGAAAAATATCACAAAATGTAGACTATACCAAGTCAATGAGTATTCCTCTCACGCAGCTTGATACCAGGTATGCTTTCTGGATTCATATGGGTACTGTAAGTCTCAGACATGGCGGGAGGCAGATGGTCCACACAGCTGCAATAGAAAAAGAATTTTGAGCCGGATGTGGTGGTGTGTGCCTGTAGTCCCAGCTCCTCAGGAGGCTGAGGCAGGAGGATCCTCTGAGCCTAGGAATTAAAGTCTAGCCTGAGCAACATAATGAGACTCTATCTCTTGAAAAACAAAACTTGCAAAAAAAAAAAAGTGATTTTTTTTTTCTTTCTTTCCTTTTTTTTTTTTTTTTTTTTTTTTGAGATGGAGTCTCACTCTGTCACACAGGCTGGGGTGCAGTGGTGTGATCTCAGCACACAGCAGTCTCTGACTCCTGGGTTCCAGCGATTCTCCTGCCTCAGCCTCCCGAATAGCTGGGACCATAGGTGCCACTACACCTGGCTAATTTTCATATTTTTAGTGGAGACAGGGTTTCACCATGTTGGCCAAGCTGGTCTCGAACTCCTGACCTCAAGTCATCCACCTGCCTTGGCCTCCCGAAGTGCTGGGATTATAGGCATGGGCCACTGTGCCTGGCCAAAAAAAAAAAAAAAGAGATTTTTAATGAAAAGATGACTCACTGAGTGAGGGCAGAGTCAAGATAACCAAGCGAGGCACCTAGGGACCAAGAACAGTGGAAGACATCACTACCAATGCCAAGAGTCAGGGGCAAAAATTGCTATTACCAGAGCTTAAAAACTGGAGCCCTGGTGTAAACACCAAGTGCAGTAGTATTTACAACTAATTTATCACAACCAGCTACTGATTCCTTTGTTCCTTCTCCACTCCCACTGCTTTGCTTGACTAGCCTAAAAAAAAAAAAAAAAAAAAAAAAAAAGGCCGAGTGTAGTGGCTCACGCCTGTTAATCCCAGCACTTTGGGAGGCCGAGGTGGGCACATCATGAAGTCAGGAGTTCGAGACTAGCCTGGCCAACATAGTGAAATCTCGTCTCTACTAAATATACAAAAAATTAGCCAGGTGTGGTGGCAGGTGCCTGTAATTCCAGCTACTCAGGAGGCTGAGGTAGGAGAATCACTTGCACCCAGGAGAGGGGAGGTTGCAGTGAGCCGAGATTGCACCATTGCACTCCTGCCCCGGTGACAGTGCGAGACTCTGTCTCAAAATAAATAAATAGGCCAGGTGCAGTAGCTCATGCCTATAATCCCAGAACCGTGGGAGGCTGAGGCAGGTGGGTCACATGGTCAGGAGTTCAAGACCAGCCTGGCCAAGATGATGAAACCCCGTGTCTACTAAAAATACAAAAATTAGCTGGGCGTGGTGGCACACACCTGTGATCCCAGCTACTGGGGAGGCTGAGGCAGAGAATTGCTTGAACCTGGGAGGCAGAGGTGGCAGTGAGCCGAGATCATGCCACTGCACTCCAGCCTGGGCAACAGAGCAAGACTCCGTCTCAAAATAAATAAATAAATAAATAAATAAATAAATAAATAAATAACTGGAGCCCCGGAAAAGTGTCTGCTCCATGGAAGCTGTGACCACAAAGGGACACAATCACTATGATTCATAATGAAGAATCATAGGGAGAGAGCGAGAGGAATACATATTCTGACCTTTCTCTATTTCTAGCCTCCTGCCACCCACTGGTGCCTCCCATTGACTTAACCCAAGCCTTCTAGCAAGGGAGCCTAGGTAGTGCACCACATAGACATCAGCCTTCCAGGCACAAAGCGAGGCAGAGAAGGGCAGAAAATGCATCAGTTAGTGGGCTGGGCACTGTGGCTCCCACCTGTAATTCAGCAATTAGAGAGGCTGAGGCAGACTGCTTGAGGCCAGGAGTTCAAGGCCAGCCTCGGTAACATAGTGAGACCATGTCTCTGTGAGGAAAAAAAAAAAAAAAAAGCCGGGCACGGTGGCTCATGCCTGTAATCCTAGCACTTTGGGAGGCCAAGGCAGGTGGCTTACCTGAGGTCAGGAGTTCAAGACCAGCCTGGTCAACATGGTGAAACCCCATCTCTACTAAAAATAAAAAAATTAGGCATGGTGGAGCGTGCCTGTAATCCCAGCTATTCGGGAGGCTGAGGCAACAGAATTACTTGAACCTGGGAGGCGGTGGTTGCAGTGAGCCGAGATTGTGCCACTGCACTCTAGCCTGGGCAATAAGAGTGAAACTCTGCCTCAAAAACAAACAAACAAACAAAAAATAACAAAAAAACCAACAAATAGTGGGTGTGGTGGTGCACAACTGACAACTGTAGTACTTCCAGCTACTCCGGAGGCTGAGGTGGGGGGATCACTTGAGTCCAGAATTCAGGTTTCAGTGAGCTATGATTGCACCACTGTACTCCAGCGCCTGAGTAACAGAGACCCTGTCTCTCTCTTAAAAAAAAAAAAAAAGAAGAAGAAGAAGGCCAGCGTGGTGGCTCACACCTATAATCCAAGCACTTTGGGAAGCTGAGGCAGGCGGATCACCTGAGATCAGGAGTTTGAAACCAGCCTGGCCAACATGGTGAAACCCCATCTCTACTAAAAATACAAAATTATCCAGGTATCCTGACGTGTGCCTATAATCCCAGCTATTTGGGAGGCTGAGGCAGGAGAATCATTTGAACCCCGGAGGCAGTTGTTGCAGTGAGCTGAGATTACACCACTGCACTCCAGCCTGGGCAACAGAGTGAGAGAGAGAGAGAGAGAGAGAGAGAGAAAGAAAGAAGAAAGAAAGAGAGAAAGAGAGAGAGAAAAAGAAAGAGAGAAAGAAAGAAAGAGAGAGAGGGAAAGAGAAAGAAAGAAAGAAAGAGAGAGAAAGAAGGAAGGAAGGAAGAAAGAAAGAAAGAAAGAAAGAAAGAAAGAAAGAAAGAAAGAAAGAAAGAAAGAAAGAAAGAAAGAAAGAAAGAAAGAAAGAAAGAAAGAAAGAAAGGAGGGAGGAAGGGAGGGAGGCAGGGAAGGAAGGAAGGAAGGAAGGAAGGAAGGAAGGAAGGGAGGGAGGGAGGAAGAAAGGAAGGGAAGGATCAGTTGGGAGTTGGGATAGAGTTGGGCACTCAGTCAGTTCAGAGATACCCTTGAGCTCTTCCCTCAATTGCCCTAATCCTGGTGATACTAGTCCCAGACTATCCTTTTCCCCATATTTTCTAGGTGCCTGGTCTTTCTGACTCTTCCAGTCTTCATAAAACTGCTCATAACTGGAGCAAATCCTCTAGTTATGTAATGTAAACCAGTATAATTCAAGACCACCCAGTTCCAGTTAAAACCTGAGAGACTAAGACAGAAACAACCATCAATTCTGCATCAATCACTAGAGATAAAAATCTTTGTAATCCACCAAACTGTAATGTCTAGTAACTCAGGGCTAAGAAACGAATTTACTTAACCAAAGATTACTTTTCAATTAATTGTGCAAAAGTACATGCAAACCACACAAAAAATGAAAGTAGCATCCAAGCGGGAGCAGGATGTTTTGCGAACAGTTCCTCCGTGCTTATAAATTCATATTGGATGTGCATAAATCCAGAGAGGCCAGGAGTTCACCCTAACTGGAAGAGAGCCTCTCCTCCCCAAAAAGGGACCTCTGCACAGTCAGCAGGCCAGCACGCTGCTGTTTGGCCTGAAAAAGGAACTGGCCGAATGCCAGGATGAAAGTTTTCTTTTTTAGCAACATGTTCATCATTGTCTTCATCAAAGTGACTATAAAAAAATGCCACACAAAAGAATGACATAATCCTGGACCTGCCCTCTGTTGTTTATAGTATAAGCAAGATTTACTAGTGCAAATAGGTGTGGACAGATTGAAGACATGTTATGGTGAACCAGCAAAAAAAGAAAAAAGAAAGAAAAGAATTCACAGCCTACACACAAAAGGGATAACAGCAAGAGTTAACAGAATGCACATACAGTAGTCCTATGGGGTAGGTATTATTATTATCCCTTTTCTATAAAATATGAACATGAAGTTTTAAACCTCACATTCACATAGTGAGTGGCTGGTAGAGCCATGTATACCTAACAACTGGCTTGGGTACCTGTTTCTTTTTCTCTCTCTCTCTTTTTTTTTTTTTTCGAGATGGTGTCCCGCTTTGTCACCCAGGCTGGAGTGCAGTGGTGTGATCTCCACTCACTGCAACCTCCGCCTCCTGGGTTCACCATGTTGAAACCCTCCTGGGTTTCACTATGTTGGCCAGGCTGGTCTCCAACTCCTAACCTCAAGTGATCTGCCCGCCTTGGCCTCCCAAAGTGCTGGGATTACAGGTATGAGCCACGGCACCCAGCCTCGGATACGTGTTTCTGTACAGCCAGTATGCGTGGTGTCTGACAGACCCACCTGCCGATCCAACCTCCACTACACTAGTTGTTTGATCTTGTAAAAACTCCTTGACCCTCTTGGCTTTTATTTTATAAATAAGTTTCCTTATTTCCAAAAATGGAGACAGGCCAGGTGCGGTGGTTTACGCCTGTAATCCTAGCACTTTGAGAGGCCAAGGCGGGTGGGATCACTTGAGGTTAGGAGTTTGAAACCAGCCTGGCCAACATGGTGAAATCCCATCTCTACTAAAAATACAAAAATAATTTAGCCAGGCATGGTGGTGGGCACCTGTAATCACAGCTACTCAGGAGGCCAAGGCAGGAGAATTGCTTGAACCCAGGAGGTGAAGGTTGCAGTGAGCCGAGATGCGCCACTGCGCTCCAGCCTGGGTGACAGAGGGAGACTTTGTCTCAAAAATAAATAAATAAATATAAATAAAAAGGGAGAGAATCGCATCTACTTTGAACAGGTATTCTAAGGATTCAAGGAAATGTATATATGGGAAGTAAAAGTCCTCAGTAATTGGCAATAATTATTAATAGATAATAAGAAGAAACTATAAAAATGGGCATGCAAAAAGTTTTCACTAACCTAGAAAAGGCCCCTGTAAGAGTCTGTTCTGAACCCTTACAACGAAAAGAACGCCTGGGGGTGCTGAGCAGCTTGGTGGCCATGACAGGAGGATCCCTTGAGGCCAGGAGTTCCAGACCAGCCTGGTCAACATAACAGACCCCATCTCTACAGAAAAAAAAAGAATGCCCAGGGGCTCTCAGCATGTGTGTACTGAACTCCCGCCCTTGCCCTCCTTGGCTCCAGGCTACAAGCCTTCTCTTGTTCTCTGTCCCTCTTCCGAGCAAATGCACTGCTGCTTGACTTCTGACTTTAGGGCCCTTAGAATTTTTCAGACGGCTCTAAGGCCAGAAGTTATCCTCTTTCCTGATAAACCAGCCATGTGACTTGTACATCCTGCAGTGCTGAGAGGAAGGAGGGCAGAATGGGAAGTGGGAAAGTTTGGCCATGGGGAGAATGCTCAGGCTACTGAGCTGAGATTATGAAAGGATTATTGATGGAAACCTTCACTAGGAAAGGAAAAGACTTCAGGGGAGGCTCCTTGAATTCAGCTCCAGCAGAATTACCAGGACCACCCATCCCCAGCCTGTTCCCTTCTTCTCCCTCTTCCCTCCTCTTCCCAAAGTGGTGAGTTCTGTGCCAAGACACACACACACGCACAAACAAAAAACGAGAAGAGGGACTTTTAGACTCCACTAGGAATCATTCAATTTGGTGTATAGTTTCTAGGTTTGGTCTGTTCTCACTGGTTTTACATGGTCCAAAGCCCCACCCAGTGCCAGCTCTGGATTCAAAAGGTTCCAAGGCCAAATCTAGTCCAGAGAGGTGGCCAGGTTCTGGGAAGCCAGAATTGCTGCTTCAGAGTCAAATCCAAAAGGCAAGGCCAAGATGAAAGTGGGGAGATTCACTGGGCATGGTGGTTCATGTCTGTAATCCCAGCACTTTGTGAGGCCAAGGCGGGTGGATCACGAGGTCAGGAGTTCCAGACCAGCCTGGCCAAGATGGTGAAACCCTGTCTCTACCAAAAATACAAAAATTAGCCGGGTGTGGTGGCAGGTGCCTGTAGTCCCAGCTACTCAGGAGACTGAGGCAGGAGAATCGCTTGAACCCGGGAGGTGGAGGTTGCAGTGAGCCAACATCGTGCCACTGCACTCCAGCCTGGGTGACAGAGCAAGACTCCGTCTCAAAAAAAAAAAAAGAAAATGGCCGGGCGCGGTGACTCATCCCTGTAACTTTGGGAGGCCACGGCTGGCAGATCATGAGGTCAGGAGATCAAGACCATCCTGGCCAACATGGTGAAACTCCGTCTCTACTAAAACTACAAAAATTAGCTGGTCATGGTGGTATGTGCCTGTAACCCTAGCTGAGGCAGGAGAATCACTTGAACCAGGGAGTTGGAGGTTTCAGGGATCTGAGATCACGCCACTACACTCCAGTCTGGCAACAGAGCGAGATTCCATCTCAAAAAAAAAAAAAAAGAAAGTGGGGAGACTCGTAGGGGAGCATAGGAAACTGGTAAATACAAGATCACTTGAGCTTAGAAGTTCAGGACCAGCCTGAGCAACATAGGGAGACCCTATCTCTACAAAAAATAATTTTTAAAAAATTAGCCAGGCATGGTGGTACATTCCTGTAGTCCCAGCTAATTGAGAGGCTGAGGCTAGAGGATCATTCAAGGCTGCAGTGAGCTTTGATGGCACCACTGCAGCACTCTAGCCTGAACAACAGAACGAGACTGTAAAAAAAAAAAAAAAGAAAAGAAAAGAAAAGAATAGGCCTACAAGCCAATAAAATCATGTTTTAAAATAATTTTTATGAAAATGAGGCAGTTTGTGGCAAATTTTTTTAAAGGCAGAATACAAAGCCATATATTAACAATGTCCAAAATGAGTTGAATATATATGTATATATAATTCACAAAAACTTTGATTCTGCTTGTAGCTGGGTGATTTTAATTTCCAAGTTTATTTTTTCTGGATTTTTCCTAAATAACATGTATTGCTACCTAGGAAGTTTTTTCTGAAAAAAAAAAAAAAAAGAAATAAATGAATCTGGCTGGACGCAGTCACTCACACCTATAATTCCAGCACTTTGGGAGGCTGAGGTGGGCAGATCACTTGAGGTCAGGGGTTTGAGACCAGCCTGGTTAAAATGCGGAAACCCCATCTCTACTAAAAATACAAAAATTAACCAGCCATGGTGGTGGGCACCTGTAATCCCAGCTACTCGGGAGGCTGAGGCAAGAGAATCACTTGAGCCCAGGAGGCAGAAGTTGCAGTGAGCCAAGATCTCACCGTTGCACTGCAGCCTGTGTGACAAAGCAAGACTCGGTCTCAAAAAAAAAAAAAAAAGAAGTAAATGAACCCACAGATTAGTAAGTAGTAGTTTCCTGTGAAGTGAATTATGGGTTCATGAATATTTTATATTTCTTCATTTATATTTTCTGTATGCTTTAGATTGTTCTACATCAATATATATTGCTTTTATACTAAAAAATTAAGTTTTCATAAGGGACACAGTAACAGTAGAAAATAAGGGAAAATCTACAGTTGCCCAGTTTTTGTTTTTTGTTTTTTGTTTTTTTTTGAGATGGAGTTTCTCTCTTGTCACCCAGGCTGGAGTGCAATGGCACAATCTCGGCTCATTGCAACCTCTACCTCCCGGGTTTAAGCGATTCTCCTGCTTCAGTCTCCCAAGTAGCTGGGATTATAGGCACACACCACATGCCCTGCTAATTTTTGTATTTTTAGTAGAGATGGGATTTCGCCATGTTGGCCAGGCTGGTCTCAAACTCCTGACCTCAGGTGATACGCTTGCCTCGGCCTCCCAAAGTGCTGGGATTACAGGCATGAGCCACCATGCCTGGCCGCACAGTTGCCCAGTTCTAAATCTAGAAACAGTCCTTTCTCTTTCACTTCCTACACCCAACTTATCAGCAAGCTCTGTTAACCTTACCTCTGAAATGTATCCAGTATCTCACCTGTTCTCCTGCTCTTCCTCCATTGCCACCCTGGTTCAAGCCTATCACCTGGATTATACCACAATAACCTCCTAACTGATCTCTCTGATTCCATTCTCTGCCCTATACAATCACTTCTCCATGTCATGGCCAAAGAGAGCTTCTGACACATAAAGAGGATCATGTCGGTCCCCTGCCTTAGAACCTCCAATGGCTCCCAATTACCCTTACAATAAAACCCACACTCCTCACCCCAGCTGGAACTCATGCTTCAACCTCCTCTCCCAACACCTCTCCCCGTTGACACCTCTCCCCCTCGACACTTCTCCCACTCGCTCCTTCTTTTTGTTTCTCAAACATGCCAGGTCCTTTCACACTTTAGGGAGAGCTTGCATTTGCTGTTCCCTCAGCCTTCGAGCCTTCATCCCACGGATCTTTAGCTGCCTGTTCCTTCTTCTCATTCAGGTCTCAGCTTGAACCTCCTCTCTGCAGAGGGGCCTTTGCTGAGCGTCAGAAAGAGCCCACCAGTCCTCTCCAGCTGGTCACTCTCACTATAACCCCCGATACTTTCTATTTTCTAACTGCCTGCATCACCAAAGTAAAGAGAAGCTACTTTATCCTTCTTATTCAGCCATTTTCCCAGAACTTAGAACAGAGCCCAGCACAAAGAAAGCATCAACTATTTTTAAATAAGATTAGGGGAAAGGTGGCTGATTCAAATTACAAGTCTATACTCATCAAGAGAAAGGAAGCAAAATCCTTTCCTCTGACCAATTTTTTTTTTTTTTTTTTTTTTGAGACAAGATCTCACTCTGTCACCCAGACTGGAGTACAGTGGTGAGATCACAGCTCACTGCAGCCTTGACTTCCCAAGCTCAAGTGATCCTCCCATCTCAGCCTCCCAAGTAGCTGGGACTTCAGGTGCATGCCACCACGTCCAGCTAATTGTTTCTATTTTTTATAGAGACAGGGTCTCACTATACTGCCCAGGCTGGTCTTGAACTCCTGGCCTCAAATGATTTTCCCACCTCAGCCTCCTAAAGCACTGGAATTATAGGCTTGAGCCACCGTGCTCGACCTGGACTTTGCATTTAACAAGTAAGTTTATGCCGTCATGTAGAGATATGATTTTAAATGTATTTGATTCAATAACATATATACATAGGTCAATATTCCCTGGATGATCCCCTAGGTCCCTTTTCCTAGAGGCAACTACTACTACCAACCTGATAAATGATTACGTCATTCATGGGATTCACTCATGCTTACTGGATCAGAATCTTCAGGCTGCAAATATTTTCTCCAGCCCTTCCCACATGTTCAACTATCACAAAGACTTGTGTAATGAATACAAGATACAAAATCAGAAGATTGTTTACCAGTTTTAATTCAAATTCTTACCAGGCTATTCCCCAGCCCTTTCAGGCCCTAGAAAGGCCTATGCCATTTGCTGCAGTTGGACAAGTTTCTAGACAAACTAGAAAATCTGGATTTCAGGACAAGCTCAACGTCTAGACAGACAACACCCTGGCGGTGGTTTCAGAGATTAAGAGATGTACTCCCCTCCGATATCACCCACATGGGCTTTCTATGACAGGCACAACTCCATCTCCTTTGCTCTAAGGCAGTGTGGTTTCATATGGGGTCATTCAAAGAACACGGGCTAAACAGCCTGGATTCAAACCCCAGGTTTACTTCTTGAAAACTGTGTGACCTAGGACATCTTGCTTAACTTCTCTGAGCTCTTTTCTCTAGTATAAAATCGAAGAATACCTACCTCCTAGTGTTGTTGTGAAGATTAAATGTAATGATATACGTGAATGGCTCTCAACAAGTAGTCATCTCATGGTTAGGTTAAATGACTTTGGATTTATGTAAAATTCAGATGACCTCCCCCGGGGGTGTCTTCCATGACCGACCACACCCGACTCTGTGGCATCAGCATCTGCAGGTCCCCGAGGAGTCTCTCTCTTCCTGTCTGGAGTCAGCCCCTCTGCAGTTGATCTCCATTGCAACCCTCCTCCTGCTCCTCCAGGATCTGCTTTCATCGTTAGTTTTTTCTCTCTTCTATCTTGAATCTCTCTTTGTCCATTGACTCTCTCTTCTCTCACAGGTTTGCTCAAGTCTTTTTTTTTTAAGGCAGACTCACTCGGCCACCCAGGCTGGAGTGCAGTGGTGCCATCATGGCTCACTGCAACCTCAAACTCCCAGGCTCCAGCAATCCTCCCACCTCCTGAGTAGCTTGAACCAGAGACATGCACCAGCACATCTGACTAATTTTTTATTTTCTGTAGAGATGGGGGTCTTGCTATATTGCCCAGACTGGTCTTGAACTCCTGGGCTCAAACAATCTGCTCACCTTGGCCTCCCAGAGTACTGGGATTACAGGCATGAGCCGCCATGCCCAGTCACGTCTTTCATACTTGAAACAAAAAGCCCATTGGTAACTCTTGTGTGTTTTCCATTACTTCCCACTCTTGTCTTCTCTCTTAACAAGATTTTTTTTTTTAAGTATGAAAAGTTTTAATCACTAAACTTAAAAAGAGCCTGAGCGACTGGTCAGACCCCTCAGGCTGGGACAGGACTTCCAAGATCAGCTCAAGCCTGAAAGCTAAGTATACCTCCCTTCTCATGGAAGAGCTGGCTTCCATGTTGGTGATAAATGGATCCTGGCTGAGGTCTGGAGCAGAGTGGGACGGACTGAACAGTGACAAAGGAAAGGATCCCAGTTCCTCCACGACTCTTCTCTGCTTTTAAGAGCCTGGGGAAGGCTGGGTGTGGTGGTTCACACCTGTAATCCCAGCATTTTGGGAGGCTGAGATGGGAGGATCATTTGAGGCCAGAAGTCTAAGACCAGCCTGGCCAACATGGCAAAACCCCATCTCTACTAAAGATATAAAAATTAGCTGGCCATAGTGGTGTGCACCTGTAATCCCAGCTACTCGGGAGGCCGAGCCGGGGAATCGCTTGAACCTGGGAGGCGGAGGTTGCAGTGAGCCGAGATCAGGCCATTGCATTCGAGCCTGGATGACAGAGCAAGACTCTGTCTCAAACAAACACACACAAACTTGAATGACTCTTTCTTCCCCTCAAGACGTCTGGATCTCCTTGATTTGATCCCTATCTCTCAGCCACCCCCCAACTTTCACTAGTTGTCCTCCCACTTTGCTGTGCTAATTCTCTTCTCTGTGCCTTGGATTATGCTGGGAATGCCCTGCCTACCTCCCTTTACCTGAAAACCTTATCACCTTTTAAGATAAAATTCAGATGTTATCAGCCAGGCGCGGTGGCTCACGCCTGTAATCCCAGCACTTTGGGAGGCCGAGGTGGGTGGATCACAAGGTCAGGAGATGGAGACCATCCTGGCTAACATGGTGAAACCCCGTCTCTACTAAAAATACAAAAAAAATTAGCTGGGCGTGGTGGGGAGTTCCTGTAGTCCCAGCTACTTGGGAGGCTGAGGCAGGAGAATCGCTTGAACCCAGGAGGCAGAGCTTGCATTGAGCTGCGATCACACCACTGCACTCCAGCCTGGGCGTCTGAGCAAGACTCCATCTTAGAGAAAACAAAAAAAGCAATTCAGATGTTAATATCTCCAAGAATCCTCCCCTGAACCCTCAGGCAGGATTGTGGCTACCTTGTGATAATAAATTCCAAGAAGACTGGCAGCCTGTCTGCTGAGATATTTCCTAGCTGACTCAGAAATCTGATTTCATCAGCATTTTAAGAACAAATTAGCCAGGCGTGGTGATGCGTGCCTGTAGTCCCAGCTACTCAGGAGGCTGAGGTAGGAGGATCCCATTAGCCTGGGAGGTATTTCTCAGGAAATAAAGTTTTCCTCAATATCTCCACTCCTCACCCCACTTTCCCTGCACAGCTCTCACCCCATGCTTCTGATAATAACAGATACATGTGAAAGTTTCTAGTTTCTTTCTTTCTTTCTTTCTTTTTTTGAGACAGAGTTTCACTCTTGTTGCCCAGGCTGGAGTGCAATGGCGCGATCTTGGCTCACTGCAACCTCCACCTCCCGGGTTCAAGCGATTCTCCTGCCTCAGCTTTCCAAGTAGCTGGGATTACAGGCATGCGCCACCATGCCCAGCTAATCTTGTATTTTTAATAGAGACAGGGTTTCTCTGTGTTGGTCAGGCTGATCTCAAACTCCCAACCTCAGGTGATCCACCTGCCTCGGCCTCCTAAAATGCTAGGATTACAGGCGTGAGCCACCACACCCGGCCTCTAGTTTCTATTTGGCTGCTACAGAGAGGCCTTCAACAAGAGCTTGGAAATACAGTTCAGCTCTTGAATGATGACTTTAAGGATCTTGATGACTTTAAGGATCAAAGTACAAGCTGAGAGGATGGCTTTTACTAACAGGTTCTTCAGTAGCTACATTAAAGGATTAATGAGCAAGAGGCACCCAGGCCAGGGTTTGGGGAGTGACTTTTGGTAGGCCAGGAAAGTAAAAAGGGAGTCACATAAACTAGCATGGGTAGTGATTATCCAGACTTCAGCCTGGGATGAGGGGACACAAATGAACTGTCTTCTGATATCATGGTCCCTTTGGCAAACCCATTCCTGATGTAGAGATAGAGGCATCAAACTTTCACCCCGATTCCACCAAATGCTTGATTTACTCAGCTTCCATTGTTCTGATTTTCATTCATCTCCATGGGTAGGTCTGTTTGCTATTTATAACAATAATGACTATTACCATTTTGCCAACTGCATTGACTTTAGTAAAAGGGTAAGTCTGTTTGCAGGGAAAGAGTGCATTAGTCTCTCACATTCCAGTATTACAGTTTTAAGAAAATTATCATTCTTTTTTAAATTAATCTGTTCATATCCTGCTTCATGCATTACATTTTTCTTTTTCTTTTTTCTTTTTCTTTTTTTTTTTTGAGACAGAGTTTAGCTCTTGTTGCCCAGGCTAGAGTGCAATGGCGCAATCTCGGCTCACCATAACCTCTGCCTCCCGGGTCCAAGAGAGTCTCCTGCCTCAACCTCCCAAGTAGATGGAATTACAGGCATGCGCCACCATGTCCAGCTAATGTTTTGTATTTTTAGTAGAGATGGGGTTTCTCCATGTTGGTCAGGCTGGTCTCGAACTCCTGACCTCAAATGATCCGCCTATCTTGGCCTCCTAAAGTGCTGGGATTACAGGCGTGAGCCACTGTCCCTGGAGACTTTACACATTTTTCAAGAAAATAGTTAATTTGAGCCCATCGCTAAGAGATGAATTTTTGTCTTTCTTTCTTCCCCTTCCTTCCTTCCTTCCTTCCTCTCTCTCTTTCTTTCTCTATTTCTCTCTCTCCCTTCCTTCCTTCCTTCCTTTTCTTTCTTTCTTTCTTTCTTTCTTTCTTTCTTTCTTTCTTTCTTTCTTTCTTTCTTTCTTTCTTTTTCTTTTTTTTCTTTCTTTCCTTTCTTTCTCTATTTCTCTTTCTTTCTTTCTCTTTCTCTCTTTCTCTCTCTCTCTTTCTTTTTTTTTTTTTTTTCATGGTGTCGATCACCCAGGCTAGAGTGCAGTGGTGCAATCACAGCTCACTGTAGCCTCAAACTCTTGAGCTCAAGTGATCCTCCCACCTCAACTTCCCAAGTAGCTGGGACTACAGGCTCCAACCACTGCACCTGGCTAGATTTTAAAAATATTTTTGTAGCGTTGGGGTCTCAGTATGTTGTCCAGGCTGACCTTGAATTCTGGGCTCAAGTAATCCTTCCACCTACGCCTCCCAAAGTTCTGAGATTACAGGCATGAACCGTTGCACCCAGCTCTTGGTGAAAATTTTAGGCAATGATTCCTCTCCTCTATCTCCACTCCAGCACAATTTTCAAGAGCTGCAGCTCTTTTAACAACTTGTTAGGGTTAGAAGTTGCCACAGCAGTAAAACTGTGGTGAAAAGAACATAGGGAAGTGATGGAAGCTCAGTGATCAGACCCTGAGACCTATAGAGAAGGAAGGTGAAGAATAGTGCTGTTTTGGTGTTTTTGTTTGTTTGTTTTGAGACAGAGTCTCACTAATTTTTTTTTTTTTTTTTTTTTTTTTGTATTTTTTGTAGAAGCGGGGTTTTGCCATATCACCTAGGCTGGTCTGGAATTGCTGGCCTCAAGTGATCCACCCGTCTGGGACTCCCAAAGTGCTGGGATTATAGGCCACCACGCTGGCCAGCACGGTTTATTCTGTGCATCCATACCTAGCCCCACCCCACCATCTCAACCTCAGTGGATCTCAAGTGCAGTCTCTACATCAGTGGCATCAGCACTGCAGGGGACTTGGTAGAAATTCAGCGCCTCACCTCTGACCTACTGAATCAGAAACTCTGGTGGTTGGACCCAGCAATCTGTTTGAACAAACCCTCGAGGTGACTGTTTTTGGATTTGAGAATCACCGATCTAGGGCAGAGTCCAGGGCCCTCCTCACAAGGCACACCCTGACCCATAGCCAGGCAGACCTGCTTCCTGGATGGGTTCCTCCTGATGCTAGAACGTGGCTTTACCCTGGACAACGTCAGGGGCCTCGTTTTATGTATTCCCTGGGTCTAGCACACAGGAAGTATTTAAGAATGGCTAATGGGCCAAACTTGGTGGCTCCCACCTGTAATCCTAGTACTCTGGGAGGCCAAGGTGGGTGGATTGCCTGAGTTTAGGAGTCCCAGACCAGCCGGAGCAACATGGTGAAACCCCTGCTCTACTAAAAATACAAAAATTAGTTGGGCATGGTGGCATGCACCTGTCGTCCCAGCTACTCAGGAGTCTGAGGCAGGGGAATCACTTGAACCCGGGAGGCAGAGGGAGGTTGCAGTGAACCAAGATTGCACCACGACACTCCAGCCTGGACGACAGAGTCAGAATCTGTCTTAAAAAAAAAAAAAAGAATAGCTAATGAACTAAACTGAAGTGCATATTTTATGTGTTTGGAATCAGTTCATTTATTCCATTCCTTAGCTCTCTATGATTCAGCAATATTCAAATTCTCCTCTCTCTCACACCATTTCTTTCTTTCTTCTTTCTTGGGGGGAGTGGGGGGACAGACTGTCACTCTGTTGACCAGGCTGGAGTGCAGTGGTGTGATCTTGGCTCACTGAAGCCCAACTTTCTAGGCTCAAGCAATCCTCCTGCCTCAGCCTCCCAAGTAGCTGGGACTACAGGTGTACACCACCATACCCGGCTATTTTTATTTTATTTTATTTTTGCTATGCTGATCAGGCTGGTCTCGAACTCCTGACGTCAAGTGATCCTCCCATCTCAGCCTTCTAAAGTGCTGGGATTACAGGTGTGAGCCACTGCACCTGGCCTCACATCATTTCTTTCAGTTTTCCCCAGGGTTTCTTTTCTCCCTTCCCCATCTCCCTAATTCCAGTGTGCAGAGCTCTCAAACCATCCTGCTGTGCAGAGTCCATGCTTTCCTCTCTAAATTCAGTCCTTCGGAAATGTATTCCATTCACTGTCCCAAGTATCACAACCATGGCCTATCTTCCAGACACAGAATCCACTTGAAGGCCCCAGCACACAGCATTCGGCGTCGCTACCCCACGCTCTCTACCCCATCATTCCTCCTGCCCACCTGCCCCCAATGTTTTAACTTCATTCCTTCTGTGATTGGTCCCACTATTTTCTTTTACTGTGGCTCCTACTCTTACTACTCTTACTGATATCCCTAAGTCTGTCCTCCATCTGTCACTTCTATTCCCTTCTATTCCAGTTGACGCCACGATAACTAAAGTCTTCATTCCTGGTCAACTATGAGTGTCTCCTAACTGTTCTAATCTCAAGTATCTCCTAGCTCTGATCCAAACCGTAGCGCATTGCTCTCAGATTAACTTTCATCAGACACCACTATGGTCATGACAGGGAGGGGTACACTGCAGAACAAACTATAATGCACAGGCACCAAACCTATCACCAGGGAATTGGCATGCGCCCCTCCCATGGAGTCCACCCACCTACCTTATCCTCAGAGCTTGACTTCTCTCCCTCCCCATTCACTCTAATTTTCCTCCCTTTTCCTCTCAGACTGTCCTCTGGAATTGATAATTTATTGCGTCCGCTATTTTACTCCTAACTTATTCCTGTCATCCCCTTTCTTGGGGGGGGAGCGGGGGGACAAACTGTCACTCTGCCGCCCAGGCTGGAGTGCAGTGGCATGATCTTGGCTCACTGCAAGCTCTGCCTCCCAGGTTCATGCCATTCTCTTGCCTCAGCCTCCCGAGTAGCTGGGACTACAGGCGCCCGTCACCACACCCGTCTAATGTTTTGTATTTTTAGTAAAGACGAGGTTTCACCATGTCAGCCAGGATGGTCTCGATCTCCTGACCTCGTGCTCCACCCACCTCGGCTTCCCAAAGTGCTGGGATTACAGGCATGAACCACCGCGCCTGGCCCTATTTTGGAAATTTTAAGAGAAATTACAACTTACTGTATGTATTAGTTTAATGTATTTGTTTAATGAGAATTACTTAAGAATTTGGAAAAGTGTGTTAATCAGAAAATTGATGTATTTGAAAAATAATCAAATTTTTAAATTAATAAGTGCAATTTAAAATGTTTAAAATGATTAACCAAGTGGCTCAGACACAGTTTGATTTTTAAATAGCATAATAAAATTGAAATGTTTAATGTAAAAGCTTGAGATTTTAAATGTGAAAGTAGTGAATATTAATTTTTAAAAACCCAAGCAGTGTTGTATGAAAGGAGAGAAAGTTAGCACACCTCTTGACAAGGATGAAAGAGGCCCTCAAGCCTGACAACACACACATAGTTAAGGCATTGCCACATACTTCGTGGCATCTGACTATCTTTAAAAAATAATTTTAAAAAAAAGTAACTTTTTTACCTTTTTTTTTTTTGAGACAGGGTCTCACTCTGTCGCCCAAGCTGGAGTGGACCTCGGATCGCTGTAACTTCCACGTCACAGGCTCAAGTGATCCTCCCACCTCAGCCTCCTGAGTAGCTGGGACGGAAGGCACTCACCACCACATCTGGCTTTTTTTTTTTTTTTTTTTTTGCGGAAACAGGGTTTCTCCATGTTGCCCAGGCTGGTCTCAAACTCTGAGCTCAAGTGATCCACCTGCCTGGACCTCTCAAAGTGCTGGGATTACAGGCGTGAGCCACTATGCCCAGCCCCAAGTAACTTTTTTTTTTCTGATGGAGTCTCGCTCTGTCGCCCAGGCTGGAGTGTAATGGCGCAATCTCGGCTCACTGCAACCTCCTCCTCCCGGGTTCAAAGTGATTCTCCTGCCTCAGACTCCTGAGCTGCTGGGATTACGCTACCATGCTCAGCTAATTTTTTGTATTTTTAGTAGAGATGGGGTTTCACCATGTTGGCCAGGCTGGTCTTGAACTCCTGACCTCAAGGGATCTGCCCACCTCAGCCTCCTAAAGTATTAGGATTACAGGCACGAACCACCACAACTGGCCCCTAAGTAACTTCTAAATAATCATTTCAGGGTGAAAAGTCCTAATGAGTTTTTAAAAAGCCTTTTATCTTTCTTTTTTATGCTACCATAGAGAAAGTTCACTAGGAAATATCTGAATCTATAAATGTAAATTCTTTGTAATAGTAAATGTACAAGAAAAGTGCATTTGAGTTGGGTGAATAGGCAGCAAGTGTGCAGAGTTGGGAAAGCGAGCCAGAGGCTAATCAGAATGACACAACACAAGCTCTGACTTCTTACCTTCTCTCCAGACTTGTTTCTCCAGTTGCCTACAGACCTGCAATTGAACAACCTTGCTTCATCTTCAACTTTGCATTTCAAAAACTTAGCTCATCACTTCCTCATCCCCATCTCTCTATTCTTGGCCTCAGCCAAAAGGCTTCCTGTCATAAATAATGTGTTTATTACACCACAATCAGCCCAGCACAACAGGCTGGTCGCCTTGCAGTCATTTTTTCACTCTTTCCTCTCCTTCTCTTTTACTCTAAATCCATCAGTCAGTCCTGATGAGCCTTTCACGCTGGGCCCACTTTGCTCCAATATCCTCAGTCACCACCATCAGCTTCGGCCACGTTACCTCATGCCACGATTACTGCCGCAGCCTTCTGTCAATTTCTCCTGCTGCAGTTCATTCCACACAGAGCTCCCACAAGAGCCATCAAACTTTGTTTTCATCTCTAATTTTTATTTGCATAAGCTTTTATGGATTCCCCAATGTCTGTCAAATAAAACCCAAGCTCCCTTTGCTATCCAAACGTTTTTACCAATAGGGGTACTCTTAATCTTCATCTTTTGTTATTCCTTGATGGGACCCCTCTGTTTAGTGAAGCTAATTTGCTGGTCCCGTTCTCCAATGGCGTTGTGCCTACACACACATCTTTGCACAGGCCATTTCCTCTGTCCGGAAAACTCTGACCCCTCTTGATTTCCACCCCTCAACTCTGGTTTCTTCCTCTCCTTCCAAACCTTGTTAAACACTCACCTCTTCTGACGCTTTATAATAGATCTCATTTGGCTATAAACAATTCACAATCTCCTTGGCATCAGTACACATTTCTGTAATTAATTTCCACGTGTTTATATTATTCTGTAACAATGTCTTTGGTTTTACATGTGTATTATTTCCTTAAAAGAATATATAAAGTTTTTGGTTGGGCACGGTGGCTCGTGCCTGTAATCCCAGCATTTTGGGAGGCCAAGGCAGGTGGATTACTGGAGGCTAGGAGTTTGAGACCAGCCTGGCTAACATGGTGAAACTCCATCTCTACTAAAAATACAAAAGTGCCTGTAGTCCCAGTTACTCTGGTGGCTGAGGCATGAGGATTGCTTGAGCCCAGGAGGCAGAGGTTGCAGTGAGCCGAGATCATGCCATTGCACTCCAGCCTGCACGACAGAGCAAGACTCTGTCTCAAAGAGAAGAGAAAAAAAAAAAAAAAGGGCTATATAAAGTTTTTAGAGAAGAGTTTTACCAGAAAAATTTAATCCCTCCTAAGTTGCAGTAACCTCACCAGTAAAATGGCCACAAAATGCTTTACAGAGTAGGGGGCTTGGGAAGATCAAATAAATTGACATCAATAGAAACTTTGCAGATTGGGCACAGTGGCTCACACCTGTAATCCCAGAATTTTGAGAGGCTGAGGTAGAAGGATCACTTGAGGCCAGGAGTTTGAGATCGGTCTGGGCAACTCAGGTCTCCAAAAAGAAAAATAAAAATGTTTTACAAACTTTAAAGCACCAACAAATGCACATTCCCTTTGTTTTCTTTTCTTTTTTTTTTTTTTTTTTTTTTTTTTTGAGACAGGGTCTTGCTCTGTCACCCAGGTCAGGGTGCAGTGGAATGATCTCGGCCCACTGCAGCCTCAACCTCTCGTGCTCAAGCGATCCTCCAACCTCAGCCTCCTGAGGAGTTGGAACTACAGGCTCATGTCACCATGCCCAGCTAATTTTGTCTATTTTTTGTAGAGACGAGGTCTCACTATGTTGCCCAGACTGGTCTCCAACTCCTGGACTCTAGTGATCCTCCTGCCTCAGCCTCCCAAAGTGCTGGGATTCCAGTGTGAGCTACCATGTATTTTTTGGTAATGACAAGGTAAGCACTTGACTAATAAATTTTGACTAAGAGACAGATACGTGTCAACTTAGTGATTCAACAAGATTATAAGATGAAGAGCATACATTATGGCATAAGCAGCATCACTTCATAAACTGCAATCACAGCAGAGCAAGCAGCCTAGTGATTCAAACACACTGAATGTCTATGACTTACAAAACAAGTTAATGGGACTCCAGATAGAGGCTAATGAATCAAAAACCTCACATAAATCACTGTTTCTATGAAAGTAATTCATTATATTTATTCAATTATGAGGGACTATTTGAAAAGCATAACATTTGTCCAAATTCCCCCAAGTTCTGATCCTATATTTGAAAGGCATTCAAATTTGCTTATTCAACCTTTTTTGCTTTAGCAAATATTAGCTGTATACCAACTATATACCAAGCTCTATTTTAGGCCCTGGAGACATACCAGTGAAGACAGTTCAAGTTCATGTTCTCAGGGATCTTATATTTCAATCAGATAAGTAGCATTAAATAAACAAAATAATTACAGATTATAGTTAAGTGCTATGAAGAAAGCAGAATGGGGACTGGGTGGGAAGGACTATGGATGGCATATTTAGGGAAGACATCAATGAGGGTGCCTTTTTTGTAGAGACAGGGTCTCACTCTGTCATCCAGGCTGGAATACAGTGGCATGCATGATGAAGGCTCACTGCAGTCTCAAATTCCCAAGCTCAAGTGATCCTCCTGCCTCAGTCCCCCAAGTAGGTGGGACTACAGGCATGTGCCACCACACCCAGCTAACTTTTTTAAATTTTTAAGAAATTTTTTAAATTTTTTGAGATGGAGTCTCACTCTGTCACCCAGGCTGGAATGCAGTGGTGCGATCTCGGCTCACTGCAACCTCCACCTCCTGGGCTCAAGTGAGCCTCCCACCTCAGCCTCTGAGTAGCTGGGACTACAGGTGTGTGCCACTACACTCAGCTAATTTTAGTATTCTTTTAGTACAGATGGGGTTTCACCATGTTGGCCAGGTAGGTCTCAAACTCCTGGCCTCAAGTGATGTGACCATCTTGGCTAGAATTACAGGTGTGAGCCATTGTGCCCAGCCTAATTTTTCCAAATTTTAGTAAGGACGAGGTCTCGCTATATTGCCCAGGTGGGTCTCAAAGTCCTGGGCTGAAGCAATCCTCCCTCCTTGGTCTCCCAGAGTGCTGGGACTACAGGTATGAGCCACCATGCCAGCCAGGATGGAGGATGAAGTAGAGAGGCACAGGAGCCCAGGAGGGAGCGTGCCAGCTGAGAGAAGAGTGAGTACAAGGGCCCTAGGGCAGCAAAAAGCTGGCTGTGCTAAGAGGTCTATGTGGCTGGAGCCTCCTGATTAAGAAGTCTGGAGCCAGATCACACAAAGTTTGGTGAGCCTTAGGGAGGAGTTTGGATGTTACTCTTTGTGCAATGGAAAACCACTAAAGGAAATTACATAGTATTGAAATTTAAATTGTGTTATTTTTTAAACAGTCATATTTATTATTATATCTTGGGTCACTTCACAAAACTTAACTAGATTTTGTTCAAAATACAAGTTTTTTTTTTTCTTTTTTTTTTTTTTTGGAGACTAGCTCTGTTGCCCAGGCTGGAGTACGGCAGTGCAATCTCTGCTCACTGCAATCTCCACCTCCTGAGTTCAAGTGATTCTCCTGCACCAGCCTCCTGGGATTACAGGCATTGCCACCAGGCCCGGCTAATTTTTGTGTTTTTAGTAGAGATGGGGTTTCGCCATGTTGGTCAGGGTGGTCTTGAACTCCTGACCTCACGTGATCTGCCCGCCTTATTCTCCCAAAGTGCTGGGACTGTAGATGTGAGCCACCATGCCCAGTCCCCAAAACACAAGTTTTGAAAAGAAAAAGGACAAGGTATTTTGAAATGCGAGCTTCTGCATATGGGCAGGGTGCACTGAGGAGCGGCTGTCATAGGCTCTACTTGCTGTTATTATCACCTGTATTATGAAATTATGATTTTTTGAAATTATTTTTGGAGAGACAGGGTCTCACTACATTGTCCAGGCTGGTCTCAAACTTCTAGCTTCAAGTCATCCTCCTGCCTTGGCCTCCCAAAGTGTTGGGATTATAGGAGTGAGCTACTGTGCCCGGTCAAAATTAGGATTTTTAACATTTCAAATGCAAGCTATCTCGTTGACTGTCAAAATGGCAGACAAGCCACCTTCAGGTATCTTTTAAAACAGATTCTTAAGACTACACAGTCATAGGAAGGAGACAGTTGATGAACTGATATAAAGTAACCCTTAAAATATGTTAAGAGGAATTAAAAATGCCTTGTGGATAACAATGATGTGCTAACATTACTTGTAAATGCATAAAGTATCGCTGGGATATATAAGAAACTGGTAACATCGGTCACACCTGTGCTGAAGAGACCTGGGTTGCTGAGGGATAGGATGGGAGAGAATTCTTACTATACATCTTTCTGTTGTTTTAGTGTTTTGAAACAATATGAATTTACCTATTCAAACAATAAATTTAAATTGTAAATTTTTTCAGTATAGATCCTTATCTGAAAGAAAATGGACAATGTTCCAGAATTGATGAGAAGAAATTTGCATCACTGGGTAAACCATCTATTTTTTTGTTTTTATGTTTTCTTTTTCTTTTGTTATTTTTCTCAAGAGGCCACACTGAGGAAAAACCATCTAATTTGAAGGAAGTTTAATAGAACAGTGCAGTGGCTCAGGCATATAATCCCAGAGCTTTAGGGGCATCTCTTGAGGCCAAGTGTTCTAGAGTAGCCTGGGCAACATAGCAAGACCTCCTATCTCTACAAATCAATTTTAAAATTAGCTGGGCATCGTGGCACAAGCCTGTAGTCCCAGCTACTTGGGAGGCTGATGTGGGAGGATTGCTGGAGCCAGGAGTTCGAGGCTGCAGTGAGCTATTATCACACCACTGCACTCCAGCCTGGACAACAGAGTGAGATCCTGTCTCTAAAAAAAATTAAAAGTGGCTTAAAATCTAGACGTATACTGTCCAATACATTAGTCATTAGCCACATGTGTCTATTTTACTTTAAATCTAAATTAAATGAAATTAAACTAAAAATTCAGTTTCTTGGTCACAGTAGCTACATTTCAGTGTTCAGTAACCATTAGCTACATGTGACTAATGGCTACCATATTGGTCAGCCCAGATATACAATATTTTCATCATCATGGAAAGTTCTATTGAACAGCCTGCTATATACTTAAACAAAATGCCACCAGGGTTACAAACTACCTCTTAAAATTTATTTGACAGGCTGAGCACAGTGGCTCACACCTGTAATCCCAGCACTTTGGGAGGCTGAGGCAGGTGGATCAACTGAGGTCAGGAGTTCCAGACCAGCCTGGCCAACATAGTGAAACCTAGTCTCTTCTGAAAGTACAAAAATTAGCCAGGTGTGGTGGCATGCACCTGTAATTCCAGCTACTCAGGAGCCTGAGGCAGGAGAATCACTTGAACCCAGGAGGTAAGGGTTACAGTGAGTCACTGCACTCCAGCCTGCGTGACAGAGCAAGACTCCATCTCAGAATAAATACATAAATAAAACAAAACTTAGTTAACCGAAACAAATTCGAATATATTCCAACACCAATTTTCCTGAGATGATTCACTAAAATGACATTTTGAGGTGTAATCAAAACCCTCAGTACTCAATTTCAAAGGCAGCCAGGGATACCCTGGGAAGGTGCCTACATACACAAATAATTTCATCACTACAAAAAAGCAGTTTGCACTAGTAGACACAGGTAGTTATGGTCTAAGAGTTAAAGAACTATTTTTCTCAATGTAAACTTAAAACTAACATACTTGTTATTTACTGAATTTGGTATTCTGCACTGATTCAATAAATGAGTCAGTAGTGCTAACATGATAACAGGGTAAATAATGAGATTGATTATATTCAATTTCTTTAGTACAATTCATCGACTTTTCTCATTTTTGCTATCATTATGAATTCATCACCTCCCTACTTAAAGCATTTCAACTAACTATAGCCATCATTTTCCTTTTGATACACAGTTTAACAGAATTTAGTCAATGGGTGTCCCATTAAACTGGCTTCCGTATTCTTCCATTATTTTCAACACTGTTATTTTTATTTGTATATTTATTTATTTATTTATTTGAGATGGAGTCTCGCTCTGTCACCCAGGCTGGAGTGCAGTGGCATGATCTTGGCTCACTGCAATCTCCACTTCCTGGGTTCAAGTGATCCTCCCACCTCAGCTTCCTGAGTAGCTGGGACTACAGGCACACACCATCACAACTAGCTAATTTTTGTATTTTTAGTAGGACAGTGTTTTGCCATGTTGGCTAGTCTGAACTTGAACTCCTGACCTCAAATGATCCTCCTGCCTCAGCCTGGGATTGGGATTACAGGCGTGCTGTAAAATGCTGGGATTACAGGCGTGAGCCACCATACCAGGCCCCAACACCATTACTTTCAGAAAGTACTTGCTTTCTGGCCCAAACAAAAGGTTCCAAGACTCACCTGTGCTTCCCTAGACCCAGACATGGAATCAGCCATTTTTCTGAGGTATGTTGGTTCTTTTAAGTGAAAAATGGTTTTAGACCTTAAAATTTAGCCAGCAGGAGTGCATATGATCAGGCTCACGTTGGTGGTGTAATATTGCTCCTTGACAATTTCATTGAACAAAGTTAGAAAAGACATATTCTATTAAATGTTATTAGTTTGTATTAATATTTTCAACTTAGTTCTTACGTTACTGCATGTCTACTCCAATTTTTTATTCTTCTTCCAAGTTATAATTGTAATTCTCTTTCTTTATAATTCAATGAAACATGAATTATCACTCTAAATAAAAATGTTAAATTCTTAACAAAGTTAGCATAATCCCTTCTTTTATTTGGCAATATAAAAAAGCATGAAATAGTAATGCAATTATTAACACTAACAGTAAAATACTGAATAACGTTCAAATTATTTGCTTTTCTCTTATAATGTATCTCACTAAGGATGACCAAACCAATGATTTTGTCCCTCACAAGAAGTCTCCATTTTGTTTGCTTACTGAATACTTCACGAATGTGCGGTTCCATCCTCTTAGTTCACATGAGAGCATTGGCAGGCAAACAACTGACACCTCTGAGTTCTTAGACGGGAATGGCTTTCAGCGTCTCAATTTTCCTCTTCAGAGGCTAGGACTTTTTAAAAATGCAAATTATCTTATCAATAGTTAAATGGCAGATAGGCTACCTTCACATTATCTTTTAAAAATAGATTTTTATATGGAAGGAAATGAACAATGTTCCAAAATTATTCATGACAAGGAAATGGTATAATGTAGGTAACTTGAGGTAATTCTAATTAACAGTAGGTTATCATTCAGACAATACAACTATAGATTTGCAAGACAGAGACACACTGGACAGGTACCTACACACAACATTCTGTCATGACAATCATTCGACACACACTTGTCAGGACATAGGCCATTACCACCATTCAGCGTAAACATATTTTCCTGCTCAGCCTGTGAAGGAGCCAAAAGAAAGATTACTAGAAGGAAGTTATTCATACCTGGTTGGCTTCCTAGAAGAGAAAACAAACCAATGAACCATAGTTACAGGAGCTGTCCCATAATTAGTAATACAAAGCTGGAACTGATTTTGTCATTTAATCTGATAGGTAGGTCATTTATGACTCACAAGAGCTGCCTGGCACCTCTGTCATGGCCTATCCCAGAGAAGGCAGTGCTACCACTCAGCACACTGCTAGTGAGCCTGGACCTGTGTCTGGCTGTGAGCCGACCTTATTTGGGCCTCACTTGGCTCCCCTGAGCTGTTGTTTTAAGCAATAGGGCTCCTTAAGTGGTGACTATTATCATTTTTTTTATTTTTCATTTTATTTTATTTTATTTTTTCTGAGACAGTTTCACTCTTTTGCCCAGGCTGGAGTGCAGTGGCATGATCTCGGCTCACTGCAACCTCCGCCTTCCGGTTTCAAGCAATTCTCCTGCCTCAGCCTCCTGAGTAGCTGGGATTACAGGTGCCCGCCACTGTGCCCGGCTAATTTTTGTATTTTTAGTAGAGATGGGGTTTCACTATGATGGCCAGGCTTGTCTCCAACTACTGACCTCAAGTGATCCACCCACCTTGGCCTCTCAAAGTGTTGGGATTACAGGCGTGAGTCACTGCTCCCGGCTTTATTTTTTATTTGGAGACAGGGTCTCACTGCGTCTCCCAGGCTGGAGTGCAGTGGTGTGATCATGGCTCACTGCAACCTCCACCTCCTGAGCTCAAGCAACCCTCCCACTTCAGCCTCCCAAGTAGCTGGGACTACAGGTGTGCACCACCACACCTGGCTAATTTTTGTATTTTTTGTAGAGATGGGGTTTCACTATGTTGCCCAGGACAGTTTGGAACTTCTGGGCTCAAGCAATCCACCCACCTCAGCCTCCCAAAGTGCTGGGATTATAGGTGTGAGCAACAGTTGCCCAACTCCAGCTCTTTTAAAAAGCCCAGATAAAAATAACTGATATTTGAGATACGTTGCCTAAAGGGTGCACCACCATCAGTTTCTGTAGATTTCGTAAGCTTTATGTTAAATTTAGTTCTCAACAGGAATGCCACTAGTACATTACAATTTGCCATTATTTATTTTTCTTCGGAGATAGAGTCTCGTTGTGTTGCCCAGGCTGGAGTGCAATGGTGTGATCTCGGCTCACTGCAACCTCTGCCTCCCAGGTTCAAACGATTTTCGTGCCTCAGCCTCCCAAGTAGGTGGGACTACAGGCGAGAATCACCATGCCTGGCTAATTTTTGTATTTTTATTAGAGACAGGGTTTCACCATGTTAGCGAAGCTGGTGATATGCCATTACTAGGAGGTGACAAAAGAGGCTGGGCATGGTGGCTCATGCCTGTAATCCCAACACTTTGGGAGGCTGAGGAGGGTAGATTGCTTGAGCCCAGGAGTTTGAGACCAGTCAGAGCAACATAACAAAACCCTGTCTCTACAAAACATAAAAAATTAGCTGGGCATGGTGGCACTCACCTGTAATCTCAGCTATTCAGAAGGCTGAGTTGGGAGGATCACTTGAGTCTGGGAGGTGGAGGCTGCAGTGAGCCAAGATCGTGCCACTGCATTTCCAGCCTGGGCAATAGAGTGAGATCCTGTCTGGAAAGGAAAGGAGAGGAAAAAAGAGGAAAGGAAAGGAAAGGAAAGGGGAGAGAGGAAAAGGAAAGAGTTGACAAAAAATTGTTCTTGCATTAAAAACAGTCACTTGAATGTGGCTTTTGTTTCAGAAAAAATAGAATATAAAAACAAATAAAAACAAAAATCACTATTTAAGACAACTGCCCTAGACAATTTCTCTAGAAAGTAAGCTCCATAAGGGCAGACACTTTAGTGGTTTTAATGTTTTATAACAACATTTATAACAACACATGCTGTAGGCCTAAAAAGCATTTGATCTGTAGTGAATGAATAATTGATTTACATAATTCAATGTCTTTAAAGAGCTACACAGTAAGTTCTTTAGAAGATTTACTATAGGAAAAAAAATTAGTCTTCCTGAATAAAACAGTTGTGCTGCTTTTCATTAGACAGGAACTTATTTCTTTGACTTCCAGGAAGATGAAAGTGAGGCTATTCCAAGAATATCTCAGCTGGTCTTCCTTTGGCTCTCATCTTTCCAATCCAGTACTTTTACACCACCGCTGGAATTACCTTTTGGAAAAAACCTGAAAGCCAAAAGTTTAGATCCTGTGTTCCCTTTTCATTCAAGCCCTAATCTATTGTTTATCGTACTTGCCCCCTCTCCCGCCTGCCTTTACGCCCTCCTATTCACCGTTTCAGCCAAGGGTTCATCATCCCTTCAACACATGCTGCTTATTTCCACCTCCACCACATTCCTGAGGTTATTTCTTCCACCTTACAATGCCCTTTCCTCACTCCAAATGCTGGTCTGCCCCCCGTCATTCCCACATCAAAGGCATCCTTTGAAATTTGCACTGCCTGTGTTTGAATCAAAGTTGTTCTACTACTGAAGCCTCAGTTTCCTCATTGGCAATACTGTAGTTTCCTGCCTGTTAGGATTCTGTGAGGAGGCAATAAAATTATCCAGGTTCAGCCAGGAGCAGTGGCTCATGCCTGTAATCCCAGCACTTTGGGAGGCTGAGGCGGGCAGATTACCCGAAGTCATGAGTTTGAGACCAACCTGGTCAATATGGTGAAACCCCAGCTCTACTAAAAATACAAAAAAAGTAGCTGGGCATGGTGGCGGGCGCCTGTAATACCAGCTACTCGGAAGGCTGAGGCAGAAGAATCGCTTGAACCCAGGAGGCAGGGGTTGCAGTGAGCTGAGATTGTGCCATTGCACTCCAGCCTGGGCAACAAGAGCGAGACTCTGTTTCAAAAAAAAAAAAAAAAAGAAAATTATCCAGGTTCAATAAATATCCATGCTCCATTAATATTAGCTGTTAATAAAATTAAAATTTCTTCTATTTATCTGAAAAGTATTTTTGTCATTCTTTATATCTTCTTGTTGTTTGTTTAGAGACAGGGTCTCGCTCTGTCACCCAGGCTGGAGTGTAGTGGTGCAATCATAGCTCACCGCAGCCTCAACCTCCCTGGCTCAAGTGATCCTCTTGCCTCAGTCTCCCAGTAGGGGGGACCACAAATGCACACCACCACACCTGGCTTTGTTTTGTTTTAACTTTGTAGAGATGAGGTCTCACTGTGCTACCCAGACTGGTCTTGAACCCCTGGCCTCAAGCAATTGTGCCACCTCGGCCTCCCAAAGTGCTGGGTTTACAGGTATGAGCCAGCCACCATGCCTGGCCAAATATTTTATATCTTTTTTTTTTTTGAAATGGAGTCTAGCTTTGTTACCCAGGCTGGAGCACAGTGGCATGATCTCAGCTCACTGCAACTTTCACCTCCCAGGTTCAAGCAATTCTCCTGCCTCAGCCTCCCAAGTAGCTGGGATTATGGGTATGCACCACCACGCCCAACTAAGTTTTGTATTTTTAGTAGAGATGGGGTTTTACCATGCTAGCCAGGCTGGTCTCGAACTCCTGACCTCAAGTGATGGGCCCGCCTTGGCCTCCCAAAGTACTGGAATTACAGGCATGAGTGACCATGCCCAGCCCCAAATACTTTACATCTTAACCTATGTTCTTAAAGTATTTGTGCCTTAAGAACAGTGATCCTAGAATATGACCCATCACAAGAATATTCTCACTTTGACCCCTCTTGTTAGTTTTTTTGTTATGCATCTAATATTTAATATTGTCTCAATGGGGTCATTGCATTTTTCTGTTCTCTAAATTAGTTCAGGACAGTAACAGTTGTATCTCTTTCATGTGTCTGCATGTGTATGTTTGTTTTATTTTTTTTTGTCCCCCCCCCACCCTCCTATGTATGTCTCTGTTTAATACTTCTGTCATATATTCGACCTCGGTATCTACCAAATCAATTGGTGTGTGTTAATAGAGAGATATGAGGTACTCAATAAGTGGTAGCACCGTATATTATGCTATTTAAGTTTACATATAGGCCAGGCGTGGTGGCTCACGCTGTAAACCCAGCACTTTTGAAGGCTGAGGCTGGTGGATCACCTGAGGTCAGGAGTTCAAGACCAGTCTGGCCAACATGTTACAAAAATGAGCCAGGCTTGGTGGTACGTGCCTGTAATCCCAGCTACTTGGGAGGGTAAAGCAGGAGAATCACTTGAACCTGGGAGGCGGAGGTTGCAGTGAGCAGAGACCGTGCCACTGCACTTCAGCCTGGGGGACGGAGCAAAACTCTGTCTCAAAAAAAAAAAAAAGTTTACATATAATATTTTACTCAAGTCTTACAAGAATCCTATTAGGTAGGTAATAGTATCCTTGTTTTGTTTTGTTTTTGTTTTTGTTTTTGTTTCTGAGATGGAGTCTTACTCTGTCCCAGGCTGGAGTGCAGTGGTGTGATCTCGGCTCACTGCAACCTCCACCTTCTGGGTTCAAGCGATTCTCATGCTTCAGCCTTCTGAGTAGCTGGGATTACAGGAGCATATCACCACACTTGGCTAATTTTATGTATTTTTAGTAGAGACACGGTTTCACCATGTTGGCCAGGCTGGTCTCGAACTCCTGACAAAGTGCTGGGATTACAGGCGTGAGCTGCCACTCCTGGCCATAGTATCCCTGTTAGATTAAATGATTATTATAACAACTACACTGGTTTAACATAGATGGCTATGCCATTAGAAAAGCACCTTGTAAGAAACCCTAGTATTTTGAGATTTCTCTTATTCTCTTCTACAACAAAATCATTAACCACATTTTTTCCCAATATTGTTTCTGTGTTTATGACTCCGTGTTTATGACCCTTGACTTTATGACCCTTGATCCTGCCGCAGCATGTTACCTCTAAACTCCAGGAGCTGTTTCAGGGAGTGTTTCCTGACATGCTGGCTGGGTTCTCATTTCTAGTGCTTAGCTTGGAAGTAGTGGACTTTTGGTACCCAAAGTCAGGCAAGCAAGGACAAGCAAGGACTTCTGGACAAAAGGAGTTTCTGGACCTGCAAAGCTGAGGACGCTGTACGGCGGTGACCCCACTAATGTTCTGAGATCCCCTCTTTGATGTTAGCAGTCTAATTGCCATTTTCTCAGAACTAATGTCAGGTTACAACATCAGACACACAATCTAGAAACAGGACCCCATTTCAAACTCATATAAATTCCTTCCTTCGTTCTTGATTGGTATGAGAAAAACATGTAATGAATACAGAAGAAAACATGAACTCGAAGTGAGTCTCATTTCAGGAATTCCTCCGATCATGGGCCTGACAATTTGCAAATCTGAGTAGGTGTTATGTTCCTCACCAACCCGGCAAAGCAATTAAGTGGGTAGCTCATCTTCTGAAACACTGCATAGTTTTGATTTTATCACAGACAGCATATAATATTTTTTTTCTATGTCAAGGATCTATAGAAAGTATACCCCTTCAATTGAGAGGGATCTGCTCTATTCACTTATTATCCATTTCAAATATATCCTTCTATATTACCTAAAGCTCTTACAAGGCCAGGCAACTTTAATTTATCTTACATTACACAAGATACTATAAATTACCCTGGATATATTCTGAACATATCCTGGATATAACCTGAAAATTACTTATAAATTGCTAGTGAAGTTCAAGTGAATAAGCTCTCCGGAGAACTTTACAGTTTACTCATTAAATAAAAACAGGTTAATTGAATGACTTTAATGTCATTAGATATTCTTAGGCACCCACAGTGAGATGCTGCACATATAAAGACATTATTCTGTCCCACAGCTTGCAATCTAAAATTAGATAAACACAGGCAAGCCAGATAAACATAGACAGCACATTTTTTAAGACAAAAAAAATGATGGGAGATAAAAATGAGAGTAGTGAATCAAAAAGGCAGAAGGAATCAACAAATATTTCATCTTCTGCCTTTTATTCGTAGCCTTAATTACTTCTATCACAAGCAATCAGACTGCTAACATCAAAAAGGGGGTCTCAGAACATTAGTGGGATTACCACTGTACAGTGTCCTCAGCTTTGGAGGTCCAGAAACTCCTTTTGTCCAGGAGTCCTTGCTTGTCCCTCCTTGCCTGATTTTGAGTACTAAAAGTCCACTACTTCCAGCACTAGAAATGAGAGCCCAACCGGCATGTCAGGAAGCACTCCCTGAAACAGCTCGTGGAGTTGAGAGGTAACATGCTGCGGCAGGCCAAGGAGTCTGGAGGTGAACACGGCCCTAGGTGCCCACGTGACCATCAGGTTGAGACCTCCCAACTAACCCCCTCCTCATCCTATATGGTCAGTCCATAAGGCCTAGCTGGTCCTCTCCTGAAGGTTTGAAAAGAACCTCTCCTCTTAGGTTTCAAAAGAAAAAATACACCCTCAGTGTGCCAAGCTTCATGGTAGATGATAGGGATGCAGATAAACATGACATAAGCCCTCTTTTGGAGCTTACAACTTATTTTGGGAGACAGCTCATAAACAGACTATTTTGATATAATGTAGTAAATGTAGTGTCGGGGTGTGGGGAGGGCAGGGGAAAAACCGAAGGAGGGGTGCCCAATCCTACCTGGTGGTCAGGGAATGGTTACTGGGGGAGAGGAGGAGGAGTCTGAGAGGCAGAATCAAGAGAGTGTAGTCCACACGCCAAGAGTGTGTGTGACAAAAGAGAGGGAGGAAAACAGTGTCAAACTCTGCAGATGTCCAGTAAAACTGACCTGAAGAAAGTCCACTGGATTCATCAAATAGAAAGGGATCATTGGCAACTGTTGACGGGGCAATTTGAGTGGAGCTGGAAGTCATACAGTAGTGTTGAGGAACTAAGGAGAGATAAAGTAGAAATGAAAAGCTTGGCTATGAAAAAAAAAAGTGAATGAGAGAGGAATATGTCATTAAGAGAAGACTGGTTTGTTTTCTTTTTGATCCGAATTGACCAGTTTCTGATCTGAGCGAAAGGAGCTGGCTGTTGATTGATGGATCAAGGGAACAGGTTCTTGGTTTCACTTCCAGATGCCACTCCTGTTTCCTCCTGGGCTCTGACTCTCTCTCCTATTCTATTAAATAGCAGTTGCCTTTCCTCAGGGATGGACTTTGCTTCTACTTTCCCTTGCACTTACTCAACTGTACCTCCATAAAATATGACAATGACATCTACTAAACCCAAGAGCCACAGCTGCATGGACATCCTAATGACTGACTCCCTTCCCAAACTATGTATTCTCCTACAAAGCACTAATATCCTTTTCTAGTGATGAGAATGCTTCCATTTACCATCCAGGGAATCACTGCCTGTCAAGCTGCCCTGGAAGCCTAACTACTGTTTTTATTTTTATTTTTTGAGTCTCACTCTGTCACCAGGATGGAGTGTAGTGACATGATCCTGGCTCACTGCAACCTCCGCCTCCTGGGTTCAAGCGATTCTCCTGACTGAGGCTCCTGAGTAGCTGGGACTATAGGTGCACGCCACCAAGCCCAGCTAATTTTTGTATTTTTAGTAGAGACAGGGTTTCACCATGTTGGCCAGGATGGTCTCGATCTCTTGACCTCGTGATCTGCCCCACTCAGCCTCCCAAAGTGCTGTATTACAGGGATGAGCCACCGTGCCTGGCTACTTTTTGTATTTTTAGTAGAGACGGGGTTTCACCATGTTGGCCAAGCTGGTCTTGAACTCCTGACCTCAAGTGATCCGCATGCCTCAGCCTCTCAAAGTGTTGGAATTACAGGCGTGAGCCACCATGCCCGGTCACATTTTATCTTCTTCCTAATAGGAGCAAAATGGTATTTATGTGGGATTCCATTGGTTTAAATTCTATTTAAATGAGAACAGATAAAAAGTACTTAATTCCACATCTAGCAATACAGTTGGCATCCATTAAAGTTTATTGAATTAAAGAATAAATTGGACAGTCATTTAACTTCTTTGAGACTGTTCCCTTAACAGTAAAATAAAATTATTACTACTTGCTCCACCTCCCACACAAGATTGCTCTCAGGAACAAATGATAGTATGTTTACACAAGTGCTTTAAAAACTGTAAAAGCACTTTACTACTTTCGAGTGGAATTTGTATGTTGATTTAATGTCATTCCTACAGCCGATTTTTATTACTATCAATTCGTTAAATTTAGCATTCCTATTAAAACCCACTACTAATGTGCAGAATTGTTTTATTTATCTATAATGACGTTGTTTTAGACTATTCCTAATTTTGTCTGGTTGCAGGGCTGTGGTGCCATATAGTAGTGATTATGACAAACCCATACTTTCAGGAAAAACATTCATTTTTCTCCACTCCTGGTTTCTATCGCCAAGAAATGTCTGGCAGAAGCAGCACAAATCACTGACTCCAATCTAGCACCTTAAGGTAAGAAGTGATCAAAGACCCCCAACACAGCTATCCCAAATTAAATCCACTTTGACCAACGACAATCTCCAGTGAAGACACGGAGGAGGATCGGGCTGGACAAGCAGAGGACGAGGAACCCGAGGGGCCCTCCCCTCTCTCTCCCTCCCCCCACCCAACTCCCCGCCGGGAGCTTCGCGGGTTGGCGCCGGGGTCGGGCGCGCAGGACGGTTGCGGGTCCCGGAGCGGGCGGCCACGACCCCCGCAGCCAGTTGGGGTCAGCGAGCGCCGCGGCCGTTGGGGACTCCAGCTCCCAGCAGGCACCGCTTCTGCGGCCGACGCGCGTGGCGGCGGTGCCCGCTGGGACTCGTAGTGCGGTCCGGGTAGGAGAGAGCGGGGAGCCACCCCGGATCCATCTACGCACGTTTCGGAAACCGGGCCCGGAGGGTACCACGCCCGCTCACCCGTGCCCGGCGTCCCTCGGAGCTGGGGCGAGAGAAGCCGGGCCGGCCGCGGCGGGAAGAGGCCCCAAGCGGCCGCGCACGTGGGGGGTGGTTAGCGCGTAGGAACCCGGAAGCCCCTTGCACCGCCCACCGCCGCGGTGACGGGTTAACGCTCCTCCTGGTGGAGGCGGGGGAGGGCGGGGCGGAAGGCGGGGCCGCCTCAGCAGACACCCCCCCCGAGGACCGCCCGCGTGCCGCCCTCCCCTCCCCCACGGACGCGACGCAGCGCGAGCTCCGCTTCCCCGGCCGCGGCGCCTGCGCAGAAGCCCCGCCCCTTCGCCCCAGCCCCACCCCCACAACGCAGCCTCCGCCGCCGCCACCTCTCCCTTCCTCTCTGCTCTTTCCTGCTGTTTTCTCTTCCCTCCTCCCCCTGGCCTCCGCGTCTCCTCCTCCTTCGGCGCTGACGCTCGCGTAGGGCCCTGGCGTCAGACGCGCGGGGGCGGGGCGAGTGCGGCGGGGGGTATAAGTACAGGGTGCAGGAGGCGGTGCTTCCCCTTCTCCCCGGCGGTTAGTGCTGAGAGTGCGGAGTGTGTGCTCCGGGCTCGGAACACACATTTATTATTAAAAAATCCAAAAAAAATCTAAAAAAATCTTTTAAAAAACCCCAAAAAAATTTACAAAAAATCCGCGTCTCCCCCGCCGGAGACTTTTATTTTTTTTTCTTCCTCTTTTATAAAATAACCCGGTGAAGCAGCCGAGACCGACCCGCCCGCCCGCGGCCCCGCAGCAGCTCCAAGAAGGAACCAAGAGACCGAGGCCTTCCCGCTGCCCGGACCCGACACCGCCACCCTCCCTCCCCGCCGGCAGCCGGCAGCCAGCGGCAGTGGATCGACCCCGTTCTGCGGCCGTTGAGTAGTTTTCAATTCCGGTTGATTTTTGTCCCTCTGCGCTTGCTCCCGCTCCCCTCCCCCCGGCTCCGGCCCCCAGCCCCGGCACTCGCTCTCCTCCTCTCACGGAAAGGTCGCGGCCTGTGGCCCTGCGGGCAGCCGTGCCGAGATGAACCCCAGCGCCCCCAGCTACCCCATGGCCTCGCTCTACGTGGGGGACCTCCACCCCGACGTGACCGAGGCGATGCTCTACGAGAAGTTCAGCCCGGCCGGGCCCATCCTCTCCATCCGGGTCTGCAGGGACATGATCACCCGCCGCTCCTTGGGCTACGCGTATGTGAACTTCCAGCAGCCGGCGGACGGTGAGCGCCGGGCTCCGCGGTCGGGCGGGCGGGCGGCCATGAGGCTCGGGCGGCGGCGGCGGGCGGGGTAGGCCGGCGGGCCCGGGGCGGGGGGCGGGAGGGCATGTCACCCCGCGACGGCCAGCGGGAAGGCGCCGGGGCCCCTGGAGTCACGTTCCCCGAACCGGCGGGGACTCACGCTGCCGGCAGCCGCACGCCCGGCTACTTCCTCCTTTGCGACCATTTTCTCGGCCTCAGACGCTCTCAAACTTTAGGGTGATGACGCGCCGGGAGGGTGGGTAGATTCGGTTCCTCCGCCGCGCTCCCGCCGGTGGCCCCGGGATTCTGGGACGTTGAGCGCTGAGCTCCCTTCGTGGGTAAGAGGTGGAGGCGCTCCCACCACCCGGAGCTCCTGCCGGCGCCCCAGCCTGGGGAGGAAGTGCAGTTCGGTGCTCAAAAAATACCACGTGTTGAACCCTGTAACCTCGCAGGCCCGAGGCCTGCTCCTGCTCCTGGCCCAGTCGCCTGGGGGAGCCACCAGGCCTTAGAATAAAGTTCCTGTGGCGATGTGTGGTGTGGTGGTGGTCCTGAGGCTTGTGAGTCCACTCCCCAGAACTCATCAGTGACTGATGGATCTAGAAATGGAATTTACTGGAGACGTGCATTTGGGGGTTTCCCCTAGATCAAGCATTTCTTTAACATTAAAAGGGCAGAGTGGGAGGAGGGGTTGTGGGAGCCGACCACTTTGAAGGCCAGTTTTCTCAGGCAACTTAGACCATGTTTAGTTAAATTTTACCTTAGATTCACAATACTGGTAGTTTTCGAGTATATTATATGTTACCTTCTGAAATAGTTCTTGTCGTTTTGAGGGGCTTTTCTTTATAAAATGGTCACTTTTGGCTATAAAATATTACTTTAGTGTAATTCCAACTGGACCAGTCTTACCTGTAGCATGCAAGAACTTCAAGTTTCTCTTTTTTTTTTAAAAAGTGGCCCATGATACTTGTAAATCTTGGGAAATGACTGAGTACAAACCAACAGAGATTAAATTGAGCTTGAAATTTATGGGGGGGAAATGCAGCTAACTTTGTGCTTTTATTTGGAAGCTAAACAGTTAACAGAAATACAATTTTGTAAACAGATAATATCTATGATGGTCTGTTGAGTTGCTAGGATTTGTCTTTAGATCAATTGGCTTTGAGAAGTCAGCTTCATTCCATTTTACAGCCCAATTTTGCCTTTTTCCCCCCTACAGGCTGGCCACTTGAATATGTGTCAAATAATAGAAATAAGAATTCATTTTTATTTTAGTAGAAAATGCCTTAAGGGTGAGATTTAAGCTTCTATTAACATTCATTCAGTAGAACTTAGGTTACTGATCAGCTCTTCACTGTGTAAAATTGATACTGATTTTGGAAGCGAATATTGAGTGACACAGAGCCAGAAGTTGTAAAACTGCACTGCAGGTTTCCTGCCCTTTTGCTCTGTAAGCAGTAACTCCAAATGTCACTTCATAACAGTTCTTGTCAACTTTAGGCAGGATGTATCAATGCGTGTCAGATGCGGGTAGATAACTTTGGGGCAGGTTATCACAACCTAAGAGTTGGTAGAGAAAAGACGGGAGTGAATTCTAGAGACCGTAAAATGGTAACTTGAAAGTGTTACTCTTTCTGAACTTGACGTTTTTAAATCCAAAAAACAGTTTTTACGTTTCTTGGGGTTCGAAGAGTTGAACTTCAGGTTGCCGTGGTTACAGTGTACAGTATATATTATCAGTCTGTACCAGTAAGACCAGTACCCTAACTACTGAAAAGAATATGGCAGTTTTCCATTTGTCTAGTTCTGTGTGTACAATTTGCCATCCAACTAATTCAGTGGATTTCTTGTTCTTATTTTTTTAAAACCTTATTGCTACATTGATAGGCAGAATAGCTTCTGAAAGTGACCAGTTTTCAATTTCATAGGAAGAGGTGACTCATTGAAAAATAGCTCAAGCAAAGTCAGCTAAAAAAAAAAAAAAACTAGGGAAGCTGAGTAGGTGTGGTCACTTGATAATGAGCTAACAGCTGATTATCACTATATTCTAGAAACTGGAACTTTCATTTATAAAAAAGGTGGCTGGAAAATTCGTCCTGTGAATAATTTTAAATTTACATTGGCATGGAATTTGTGGAAATTGTTTCAGGACTTAAAAGGGACTGTTTTTCCTCTCTTGGGGGACCAGTCTTTTCATTTAAGGATGTGTTATTTCATTTAGAGCCTTTAATGGTACAGGAATACATCCAATTCAATCCTTTATAGACCCTGAAATTAATTGTAGATTTTGAAATTTTCTAGCACTATTCAGAAATAACTAAATCAATTGTTAAGAAAATCAGCGATCTAAAGTGAAATTGATTTTATGTGTCAAGAAAGTGTTAATAGTGATTTCTGAATATTGCAGACCTGGTGTTTTTAAAATTCTGTGATTATGAAACCGAGTATGTCCAACTTCACATTAGCTTTTGAAAGCATGATTCAAATCTTGGTCTAGCCTTTCATTTTCTTAAATGGAAGTTGTGCCATGAATCACTGAAATCCTCCCTCCTCCCAATAATTAAGAAACTTTCATTTTTTAGGAAATGGACTGGTTTTCGTATAATATTGTCAGTCATTAGCAATGAAATGATCAATTTTAGCAAGTAGTTGGGAAGAAGTTAAACTATTGAAATCTGTAAACTACTTCCAGCTTGTAGATAAATCTATTGGGTAATGTCTTATACTATTAAATGGGTCATATGTGAAGGAATTTGGATTTTGTTAACTAGGGGAAAAAAGTGCTTCTAGATTTAATGGCAATTAAGGCAAGAGATTGCTTCAGGAATTCATTATTAGCAATATGGCATCTTTTTATATGTGAGAAATTTCGGGGGCTTCTGGTATTTGTCTTTGCTTTATACAATTTAGGTCCTACACTAGTGTGTGATACTTGAAAAGGTCTAGCCATCTTGAAGCTTAAAGAGGAAGTGTTCAACTGTGAGACCATGTGTCCACCCACTCCACTCACCATAGTTTATGTAAAGTAGCCAGCAAAAATAATATTGACTCTGAAAATGTCTTTCCTGCAGCGGAGCGTGCTTTGGACACCATGAATTTTGATGTTATAAAGGGCAAACCAGTACGCATCATGTGGTCTCAGCGTGATCCATCACTTCGCAAAAGTGGAGTAGGCAACATATTCATTAAAAATCTGGACAAATCCATTGATAATAAAGCACTGTATGATACATTTTCTGCTTTTGGTAACATCCTTTCATGTAAGGTAAGCCAAAAATGTCCGGTAAACATGTTTATATTGTTGAGCTACTTTTAGTTTAGTGCTTGAAATAGGAACTGTGCTGTAATGGATATCTTTATTTCACAAATATCCAGGTTAGATGGCTAACAGGTTGTTTCTCAACACTGAACAAATGTTAAATCAATAGCAAATAAAGAAAAATGGGTATACGTTTTTCCCTAGGTGGTTTGTGATGAAAATGGTTCCAAGGGCTATGGATTTGTACACTTTGAGACGCAGGAAGCAGCTGAACGAGCTATTGAAAAAATGAATGGAATGCTCCTAAATGATCGCAAAGTGTAAGTATAAATAACTAATCATATTTTGAATCTTATTTTTAATAATTCCAAATCCATTCATTTTAAGTTAATATTTGTCAGGGAGAAGTTAGATACACGTAAGATAAAAGAATAAAAATAAAGATGAATAACAAGAAAATTGAATACAGTTGTACTGGAGTGAAAATAAGCTAATCTTGATTTTTATAATTGGATTTTTTACACAATAAGTATAACATACAAATAACAGGTTTAGTATAATTAACATTCATGCCAAAAGGAAAACAGAAGATAGGTAAACAGAAATATGAAGCTTTTTCAAAATCAGTGCATTAGTGAAAAATCAGGAATTCAGACCTAATATTCATAATTCTTGAGGTACTGGTTAAATTAGCCCATTTTATAGGTGAGGAAACTCAAAATAATTTGCTTTTAAGTACTGTAAAATGAGAGACATACATTACTCACAAGTCTGGCCGCGGTGGCTCATGCCTGTAATCCTAGCACTTCGGGAGGCTGAGGTGTGCCCATCACCTGAGGTTGGGAGTTTGAGACCAGCCTGATCAACATGGAGAAACCCCATCTCTACTAAAAATACAAAATTAGCCAGGCGTGGTGGCACATGCCTGTAATCCTAGTTACTCGGGAGGCTGAGGCAGGAGAATCACTTAAACCCAGGAGGCGGAGGTTGCAGTGAACTGAGATTGCGCCATTGCACTCCAGCCTGGGTGACAAGATTGAAACTCTGTCTAAAAAAAAAATTAGTACTCACAAATGCCTGTCACCAGTGCTTTAGGAGGAAAAAAAAGCAAGCCCAACCCTGGCAGGATCCAGAAAAGGATGCTATATTGCTCTTTGGAGTAAAAGTGATATAACTCTTTTGGAAATTTGTAGCTGTCCTATGAAGAAGTACACAAAGTGTCTTTCATAAAGTTTCAGCTTTACTGCAGTGTGCCTTTCTTCCCAGCCACTGGGAAGCTGAGGCAGGATGCTTGAGCCAAGACTGTAGTGTGCTGTGATTGTGCCTATGAACAGTTATTACACTCCAGCCAGGGCAAAATAACAAGACCTTGTCACTTAAAAAAGTTGCAGCTTTATTTACAAAGCAGAAAGTGATGCCCACAATGAAATACACTCCCTTTGAGAACATTTATGAAACTAACAGCATAGTGAAGACCAACCATATTTTGTGGGGAGATAAGGCAATTATTTTTATTTTACTTTTTATTCCAAAGCTAGGTTAGAGATAAGGAGATTTAGATGACTAGGGTTAGATTATGGAAGATGGTTTTTCCTTCTGCTTTGCTGTGTATTACAATATGCTATGACACACGTGCTACCTTTTCTTCTTCAGTGATACTTATTCTTTTTATTTTTATTTTTTTGAAACATGGTCTTGCTCTCTTGCCCAGGCTGGAGTGCAGTGGTGCAACCTCTGCCTCCCGGGTTCTAGTGATTCTCGTACTTTAGCCTCCCAAGTAGCTGGGATTACAGGTGTACACCACCACACCCAACTAATTTTTGTATTTTTAGTAGAGACAGTTTCACCATGTTGGCCAGGCTGAACTTGAATTTCTGGGCTCCAGTGATTATGCCACCTTGGCCTCCCCAAGTGCTGGGATTACAGGTGTGAGCCACTGCCTAGCCCAGTGATCCTTGTTGTGAATTACTACTGTTACATTCAGGAAAAATTAAATTTTAGTGTCATTTTGTTGAAAATGCTGCAGTTATGTCAGGCTGTTGTATGTTAGAGTACAGGATTGGGAAGTTTAAATTTTTTTTCTAGGAGATGGCAGAGAAAGCGCAACGGCCACTTTGAAATGACGATGAAAGCTTTTTAATTTGATAGAGGTCTTTTTATTGGCATGGTATACATGCACTTCCACTCATTTGTATTGATGGGAGTGATCCCTTTAACCCTGGGTTAGCTAGAGAAGTGTGTATTAAAAGTTTCCTTTTTTGTGATTGTAGTTAGAGGTTTATTCATGTATTTCATGGTGTCATATCTTAAATTATGGCCCTATTTCTCTTTTGTAGAGTGCTCTTTATTAGGGATTCTGAATATTCTCAGTAACAATAACAAAACCAACCATCAGGCTTAATTAATTTGAACTTTATAAAATAGTATCTAATGTTATAGTCCTTGTATATCTTAGATTTGTTGGACGATTTAAGTCTCGTAAAGAACGAGAAGCTGAACTTGGAGCTAGGGCAAAAGAATTCACCAATGTTTACATCAAGAATTTTGGAGAAGACATGGATGATGAGCGCCTTAAGGATCTCTTTGGCAAGTTTGGTAATGTGTCTTAATTAAATTTTTACACACAAAGTTCTGAATTAGTGCTCAATGTTAATTTTAGCTATTACTTTATACTAAAAAAGTCAATAAAATTAGACTTACGTGGTACTTTAAAATATTTGTGGTTATTAGAATTAAGCTGCTGGCCATCTATTACACATAAATAGAATTCTATCCAGGTTAAAGGTTAATAGCATTAGATTAGCACAGTAAGATATGACTAAGTAATTAGGACAGATTTTAAAATATTTTAAGAGGCTGGAGATATATATATGTGTGTGTGCACGTGTGTGTGATTAGAGATCCCATGTCGTCAGAAGTATACATTTGACACAGCCAGCTTACAGTGGAATGCAGTCTCATAGGACAATAAAGCTGGTCAGTTTAAGTAACATCATGTTTGAGCAGTTTAAAACAATGATTTTCAGCAATGAAGCCAAAAATCCAGATTTTCCAGTGATTCCTTGGGATTTAAAATACTTATTTCCTGCATTTAAAAATAACTTCGTAAAACTTGAAATTAATGAAGCACAAACCAGCCTTAGTTTAGGTAGGGGTGTAACAGAAAATAACTTTTAAGCGTACACGTGCAGATGATTTGCTTGACCCTGCCCTTTGCACTTTTTGTTGAACTTAGAGGTGGCTTGCTTTTTTTAGTATGTCAAATAATAAAGAATTTGGAAATATAATACTAAATCTAGTACTTTTTTTTTTTTTTTTTTTTTTTTTTTTTGACTCTTGCTCTGTCACCCAGGCTGGAGAGCACAGTCGCGTGATCTTGGCTCACTGCAACCTCCACCTCCCAGCTTCAAGCAATTCTCCTATCTCCTCCTTGAGTAGCTGGGATTACAGGTGTGCGCCACCATGCCCAGCTAATTTTTGTACTTTTAGTAGAGTCGGGGTTTCACCATGATGGCCAGGCTGGTCTCCAACTCCTGACCTCAAGTGATCCCAGCCACCTCGGCCTCCCAAAGTGCTGGGATTACAGATGTGAGCCACTGCGCCTGGCCAGGAAATGTAATAGCTTATTGCCATGCTAGCATGTCACATTGAGCCCTCCACTAGAGCAAAAAACATACCATTTTGCACAAAGATAATATAAAATGTAGAAAGTGACATCATGTTTCACAGCTCAACCCCCAAATTGTCTTTAGCTACTGTCTTTTATATATTTCAACTATCGTGTTTCTTAATATCTTTTCATTAGAAGCTATTTGTAAAAGTTGATGTTGTTAACTACCTATCCTATGAGTAATGCTGCATAAGTTGACCACAAATATGTGAATATGTCGTATTTTCTTTGGCCTCAGGAGAGAGGCACATTCAGAAGAAAATCTGCCTTGGCCCATACATCTTCTAAATTTCTGTAATCAAATGTGATTTTTAACCTTTTCTGCCCCACTTGCTTGAGAGACCACCTGCCTCAGGTGGTCTCTTACTTATCTTATCTCTCCCACTTTAGAGGGAGTTAGGGGAAAACATGTCTTCAGAAATAAATGCTTCCTCCTCCAGGTAATTCACCTGTGTCTTTAAAAAAAATTTTTTTTTCCTGTCTTTCAAATTCCTAAATCACCTGTATCTTACCAAAGAGTCCAACCATCTATTCCCTCCACTCCCTATTGAAAGTCAGGTAGGCCAAGGCTTAATAAATACTTGTGTCTTAATTGATACAAAGAAAATCAAATTGGTCTGGCACAGTGGCTCATGCCTGTAACCCTAGCGTTTGGGGAGGTCAAGGAAGGAAGATCACTTGAAGCCACAAGTTTGAGACTAGCCTGGGCAACATGGCAAGACCCTGTCTCTACAAAAAGTAAGTTAGCCAAGCATGGTGGTATGTGGGCCAGTAGTTCCAGCTACTTGGTAAGTTGAGGCAGGAGGATCACTTGAGCCCAGGAGTTGAGGTTAAAGTGAGCTTATTCATTGTGCCACTACACTCCAGCCTGGGCGATGGAATGAGATACTATATAGAAAAGGGAAGGCTTCAAATTATTGGGTAAAAAACGCAACTCTGTTTTGTTCTAGAGCTGAGAATGAAACTTTTTACAGCCATTTAAAGTAAACCTCCTTAAATGGAAGGGAGGAATCCTTCAGGGGAGGGAAGGTATTTACCTTCTTAATAATAAAGGGTCTTTCAAGGTGGGAGGGAGGAGTCAATTATGGAGTTTTGAAATTTTATCTCATTTTTTTCGTGGCTTTGTCTTTGCATATTGAAATTTGAAATGTATAACATGAATATTGTATGGAATATTTTTGATTTATTTAAAAAAATTTTTTAGGGCCTGCCTTAAGTGTGAAAGTAATGACTGATGAAAGTGGAAAATCCAAAGGATTTGGATTTGTAAGCTTTGAAAGGCATGAAGATGCACAGAAAGTAAGTGGTCTGTATTCAGCAGGAAGAAGGGGGTGCAAAGTTGAGTTGCTCTTGTGTTGAAGTTTATGTGCATACTAATAGCTATTTTACATGTTCTTATATTTTCAGTTATTTGCATTTTATGCATTAGCTTTGAGAGTATAAATTGGTAACCTATGTTGTCCCAAAACCTTGAGATTTTGGGATGGGTTTGTCTTTAGCTTTTGTGACTTAACAAATTCGTCTTAACTGTTAAGGAAATGAACTATAAGTTGAAAGTTTTGTGATTTTTTTTTTTTTTTTGGAAGGCTGTGGATGAGATGAATGGAAAGGAGCTCAATGGAAAACAAATTTACGTTGGTCGAGCTCAGAAAAAGGTGGAACGGCAGACGGAACTTAAGCGCAAATTTGAACAGATGAAGCAAGATAGGATCACCAGATACCAGGTTCATTTTTAATTGAACAAGCAAAATAAGACAGGGATGAGGAAACCTATTTTACATTGATTTCAGTTACTCCCAGGTAACTGGAGGGTTTGAGAGGGGAATAGGAGAAGAAACATGGGATAAAATAATAGGAGATGTAATTAGGTACCACCATGGTTTTCTTTTTCTATAGTTTTCTTTTCTTCTTTTTAGGGTGTTAATCTTTATGTGAAAAATCTTGATGATGGTATTGATGATGAACGTCTCCGGAAAGAGTTTTCTCCATTTGGTACAATCACTAGTGCAAAGGTAAGAAAACATATGGTGCAGTTTTTTTGAGGTTTGATAAAAATTCATACATGTAGATATATGTATATAAATTTTGCATTAATTATAGCCATTAGAGAGGTGTTTGCTTCATTACTTCTAAAACTTATATTCACATTTGAAGTAGTTGTCGTAGCCTAAGGGTTAACTTATAAATGGCAAGTGCTGAACTCTTCGCTAAGGAAGACTGATAATCCTCACATGATATGCAGTATTCCAACAATTAGTCATTTTACTAAAGCAATTTATTAGGGACTTATAATTGTTAGTATAGTTCTGATCTGTTTGTTCATGTCTACAATTCATTCTGGGTAGTCAAGCCCCAATTCCTTCCCCTGCCCCCTAGCAGTAAGAATAGAGATCATATTTTCTTTTACTTGAAATGAGAGATTAAGAAACACAACAGTAGTATTCTAGTACAGATTCTGAAATCTTGATTTAAGAAGTTTTCTTCTAGATGTTTTTGTCTAGTGTCCGTGGGCCAAGAGTCCCTCTATATGCAAAGTTTTGTGCATATGTAATTTTGCTGGGGTTGGGGAAGAGTGCATAGAAAAAATTACAACTCAACTGAACTGGAATGACGCTGTGGCTGATCTTTCTAGTCAGCTTTTCCTGGCAAGCCCGAGGAAGCTTCTGTGAGAGTGAGGAAATGTTAGGGGAAAGGTGTGTGAATACAAGTAAGATGGAAGTCCCATGGTTGTCTTGTGTTTCAGATTATGCTTTTTATGTAAGAGTACTTAGAGTATGATAGAATTTATTCCTGAATGTTTTTGTCTTCAGTGTGTTCCCTGGATGTTGTTTAAATTGAGTGTTGTGCATCAGCATATTTTGAATGTATGAAGCATGCATGTTTTTCTGTTTCTTGAGACAGGATCTTACTATGTTGCCCAGGTTGGAGTGCAGGGGCATGGCACAGTCACAGCTCACTGCAGCCTCAGCCTTTCCTGGGCTTATGCCAAGCTTGTCCAGCCTGCTGCTTGCAGGCCACATGCGGCCCAAGAGTGCTTTTAATGTGGCACAACGCAAATGCTTAAACTTAGGAGGGTTTATTTTTTATTTTTTATTTTTTTGCCTTTTTTAAAGATGAGTCTCACTCTCGCCTGAGCTGGAGTGCAGTGGTGCAATCTCGGCTCACTGCAGCCTCCGCCTCCCGGGTTCAAGTGATTCTCCTACCTCGGCCTCCCGAGAAGCTGGGATTACAGGCGTGCGTACGCTCAGCTAATTTTTGGCATTTTGAGTAGAGATGGGATTTCACCGTGTTGGGCAAGCTGGTCTTCAACTCCTGACCTCAGGTGATCTCCTAAAGTGTTGGGCAGGCGCGAGCCACCGTGCCTGGCTGATTGTCTTTTTACTGATTGAGGGAACATTTGTTTTATTATTTTTTGCTCTTTCACCCAGACTGGAGTGAAGTGGCACGATCTCAGCTCGCTGCAACCTCCACCCCCTGGGTTCAGGCAGTTTTCCTGCCTCAGCTTCCTGAGTAGCTGGGATTATATGCACCTGCCACCACGCCTGGCTCATTTTTGTATTTTTAGTAAGGACGGGGTTTCTCCATGTTGGCCAGGCTGGTCTTGAACTCCTGACATCAGGTGATCCACCCGCCTCGGCCTCCCAAAGTGCTAAGATTACAGGCATGAGCCACCACGCCCGGCCGAACATTTGTTTTATATTGGAAATATTTTCTTCGGATTTTCCACTTTATGGACTTCAGTTGTGTGTGTGTGTGTGTGTGTGTGTGTGTGTGTGATCTTAGAAAGGCTTTCTATTTCTACATTTTACATTCAGATTCAGAATCTACCTGGCATTTAAGATTTTTCAATGTAATGTGAATAAGAGTTCTACATTTTTTCATTTGTCCCAGTGTATCATATATTGAGTAGTCCAAAGTCCTTTTTCCCCAGTACTTTAAAATGTTAACTTTTAACACAATGAATTCCCATAATTGCTCGGGTATATTTCTGAACTCTTATTTTATTACCATTTGTTTCTGTGCCACTCGCATACTGTTAATTTAGTTTTATAGCACGTGTATATATGTTGCTGGCCTAGCGAGTGGTTCTTTGCAAGTCTTCATTTCTCATTTAAAAGGTCTTTGCAATCAATTTTAGAGGAACCTTCCTCTTGAGTGTTCTTTGTAGTGTAATATTTATGGATCCTCTGCTCTTGAATGTGAAAACTTTAAGATGTGGGTATTGTAAGATGCAACTACTTTTTTTCTCAAAGGCATAGTAAAGCATCTTGTCAGCTTGAATTGTTAGAGTAGTCACAATTTAATTGGGAAATGCTTCCAGTGGTGCCCAAAAGCCCATTTAGTAGACCTGGGATGTATTTATTTAGATAATTTTAATATTGAAAATACAATCAAATTTAGTATCTAAAATCTTTAAAAGTTTCTGTGCGGCCTTCACTTCTGTCAGTTCTTTGGCTTGACTAGGGCAGTGCATGTGTGTAGTTTGCCCTTAGTAACTTGGGTATTAAGGAAAAATTGTGAACTCAATGGGTGAATACAAGATTAAGCATTAATATGGTTTAGTTATTTGATTCGGTGATTTATCATTGTCTAAATTGTAATACTGTTTTTATGTGCCTCATTCTACCATTGCATTAACTTTTTTTTTTTCCTTTTAATAGGTTATGATGGAGGGTGGTCGCAGCAAAGGGTTTGGTTTTGTATGTTTCTCCTCCCCAGAAGAAGCCACTAAAGCAGTTACAGAAATGAACGGTAGAATTGTGGCCACAAAGCCATTGTATGTAGCTTTAGCTCAGCGCAAAGAAGAGCGCCAGGCTCACCTCACTAACCAGTATATGCAGAGAATGGCAAGTGTACGAGCTGTGCCCAACCCTGTAATCAACCCCTACCAGCCAGCACCTCCTTCAGGTTACTTCATGGCAGCTATCCCACAGGTAGGTTTTAGGAGGCAACCAGAACCATGAAGGTTTTCATATTTGGTCATTTCTAGTGTTTTTTATGCCCCATGTCCCCCAAATGTGAAACATTAAGAAAGGTGAATTATGATTGAGTTGGAAAAAATGCCTGAGTGTGAAGGCCTGGTAAATGTTTTGAAAAAGTACGTATAATTTATTGCATTATTTGCTTTTTTCTTCAACTGATAAACTCATGTGCTTTTTTTTCCCTGCAGACTCAGAACCGTGCTGCATACTATCCTCCTAGCCAAATTGCTCAACTAAGACCAAGTCCTCGCTGGACTGCTCAGGGTGCCAGACCTCATCGTAAGTATTTTTTCTTTTAATTAAGGTTGGGGATTGAGTTTAAAAATACGCATTGGGTAAAACAGCTCTTCTATATCAATGTTAGGTTAACTATTGCATTTCACGTAATTTGTGGTTATGGATGTTCATTTTTATAGCATTTAAAAACAGTGCTAAGATAGTAATGTCTACAGTGGTTTGATTTCCTTTTATAAGAGTTTTGGGAATAGGTACAGCTCTTCTTTCTTTCTTTCTTTCTTTCTTTTTGAGACAGAGTCTCGCTCTGTTGCCCCAGGCTGGAGTGCAGTGGCTCAATTTCGGCTCACTGCAACCTCCACCTCCCAGGTTCAAGCGATTCTCCCTGCCTCAGCCTCTGGAGTAGCTGGGATTACAGGTGCCCGCCACCACACCCAGCTAACTTAATGCATTATTAGTAGAGACGGGGTTTCACCATGTTGGCCAGGTTCGTCTCGAGCTCCTGATCTTAGGTCATCCGCCCACCTCAGCCTCCTAAAGTGTTCAGAGTACAGGTGTGAGCTGTGGTACCCAGCCAGTTTCGTATTTTGTTAGGCCACAGTTTTAAAGGTCTCGTTCCATTTAATCATGTATGAGAATCAGAGTCGTGGCATTTTAAGTCTTGTCCTGTGGAACAGTACGTTATATTCCAAGAGCACTTAGAGTTTATTTTTTTAGACAGAGTCTCACTCTGTCTTCCAGGCTGGAGTGCAGTGGCATGATCTTGGTTTACTGCAGCTTTCATCTCCTGAGTTCAAGTGATCCTCCGGCCTCAGCCTCCCAAGTAGCTGGGACTACAGGCACACACCACCACACCCAGCTAATTTTTTAAATTTTTTGTAGAGACGGGATTTTGCCCTGTTGGCCCGGCTGGGAGCACTTAGAATTTTACCATGATTTTGTTCCAGGTATATTTATAAGTACTCATCCTGTATGAATTAATGTTTTTACTTACTGATGCTCTTGACTCTGGGAAAATGGCGGATGTAAGACTCAGCTTTAAAAAGCTTTGTCACTTTTTAGTCTTTTATGCAAACCTCAGATCGAAGAAAAAAGCATGAACACTTTTCAGTCAGTAAATTTTCCCAGTTAATGTATATTCAAATCTTTAAAATGCAGCATTCCAAAATATGCCCGGTGCTATCCGCCCAGCTGCTCCTAGACCACCATTTAGTACTATGAGACCAGCTTCTTCACAGGTTCCACGAGTCATGTCAACACAGCGTGTTGGTGAGTCTTAATCCTTCCTTTAAAAATTGATCACCAATTTGAAAGAGCAAGATAAAAATACAAAACGTTCTTATTTTTTAGCTAACACATCAACACAGACAATGGGTCCACGTCCTGCAGCTGCAGCTGCTGCAGCTACTCCTGCTGTCCGCACCGTTCCACAGTATAAATATGCTGCAGGAGTTCGCAATCCTCAGCAACATCTTAATGCACAGCCACAAGTTACAATGCAACAGGTATGGATTTAATGATTTCTTAATAAAAATCACATTTCTTGGGTGAAGTCAAAGGTGTGAAGACAGCTGGGTACAGTGGCTCACACCTGTAACCCCAGCACTTTGGGAGGCTGAGGCAGGCAGACTGCTTGAGACCAGGAGTTTGGGACCAACCAGCCTGGGCAACATAGCAGGACCCTGTCTCCACAAAGAAAACTAGCTGGATGTGGTGGCACATGCCTGTAGTCCCAGCTACTAGGAAGGCTGAGGCAGGAGGATTGCTTGAGCCCAGGAGTTTGAGGCTGCAGCAAGCTGTAAATCCCTGCTGGGTGACAGCAAGATTCTGTCTCAAAAGAAAAAATGTGAAGACACCTGCATGATAGATTTTTGAGAGCTTAGCCTATCTGGATCATCTTGCTAATATGATAGTACGTAAGATGTCTTATGCTTCAGGAATTGGTCAAGCAGCCAGAAATTCACATCCTAAATCACCATGCCTGGTCTAAAACAACTATTATAAGTAGCTATGGGCCGGGCGTGGTGGCTCACACCTATATGTAATCCCAGCACTTTAGGAGGCTGAGGCGGGTGGATCACTTGAGGTCAGGAGTTTGAGACCAGCCTGGCCAACAGGGTGAAACCCCAGCTCTAAAAATACAAAGATTAACTAGGCGTGGTGTGGCACATGCCTGTAATCCCAGCTACTGGGGAGGCTGAGGCAGGAAAGTTGCTTGAATCCGGGAGGCGGAGGTTGCAGTGCGCCAAGATTACGCCATTGCACTCCAGCCTGGGCGAAAAAGCGAGACTCCATCTCAAAAAAAAATATATATATCTATGGTATATGATATATAATAACTACTTTGGCCTCTGATTCACTGACTCAACTTCTCCACCTCATGTTTCGATGGAAGTCTACCACTTCAGCAGATGTCCATTGATGACTGTATTTGCCTTTTTTTCTGTGCTTTAAACTTAAGTTCTCATTTTCTGTCTAGCCTGCTGTTCATGTACAAGGTCAGGAACCTTTGACTGCTTCCATGTTGGCATCTGCCCCTCCTCAAGAGCAAAAGCAAATGTTGGGTGAGTACTTTCGTCTCACCTTGCCAGTTTAAAGAGACTAGAAAATATAGGAATCACTTAGGAACCGTTTGTACCTAAAATTGACAACTAGGGCAGTGGAATTGATCTGAATTGGCATGAATGATTATGATACACAGTTGGTCTGCCTAATTAAAACCACTGGAAAGCCAGTAAGAAAATGTATTGTTAGTAATAAATAGGGTAGTAGGGCATTAGTCACTGTGGGCCCTCACTACATTTTTCAGATAAGGAATTTGGAAGCAAATGAGAAGAAAATTTGTGACTTTGCCTGAACACCGATTTGACAATCTAATGGTAACATTGCTTAATTGGCAAGCCGATAATGTCAAGAGTTAATTGCCTCATGGCTGATTTTCTTAACTCTGTTGTTCCCATGAAGACATAATGAAATTGTGGATTATGGTTTATTATATACGTAAGACAGAAGTATGGTTCTTAAACCCCAGTTTAATGTGGTAATTCAATGCAGTTAAAAACTTTTTTTTTTATTGAAGGGAGTTTTTGAATGTTTCTGTTCCTAGGTGAACGGCTGTTTCCTCTTATTCAAGCCATGCACCCTACTCTTGCTGGTAAAATCACTGGCATGTTGTTGGAGATTGATAATTCAGAACTTCTTCATATGCTCGAGTCTCCTGAGTCACTCCGTTCTAAGGTGATTTAAATTTATTTACCATGTTGCCTCTTTACACAGTTATTACATGGCTTTTTATGGGGACTTAATTGTACAGAACACTTACATCATGTTATATATAAGCCATGTACAATTGTAAAGTCTGCATAATAACCTGTGGTGCTATTATCCCCATTTTATAGATAGGGAAACTGAAACAGGCTGAGTAATTTGCCAAATGCCTACACAGCTCTTAAGTGGCAGAACCTGGCTTCAAATCCCATCAGCTCCAACAGTCATACTCTCAACTGCTGCTGCTTTCTCTAGTGGAGACAGAAATATTTTTCAAGCATGGGGAGGACAAGGAAAGAGAAGTGCAAGGGGTCGATTCATAATTCTAGAATAATGGTGTAATGGAACTCAAAATTGAATGTATATAGTTTAATGTAACAATTTATACTTTCATCTGAGGGAAGAAACTTTGTTGGGAATTGGTATGTTACCAATATGAAATTCTTTATTTCCTTTCCTGAACCAGTTTATCTGTTTGCACCTTTCTTAGGTTGATGAAGCTGTAGCTGTACTACAAGCCCACCAAGCTAAAGAGGCTGCCCAGAAAGCAGTTAACAGTGCCACCGGTGTTCCAACTGTTTAAAGTGAGCTTTTCCCTCTGGTTTATTGTTTTAAGCTTATTTTCTTCATCTTTTATTAAGTTTGTTGAGCATATTTTTGAAATGTACGTAGTAAAAGATCATTTTACAGGTCATTTAAATGTATTGCTAATTTTTCAAGGAAAAGTAGAACTAACTATAGAGGAATTAAAGGAATTTTAGCTGTTAACTGTTGGATTCTTAAAATCCCAGCACTTTCAGGTTTTTTTTTTTTTTTGAAATGGAGTTTCGCTCTGTCACCCAGGCTGGAGTGCAGCGGCGCGATCTCGGCTCACTGCAACCTCTGCCTCCTAGGTTCAAGCAATTCTCCTGCCTCAGCCTCCCAAGCAGCTGAGATTATAGGCCCATGCCACCATGCCCAGCTAAGTTTTGTATTTTTACTAGACTCGGGGTTTTGCCGTGTTGGCCAGGCTGGTCTGAAACGTCTGACCTCAAGTGATCTTCCCATCTCTGCCTCCCAAAGTCTTGAGATTACAAGGCGTGAGCCACTGCGCCCTGCCAGATTTTGTATAGTAATATATATTAAATGGCCTGTCACAGGTTGGCTTTCATGGTTACACCTTTCCTTTTCGGGTGATGTCCATGGGTCTCTACTGCTGTCTTTCATTACTCCCAAGAAATTGAGTAGTGCAGCCAGGATCAGGACCAGGGATTGGTAAATCTTTTTTGTAAAGGGCCAGATAGGAAATATTTTGGGCTTTGAGGACCATGTTATCTCTGAAATGATCTTGTTCCAATGTTACCATGTCACGACAACCGTATACAGTATATATACAAATGAACAGTTATGGCTGTGTTCCAATAAAACTATAGATAAAAACAGGCAGCTACATTGGATTTGGCTAAGGGCTTTAATTTGCTACTGACAAGTGATAGTCCTGGTCTTAATTTATTTTTTTAACATTTACAGATTGATCAGGGACCACGAAAAGAAACTTGTGCTTCACCGAAGAAAAATATCTAAACATCGAAAAACTTAAATATTATGGAAAAAAAACATTGCAAAATATAAAATAAATAAAAAAAGGAAAGGAAACTTTGAACCTTATGTACCGAGCAAATGCCAGGTCTAGCAAACATAATGCTAGTCCTAGATTACTTATTGATTTAAAAAAAAAAAAAAAAAAACACAAAAAAATAGTAAAATATAAAAACAAATTAATGTTTTATAGACCCTGGGAAAAAGAATTTTCAGCAAAGTACAAAAATTTAAAGCATTCCTTTCTTTAATTTTGTAATTCTTTACTGTGGAATAGCTCAAAATGTCAGTTCTGTTTTAAATAACAGAATTGATAACTGAGCAAGGAAACGTAATTTGGATTATAAAATTCTTGCTTTAATAAAAATTCCTTAAACAGTGCACGGTTTTGCTTTTTTTCAAAGTATTTATAATTGCCATGCATAAATAGGTAATATCTTAATGGTGCTGAGCTGACATAAGAATCTTTGAAAAATGTACTGTTAAGTTCAGGGGGTCTATTGGTTTTATGTAAAAGGCACAAGACAATTCCTGTAGTGCATTTTATGAGTTAAGGTTTCCATATGGATTATGATCTTAATATTTCATGTACAAGACTGACACCCATCAGCTTTTGAAGATAAACCAGTTTATGGGTTTTTTTTTTTTGCGGGTAGAGGTGGGGTCTTCCTATTTTGTCCAGGCTGGTCTTGAATTCCTGGGCTCAAGGTGTCCACCTGCATGAGCCACCATGCCTGGCCTGCCAGTTTATGATTATATTGAGGTTTCTAGGCTATGAGATTATTAGCTTAAACTCTTACATCATGTAAAACAATGACAGCTACTCTTGAAGAGGATGTAGATAAGATAAGCTTTGGTATGATTTTAATATTAAAGTGTTAAAAGTTATGATTAGTTTTAAACCTTATTTTTGTAAGGTCTTTAATTTGGTAGTTCATGATTGTGACTTAATTTTAGTGTAATACCCCAAGTACTTGTTAAAGGTGAAGATACGGGGTTCTTTTAGGAGGATGGATTTACAAGATCTAGCCTGGGGTATAGGGTATCTGCATAAAACTGATAACCCAGGCAATTTACACTTTTGAGTTTTAACTTCTAACCCATCATTCTCTGTGGACTACTGCCAGAGTTAGCTTTCTAAGTTAAACATGTGGTTATCTCATTCCATGCTAAATAAACAATTCTATTAACCTTTGGGATTAAATAAATCCAAACAAAACCCTGGCTTGTGACAGTGGCAGCCCTCCCTGCTGATGAAGCCTGGTGATGCTTCCGTACCTAGGATGCTTTTCACTCTGGCTTCTTTTGAAACTCAAGATAATACAGACTCCACCCTCCTACCTTTTAGCATAGAACAGTGCATCCAGTGGGGATCCTGATTATTTTGTGTTTTGCCTCACTGCAGACATACCCTCTCGGGCTGGTGGTTCATTACAATTTCTTCTGAAAGATTTTCTTCACTGTGTTAAGAAGGCAGAGAAACACCTTATTTTTTCAAAATTGTAATACAAAATGATTCAAATTTTGAGGATTTAAAAGAGCTGGCTATTTTGAGACACTTGAAGTCAGATCTATAAAGTTCACACACTAGTTCCAAAATCTAGTGCCAGGTTGGGTTATAGCTTTCTACGTTAGGTGGCTGATTGGAAGTCAGTATTTGTTGTGAATTCGAAGATAAGTCATTCATCTGTTCTTGAAATGTCTACTTTTTCAGGTGTAGCAAACTAAGTGGCCAGAGTCAACAGCTCTGGAGAGTAGACATTTGGATTCTTGCAGGAATTAAGGAAACAGAGTTGATCCTCATTTGCAAATTCCATATTTGCAAATTTGCCTGCTCACTAAAATTTATTTGTAACCCCTATATGCTGCTTTCATGGACGTGTACAGAGCAACAAAAAGTTTGCGTCACCTGACATCACACTTCAGACGAGTATCCCTTTCATGGTCTCTTGAGTACTATGTTCTTGACATTTTTGTGCCTTTTGTGGGTGGATTTTGCTGTTTAAAATGGCCCCAAGGATAGTGCAGAAGTGTTAACCTGGTGTTCCTCAGCACAAGCAGGAAGAGATGAGCCTTTTGGAGAAAATGGGTATTAGGGAGGCTTTTTTTCAGGCATGGGTGTCATGAGGTATATGAGTTCAGTATTAATGTATGTTAAATAAGGTATCTCAACAGAAACACATAAAACAAGGTCATGTATTAATTGCTGGACATGTCACAGGCTTACAGGAACCTAACCCTGTCTTTCCTCTAGGGGGGCAACAATTTGGTACAGGTTGATTATCCCTTTTCAGAAATGCTTGGGATTTTGGAATATTCACATATACAGAATGAGATCTTGGGGATGGGACTGAAGTCTAAACACAATTTATTTCATACACGTTACAGCCTGAATGTAATTTTATACAGTATTTTCAGTAAATTTGTGCATGAAACAAAGTTTTGACTGTGACCCATCACATGAGGTCAGGTGTGGAATTTTCCACTTGTGTCATATCAGCACTCAAAAGTTTTGGGTTTTGGAGCTTTTTGGATTAGGGATGTTCAACCTGTATTTTCTAATTCAGTGTTCATGGTGATTTATTTCTTTTTTGAGACAGAGTCTTGCTCTTGATGCCCGGGCTGGAGTGCAGTGGCACGATCTTGGCTCACTGCAGCCTCTGCCTCCTGGGTTCAAACGATTCTTGTGCCTCAGTCTCCCAAGTAGCTGGGATTACAGGCGTGCACCACCACGCCTGGCTAATTTTTGCATTTTTAGTAGAGACAGAGTATCATCATGTTGACCCGGCTGGTCTCAATCTTCTGATCTCAGGTGATAACCCTCCTCAGCCTCCCAAAGTGTTGGGATTACAGGCGTGAGCCATGGGGCCTGGCCCATAGTGATTTCATAGAATATAACTGCTATGAGTAAAAAAAACTGACTGTAGTTGTATATGGTAAATAACGTAGCTTATAATCCACAATGGTTTGTTTGAAACTACCTAGTTTCATAGCAGGATTTGAGATGCAAAACAGAATAAGACAACTGACATTTTTTGGGCTACCATGTATCTTTTAAAGCATGTATATGACTGCATCATTTGACAGTTTTGACACAAACTAATAGGTGACATTTTTCTGTGGATACTAGATGTATGATGGTTAATTAGAAACTTCTGGAATCTTTTCTCTGTTTCAATATGTATGCTAAGACTTGCATAGATGAAATAAGCTCAAGTAATGTGCCTTGTTTATAGTATGCTATCTTTGGTTTGGTTATGCGAGAGACGTTAATGGAGAGTACTTTGAAAATTGCTTATTTTTGGTTTAAAATTGTGATCCCAGATTATTCATTTAAAGCAAGTATATGACTTTTTTGTTGTTGTTACTGTTGTTTGGTTTTTGTTTTTGAGACAGAGTCTTGCTCTGTTACCCAGGCTGGAGTGCAGTGGTGCGATCCCAGTTCATTGCAAGCACTGCCTCCCGAGGTCAAGCAATTCTTAACGTCTCAGCCTCCCAAGTACCTGGAATTACAGGTGCACAATACTACATCCGGCTAAAATTTTTGTATTTTTAGTAGACAGAGTTTCGCCATGTTGGCCAGGCTGGTCTTGAACTCCTGACCCCAAGTGATCTGCCTGCCTCAGTCTCTCAAAGTATTGGAACTACAGGCGTGAGCCACCATGCCTGGCCGAAATCAAGTATATAACTTTGAAGGGCATCTGGATACTTAACGTTTAATGAGTGCAGTAGACAAGTTGTCATGGAAGCAAAGTAAAATCCTAAGTCTGAGTTGGAAGCACCATGGGTGGAGCTACTCAATATACTGCCTAACACTGTCCGACTATGATAGTCTGCTTCTTGGCTCTCTGCTAGGAGACCTAGCCAGTCATAGGGACATCTTTGAGTAAACCAGTCAGGGCAGACACACAATGCCAGTGCTACACCAACGAATTTTTTTTACTTTTTTGTATTATAGAGACAGGGTCTCATTCTTGCCCAGGCTGGAGTGTAGTGACACAATTGTAGCTTACTGTAGCCTCCAATTCCTGGGTTCAAGAGACCCTCCCACCTCGGTCTCCAAGTAGCTGAGACTACAGGCACTTACCACCTCGTCCAGCTAATTTTTTTATTTTTAGAGATGGAGGTCTTGCTATGTTGCCCAGGCCAGTCTCAAACTCCTGGCCTCCCGAAGTACTGGGATTACAGGTGTGAGCCACTACACCTGGCCCCACACCAATGATTTTTTAATTTTTATATTTATTTTTTATAGAGACAGGGTCTTTGCTCTGTCACCCAGGCTGGAGTTCAGTGGCATGATCACAGCTCACTGCAGCCTCAACCTCCTGGGCTCAAGCCATCCTCCCGCCTAGCCTCCTGAGTAGCTGAGACCACAGGTACACTCCACCACATCTGGTTAATTTATTACTTTTTTAGAAATGGGGTCTTGCTCTGTTACAGCCCAGGTTAGTCTTGAACTCCTGATTCTCCTGCCTAGGCCTCCCAAAGTGCTGGGCTTATAGGTGTCAGCCACCATGCCTGGGAATGAATTATTTGTCTTCCATTTTCTAGGCCTCATATTGACTCTCCCTCTTCAGTAAATATAGCCTGTCTTCTAAGTTAAATTTAAGGGTTTTTAGTTACCACTTTGTATAACACTCAGATCACTTTGATACATCTTCTGTTGCTGTATCTTCTCTACCACCTAGTTTCACATGCTAGAGAGATACATGGCAGAATTGCAGGATAACCTAATTTTTATTTGTTATTTATTTTTTCTTGAGATGGGAGTCTTGCTCTGTCATCCAGGCTGGAGTGCAGTAGTGCAATCTAGGCTCACTGCAGCCTCCACCTCCCAGGTTTAAGCGATTCTCTTGCCTCAGCATCCGGAGTAGCTGGGACTACAGGCACGCGCCACCACACCCAGCTAATTTTTGTATTTTTAGTAGATACGGGGTTTCGCCATGTTGGCCAGGCTGGTCTTGAACTCCTGACTTAGGTGATCCACCTGCCTTGAACTCCCATAGTGCTGTGATCATAGGCATGAGCCACTGTACCCAGCCAGGATAACCTAATTTTTAAATTTTAGATAGTATTATTTTATTTGACCCTCAAAATCATGGCAAGTTTGCAAAATGCTGTATTATCTAAAAAGGTAGAAAAACATGCAATTTATTTTCTTTGTTTACAATATCCCCAGAAACAGAGACAACATGAGTTTTTCATTAGCTCTGATGTTCTTTTTGTAGAGAAAAAGCTCTACATGTTAGAATATTTGTCCTTTTCAGAAAGTTCCCACAAGATATATAATCATTGATAAGGCATACATGAGCAGCTGGATTTATGATTGGTGATGGGTTTTTGTTTCTATACCCCACGCCAAGTGAAAAAAAAAGTGTGTGGTACATGGAATATTTTTTATTATGCTTATTTGGAATTGCCAGGTAGATGGCCACCTGACATTCAAAAGTATTTTATCAGCCCCTAAATGTCAATATTTCCCAAACTATTTAAATCATTAGAAGACATTTTTGCTGTTAAGAATAAAAAGGTGTAATGTAAAATGGACTAAATGCCAGATTATGTGCTAAACAAGTCCTTTAAATTTTTAAGTTAATATTTTTCTTTTTTTTTTTTCTTTTTTCTTTTCTTTTCTTTTTTTTTTTTTTTTTGAGATGGAGTTTCACTCTTGTTGCCCAGGCTGGAGTGCAATGGCACAATCTTGGATCACTGCAACCACCGCCTCCCGGGTTCACACGATTCTCCTGCCTCAACCTCCTGAGTAGCTGGGATTACAGGCATGTGCCACCACACCCAGCAGCTAATTTTGTATTTTTAGTAGAGATGGGGTTTCTCTATGTTGGTCAGGCTGGTCTCGAGCTCCCAACCTCGGGTGATCCGCCTGCCTCAGCTTCCCAAAGTGCTGGGATTACAGGCATGAGCACTGCGCCCAGCTTTAACATATTTTTATAAGCAAATCATTTATAAATACGGGTGACTATTCTTTACAAATCCAATTGTGATGCGCTGGTAGTTTGATGGCACTGCAATTATGGCCAACAATGAAAATTGTAAAATAATTGCCTGAGGAACCAAGCTCATGTGCACTAAAAAAAAAAAAAAAAAAAAAAAAAAAAGGAAGCAGGGATTCTTAGAAGATTGTTAGAGGTACAGAGCAGTGAATTTTTTGAAGATGGAGTCTTGCTGTGTTGCCCAGGTTGGAGTGCAGTGGTGCAATATCTGCTCACTACAACATCCATCTCCTAGGTTCAAATGATTTTCCTGCCTCAGCCTCCCAAGTGGCTGGGACTACAGGCACCCGCCACCATGCCTGGCTAATTTTTGTATTTTTAGTAGAGACAGGGTTTCACCATGTTGCCCAGAGTAGTCTTGAACTCCTGAGCTCAGGCAGTCTAGTTATCCTGCCTCGGCCTCCCAAAGTGCTAGGATTGCAGGTGTGAGTCACTGTGCCTGGCTGATAAGCCTGTTTTTTAATCAACTAATTTTAAAAAAATTTACCAGAGCCAACTCGGAATTAACATTTGTAACTGCTAATATTGAGTATATGTATGTGTTTACTTATCAAGCAAACTCTTTACATGCCCTATCTCATTTAATTCTTAAAACCACCCCATGAAATTGGTTCAGTAATATGTTCTGATTTTGCAGATGAGGAAACTGAAGCATCAAACTGAACCGTTACTTGTCCAAAGTCACAGAGTAAGTGGGGGTGGAGCTGGGCTTTAAATCCAAGCCGACGTACAGACTCTAGAGTTCACGCTTTTAGGCTTGGCGTAAACTGCCTATAAACTATAATAAAGTAAAACTCCATAAAATCTCAGGTGCTTGGACTACCTTCAGTCTGAGAGATGGGGGATGGGGAGACACAGATAGCAAATTTTTATGTTTATTAAAGCATGAAATATAAAGCAAAAACAAAGATGCTTTTTTTTTTTAATTTAAATTTTTATTTTTTTACGGAATCTCACTCTGTCACCCAGGCTGGAGTGCAGTGGTGCGATCTCAGCTCACCACAGCCTCCACCTCCCAGGTTGAAGCATGTCTCCTGCGCCAGCCTCCCAAGTAGCTGGTACTACAGGCACATGTCACCACACCTAGCTAATTTTTGTATTTTTAGTAGAGATGGGGTTTTACCATGTTGCTCAGGCAAATCTCGAACCCCTGACCTCAAGTGATCTGCCTGCCTCAGCTTCCTAATGTACAAAGATGCTTTTTTGTTGTCATATTTTAAGGCAGTCAAAAGGAATGAGAAAGTCATTGTTTAGAAGAAAAGGAATCCTAGTGACGAGTTGTCTTGAAAGAGAAGAAAAAAGAAAGTTGAAAAACAAATAGAAGAAAAAGGAGATCTTTACCCGTGCTGGGTATAAAATTCTAAATCAGGATACTTCCTTTGAGCATCTTCGACTGCCTGGGGAATATCAGACATTCCTTTAGTGGCCTTGTGAACATTTTGCTGAGCTTGTTCATATTCCTGTTCTAGGTTCTCTTAGAATTGATAAATAGACTTAATGAAAACCTTTTAATTACCATGAGTTTTTAATAGAACATGTGAAATTAATGTTCTGACCTTGTATTGCACTTCTGTGCCAATTAGGAAGATGTTTCAACCTTTTCTCAACAGTTACTAAGAAATATGTTGGATAAAACACGGATTACTACTGCTAAAGAAGAACTTTCCAATAAATTGGGAATGTTTTCTTTCAGATAAGTAACACAGACTGCCAGTTAAGTAGCAAAGCCCAATCTAGAACTCCTGGCTCTCTGACATCAGGGTCTGTGCTGTTAACTTGTTTAATTTTGCTTTTATTTCTCTTGCTATTTATGAAGACAAGAATGTTTGATATTTTCTTTACCGATTATATTAATGAATAATAACTACTGTCATTTAAACTTAGCTTTCATCTGATCTCGTGGAGATGACATAGATGTTTTGTGCCTTGTGAGTGTAAACATTGATCCTGTTCCAGCTCTTTCCTTGAAGAAACAAACCAGTGGACTTGGAGAGGTGGTGTTATTTATCATGTGTGAATTGAGCCAGAAGACATCTAGCATACCATAAATAAGCTCCCCTTGAAGAATTTCCTTTTAATCACATCTTTGATACATGGCAGTTTGGGAACATCACCCCTTGCCTTGCTTTGGGTTTTAAAAAAATTATTCTTTGTTTTTACTATACCCAGATTTTATGCATGATATTTTAATGGAGTTATTTATGTACAATTGATATAGCTTTATGATTTTTGACCAATGTTTATTTTTAATTTATTTTTCATTTTTCATTTTTTTATTTTTTTGACACGGAGTTTCACTCTTGTTGCGAGGCTGGAGTGCAGGGATGGGATCTCGGCTCACTGCAACCTCCACCTCTTGGGTTCAAGTGATTCTCCTGCCTCAGCCTCCTGAGTAGCTGGGATTACAGGCGCCCATCACCACACCCAGCTAATTTTTTGTATTTTTAGTAGAGAAGGGGTTTGTCATGTTGGGCAGGCTGATCTCGAACTCCTGATCTCAGGTGATTGCCCGCCTCGGCCTCCCAAGGTGCTGGGATTACAGGCATGAGCCACCACCCCTGGCCTATTGTATTTTATTTTTTGAGACAGAGTCTCGCTCTCACCCAGTCTGGAGTGCAGTGGCGCAATCTTGGCTCACTGCAACCTCTGCCTCCCGGGTTCTAGCAATTCTTCTGCCTCAGCCTCCGAGTAGCTGGGATTACAGGCGCCTGCCACCACGCCCAGCTAATTTTTTGTGTTTTTAGTGGAGACCAGGTTTTGCCATGTTGGTCAGGCTGGTCTCAAACTCCTCAGGTGGTCTCAAACCTCAGGTGATCCACCTGCCTCGGCCTTCCAAAGTGCTAGGATTACAGGCATGAGCCACCGTGCCTGGCCCTGACCAATGTTTATATCCTGTAATCACTCATATAAAAATGTAGAACATTTCCAGTACCTCAGAGGGTTCCCTTGGGCCCCTACTCAGTTAATATTTGCCCCCTTCCCCAAAGGTAGACATTCTTCCTATGTCTTATATTTGTGGTAGCTGTTTTGAATTTCATGTAAATAAATACACACATACTGACTTGTGCTTGTCTGCTTTTGTCCAACTCATGTCTGAGATTTCTCCGTATTATATGTAGCAGTAGTTAGCTCCTGTGTTGCCGCATAGTACTCCATGTATGAATATACCACAATTTATTCCTTCTGTTGATGATGTAAACTTGGGTTTTTAGTTCTTGGCTGTTAGACAAAAAGCAAGCTTGTGACTAGGTCTCTGAATCACAATAAGGCAGCAAGCTGGATATTGTGTGCTGCAGTGATAATTGCTCTGCTAAGGCCACCAGCAATCTACAACTTGATTTATTGCGTTGAAACAAGGCCAGAAACTCCAGAGACAATGTAACATTGATAATTGCAGGACAATCAATGTTTTCATATTGATTCCCAAACAAGGGGAAAATGTCTTCAAAAGCTCTGCAAAATCAGAGCAAGTCTTAAAATGAGAACAATTACTGTCCTCATAAAATGAAATGTCTTGAAATGTATGCTATTACTACTACTTTGTGACTTCAAAACAAAGCTACGTATAACTTCCTTTCTCTTAATTCACCTTTTCTCCGGTGTTAGGAAGGGGTTTTGCTATTTAAAGAAGAAAAAGACTACAACGCTAATGACAACTACAATGATAAAAACAATGACGATGATTCAGAAATTTGCATTGATACCCACCCCTGATGTTTGAATCCTAGATGGGGTGACTCTAGCAAAATGGAAAAAGCACATAGAGCCAGGCCTATCTCTGTAAGAGCACTTAAGAGTAGGGGCATGACTGGGGTATTCTCTCTCGCTTTACTGCCTGGCACATTCAGTAAATACTTGTTGAATGAATTCAGTAAATACTTGAATGAATGGTTCAAACATGAGATGCCATTTTTCTTCAGGTTATGAATTTCTAAAATTAGAAAATGATTACTTGAGACGTGGCATACTTCTTTTCAATGAAATAATTCAAACTTAAAATTGCAAGAATAATATTCAGAATTTTCATATATCCTTTACCCAGATTTACCAGTGTTTAACATTTTGCCACATATTCTTTTTTTCATTCCCTGCATATGTGTGTATATATATATATTTTCTGAACCATTTTAGAATAGGTTGCATATATCATTTCCCTTTACCTCTTATTACTTTAAAAAATTCTTTATATATATAATTTATAGATGGGGTCTTGCTATGTTGTCCAGGCTGGTCTTGAACTCCTGGGCTCAAGCAGTTCTCCCACCTTGGCCTCCCAAAGTGTTGGGATTACAGGCATGAGCCACTGCGCCTGGCCCCCCTCTTCTTATTTGTGTATTTCCTGAGAACAAAGGTGTTCTCTTATATAGCTATACATCGATTATTACATTCAGGAGTTTAACATTGAAGAAATCGTAAGTCTTCTTACCTCAGCTTTTTCAATTGCTCTGATAATGTTCATGAAATTTTTCTCCCTCCAGTCCAGGATGATGTTTTGCATTTTGTTGTTTTTTGTTTGTTTTGTTTTCTTTAGTCTGCAACTGTTCCTCAGGCTTTTAGTAGCTTTCATTAAATCAATCCTTATTTTACAAATGTTCTTCAATTTGAGTTTGTTATACATTTCCTTAAGATTAGATTTCAGCTAACTTATTCCCAACCCAAATAATGTATTTTTTCCAGTGTATCACATCCTGAGGCACATTTTGTTCCTCTCTTCCTCATTGATGATCATTTTGATTAAGATGTTGTCTGTTTTCTCTACTGTAGAGTTACTGTTTTACCTTTTGTAACTAATTAGCAGTTACAAAGTGGAGAGACACTTTGAAACTATTTAAATATTCTGTTCCTCACCAAACTTTCCCCCTAGATTTAGCATTCATTAATTATTCTTGCTTGGACCAACCTTTACGAGGATGGTTGAGAATGGTGATTTTCCAATTTCATAAGGTTGGTTGAGAATGGTGATTTTCCAATTTCATAACTCTCTTTACATGTTATCAGTTGGTATAAGGAAGGGCACATCCCATTCTTATTGATTGATTATCAGTATGACCTAAAGAATTCCTGTTTTATAACCAGAGTTATAATCCATTATATTCTTAGTTTGATGCTCACATTTTCTCACAATTGGCCAGTGGTAGCCCGTTCAAATTGGGTCCTGTGTGCATTTAACAATCTCCCATCATGTTTTGAACACTTTCTCACTTCTTGGCTTAACAAGATGTTCGAGATTTATTTTGTACTTCCCTTACCCCAGCCCTGGGACCAGACATTCCTCTAAGGAGTAAAAACCAAGATAAGGCTTTAGGTGTGCTCATTGCAACTGATTTGACATTGTTTCTAAGCCCTTTCAGAGTTAGGAAATTTAAGAGTTATAAAAGTCCATACTGATAAGTCTCAATCTCAATCCAACCTCCGATTTTTTTTTTTTTTTTTTTTTTTTTTTTTTTTTTTTTTTTGAGATGGAGTCTCGCTCTCTCACCCAGGCTGGAGTGCAATGGTGCAATCTAAGCTCACTGCAGCCTCTGTCTCCTGGGCTCAAGCAATTCTCCCACCTCAGCCTCCCAAGTAACTGACACTACAGGTGTGTGCCACCATGCCTGGCTAATTTTTAATTTTTTTTTTTTTTTTTTTTGTGGAGACAGGGTTTCCCCATGTTGCTCAGAGTGGTCTCAAATTACTGGGCTCAAGGGATCCTCCTGCCTCAGCCTCCCAAAATGCTGGGATTCCAGGTATGAGCCACTGTGCCCGGCCTAATTTTATTATTTATTTATTTATTTATTTATTTATTTATTTATTTATTTAAGACAGTGTCTCAGTCACTCAGGCTGGAGTGCAGTAGTGTGATTACAGCTCACTGCAGCCTCAACCTCCTGGGTTTAAGCCATCCTCCCACCTCAGCCTCTGGAGTAGCTGGGACCACAGGTGTATGCCACCATGCCTGGCTAATTTTTTAAAATTTTTTGTTGAGATGGGAGTCTCACCATGTTGCACATGCTGGTCTCAAACTCCTGGGCTTAAACAATCCACCTACCTTGGCCTCCCAAGTGCTAGGATTACAGGCGTGAGCCACTGTGCTTGGCCCAGTGTAATTTTAATCTGCATTTCTCTTACTATGAGTGAAGCTAAACATTTATGTGTGTGTGTGTGTATATATATATGAGCATATATATACACATATATATGAGCGTATATATGTGTCATGCAGGCTGGAGTGCAGTGGGGCAAACACGGCTCACTGCAGCCTCAACATTAACATCCTGGGTTCAAGCCATTCTCCCACCTCAGCCTCCCAAGTAGCTGAGACCACAGGTGTGACCCACACATATATATATGTAGACCACTTTTATATCTTTTTGAATTGTCTGTTCATGCCTTTTGGCCATTTTGCTATTGGGTTTTTGGACTTTTTGTCCTGCTCAATTTTAAAGACAGTTTTATGTGCTGTATCAGGGATAGTAACCATTTGTCTGTGATGTACGTCGGGAATACTTCCTCCCAATTTGTATTTTGTCTTTTAACTTTATTTACAGTGATTTTTTTTTGTCATGCAAAAGTTTTTTTATGTAGTCAAATTTATCAATCTTTCATTTCATTTAGATTTTGAGTCATAATGAGAAAGACTTTTCCTACACCCATTTTATGGAGAAATTTGCCCACGTTTTCTTCCACTATTTTTAGTTTCGTTTTTTACATTTAGATCTTTGATCTATTTGGAGTTTATGCTTGTGTGAAAAGATCGTGTGAAGAATGGATCTAATTTTACCTTTTCCCAAATGGCTCTCCAGTATTTTGTTTTTCTTTCTCTTTTTCTCCCTAAGCCAGACAGATTTGGCATGTTTGGTTGTTTGAATATCATTTATTTAAAAGCCCACCTTTTCCCTGGTAACTTCTGGTACCACCTTTATCATACACTAAATTTCTATTTGTAATTGTGTCTATTTCTGGGCTTCCTATTCTGTTTCATTAGTCTATCTATTCATGCTCCACAATGATACTCTATCATACCAGCTTTGTAATGTGGTTTAATGTCTTACAGGACTGGTATCTCCTCAGAGCCCTTCCTTCTTAGTTTTCCTAGCTATCCTCACATATTTATTTTTCTATATGATCATTTCAATTTGTCTATCTCCAGAAAAAAAAACAAAAAACCTTTTGAGAATTATATTCGGATCACATTAAATTTATATATTGACTTAGAATTGAAATCTTTTTTTTTCTTTTTGAGTCTGAGCCTCGCTCCATCACCCAGGCTGGAGTGCAGTGGTGTGATCTCAGCTCACTGCAGCCCTCTGCCTCCCAGGTTCAAGCGATTCTCATGCCTCATTCTCCCAAGTAGCTGGGACTACAGGCGTGTGGGCCACCATGTCCAACTAAGTTTTGTATTTTTAGTAGAGACAGAGTTTCACCAGGTTAGCCAGGCTGGTCTTGAATTCCTGATCTCAAGTGATCCTCCCACCTTGTCCTCCCTCTCAAAGTGCTGGGATTACAGGCATGAGCCACCACACCCTACCTAGAATTGAAATCTTAATGAAGCTGAGATATCCTAGGCAAGAACAGAAGTCTTTCTTTTTGTTTAAGTTCACTTTCAGGTCTTTCAAGAGTGTTTCATAGTTTCATTCATACAGGTTTTGAACATTTCTTGTTAAGTTTTATTTCTATTTTAGCTTTTTGTTGCTTTTGTAAATGGGGTTTTTTCTTCCACCATTATATATCCCAACTGGTTATTACTTGTGTATATGAAAAAATATTACTTGTGCTGATTTTTGTATGTTATTTTTATATACTGCTACATTGATTTTCTTTTTTAAATTGAGTTTATTTTATCATTTTTTCCCAGGGTCTCAGGTGTGCTGTCATGTCATGTACAAATAGAGATACTTTCACTTTTTCTTTTCTTCTAATTTTTATGCCTTTGCTTTGTCTTGCTTTTTTATGCCTTTGCAATTGTATTGGTCAAATACCTGTTGTGTGAATACTAGTGGGCCGGGTGTGGTGGCTCACACCTGTAATCTCAGCACTTTGAGAGGCCTAGATGTGCAGATCACCTGAGGTCAGGAGTTTGAGACCAGCTTGACCACCATGGTGAAACCCCGTCTCTACTAAAAATACAAAAATTAGCCACGAGTGGTAGCAGGTACCTGTAATCTCAGCTACTTTGGAGGCTGAGGTGGGAGAATTGCTTGAACCCGGGAGGTGGAGGTTGCAGTGAGCCGAGATCCCGTCACTGCGCTCAGGTTGGGCAACAGAGCCAGACTCTGTCTCAAAAAATAAATAAATAAATAAATAAATAAAGTAGTGGAGACAGTAGGAATCTTTGTCTTGTTTCTGACCTTAGTCGAAAAGTCTTTAGTATTTCACTGTTATGTAAGATGCCAGCTTTAGGATGGAGATATATATCTCCATATACCTACACACACATGTAATTTATATAGGAGATACGTGCATATAAATATATGTACTGATGTATATATTTTGAATAAAGTAAAATATATGTGTATGTATGTTCATGTATGCATATCCATTATGAATTGTGTCTTTTAATATTAAACATGTCCTTTGACACATTTAATACCTTATTGCTAGATATATAATGTTATGTTTTTCTTTATGTAGTACATCTTTACTATTTTTCCTTTTGGTATTTAGGAACGTTTTCATTTTTGTTCTAATTATATTACTTTTTTTTTTTGAGATGGGGTCTCACTCTGTTGCCTGGGTTGGAGTACAGTGGTGTGATTACTGCTCGCTTCAGTCTCAAATTCCCAGGCTCAAGTGATCCTCCCACTTCAGCCTCCAAAGTAGCTGAGACAACCACTTATCACTATGCTTGACTAATTTATTTTTTATTTTTTGAAGAGATGAAGTCTCACTATGGTGCCCAGATTGGGTCTTGAGCTTTGGGGCTCAGGCGACTCTCCTGCCTCAATCTCCCAAAGTGCCAGGATTGCAAGCGTGAACTACCGAGCCCAGCCCACCTGTTTTTGTTTGTTTGTTTGTTTCCGAGACGGAATCTTGCTCTGTCATCCAGGCTAGAGTGCAATGGCATGATCTCTGCTCACTGCAGCCTCCGCCTCCCGGGTTTAAGCAATTCTTTTGCCTCAACCTCCCAAGTAGCTGGGATTACAGGCATGTGCCACCACGCCTGGCTAATTTTTGTACAGATTTTTAGTACAGATGGGGTTTCACCATGTTGGCCAGGCTGGTCTTGAACTTGTGACCTCGTGATCCCCCTGCCGCGGCCTCCCAAAGTGCTGGGATTATAGGCATGAGCCACAGTGCCTGGTCCCCCTTTTTTTTTTTTTTTTTTTTTTTTAACTAAACCTTTTATTATCTGGTCTGTCAATTTTTTTTAATGGTATCAACTTACAATCTAACACTCAATGATCTTATTCTACTTTCCCTTCTCTCTCCTCTCTCCCTTCTCCTCTCAATTTTTGTTTGTTTGTTTGTTTGTTTTGCCCTTTTCTCTTTTTATTTTGGAAACTTGCAAATGTGTACAAAAGTATATAAAGTAATAAGGCCAGTGTTCCTATCACCCGCTTTCAACAACTCTCAACATTTGGTTCATTTTCTTTCATTTACATTTCCCCAATTCACATGTCCCTAGATTATTCTGAAGCAAATTTCAAACCTCATATCATTTTATCTGTAACTATTTAAAAGTATATATAAAAGATAAAGACTTCAAAATTACTGCCACAATACCATTATCCCAGTTAAAATAAATGAATAAGAATTCCTTTTTCTCTCTCTTTCTCCTTTTTTTCTGAGACAGAGTCTCACTCTATTGCCCAGGCTGGAGTGCAGTGGCAGGATCTCAGCTCACTGCAACCTCTACCTCCTGGGTTCAAGTGATTCTCCTGCCTCTGCCTCCTGATTAGCTGAGACTACAGGCGTGTGCCTCCATGGCCAGCTAATTTTTGTATTTTTAGTAGAGACAGGGTTTCACCATGTTGGCCATGCTGGTCTCAAACTCCTGACCTCAAGTGATCCACCTGCCTCAGCATCCCAAAGGGCTGGAATTACAGGCGTGAGCCACCGTACCCGGTCAAGAATACCTTAATATAAAATATCCAGTGAGTGTTCAGACATCTCCAGTTGTTTTATAATTTTTTTACATGTTGTTTGTCTGAATTAAAGTTTAAATAAGTTCTAGTTATTTGTGTTGGTCAACATATCTCTTAAGCTTCTTTTAATTTAAAGGTTCCTGTTACTGATGACTAGGGATTCTGGGCACTTTTTTTCTTGCATACTGGCCATTCATATCTCTTATGAAGTGTCTGTTCAAGACTTTTGCCCAATTATTTTTAATTGGGTTTTTGTCTCCTCATTGCTGAGATGTAGAATTTCTTTATATGTTCTGGATACAAGTCCTTTGTCATGTACATCTGTCTTGAATATAGTCTCCCATTCTATATGTCTAATAGACAACTTATCTATTCATTCTCTTCACGGCATCTTTTGATGAGCAGAAGATTTTAATTTGGATAAAGTCCAGTGTATTTTTTTTTTTTTTTTTTTTGAGACGAAGTCTCACTCCGTTGCCCAGACTGAAGTGCAGTGGCACGATCTTGGCTCACTGCAACCTCCACCTCCCGGGTTCAAGTGATTCTCCTGCTTCAGCCTCCTCTGTAGCTGGGATTACAGGCGCAGACCACCGCGTCTAGCTAATTTTTATATTTTTAGCAGAGAGGGGGTTTCACCATATTGGTCAGGCTGGTCTCAAACTCCTGGCCTCCAGTGATCCACCCACCCCAGCTTCCCAAAATGCTGGGATTACAGGCATGAGCCACTGCCCCCGGTCATGTTATACTGAATATTTTAAGTATATTTTATTATGCTTAATTTTACTATATTTATATACTATACTTAATTATATATTATACTTAATTATACTATAATTCATTATATTAAGTATATTAATATTTTAAATTTTAACAATTTAAAATAATATTTTTAATTGTTTGGAGGTGAGGTATGAAGAGGCACCAAACAGCACAACCTTAGAGGCTAACCCAGTTACAGCATATTTTTTAAAGGTGTCTTCATTGTTTTGTTCTTGCTCTTATTTTAAAACTAATAACTCCTCTTAAAAACTAACTCAGAATTCAGCAGAAAGTAAAAGTCCTTCATAATTGAGGGGGGTGGGGGGTAAGATGGCGAGTTAGGTCTGAAGTGAAACTTAAGTCCATTGCACCTAAAGAAAGATTTTACATTTTTAAACAAATCAAAACAATCATATCCACGTCCAAGCCTCCAAATCCCCTACAACAGAGTAGCAGAATCAAAATGTCTTGCTTTTGTGCTAAGCTTTTTAAAATAAATGGAATTTAATTTTTTAAATTTGAAACAATGACAAAGGCTATGGAAAAGGTGGAAACACAGTACAAAAATTTATTTTCTAAACCATTTGAGAGTTGCTAACCTAATGCATCATACCCCAAACACATATTTATTTCCTAGAAACAAGGACGTTCTCCTCCATAACCATGAGACCGCCATGGAAACGATCAGCACCATCGAATTCTCACGCCCCACTCAAGTTCCTTGATTACTTCAATAATGTCCTCCATAGCAAAAGGATCTAGTTCAAAATCGGGAGCTACATTTCATTGTCACGCCTAAAACATAAGAATTGCTCATTTGCTTTGGAGCAGTTCTTCAGTCTATCCTTGATTTTCATGACCTTGACACTTTTGAACATTATAGACCAGTTATTCTCTAGAATATCTTTCAATCTGGAGTTGTCAGATACCTCTCTATTATTAAACTGAAATCTGATATTCCACCAAAAACATATTTTTGGTGGAAATATCACAGAATTGACATTGCACTCTCCTCATGACATCCTGTCTGGTGGCCCGTGATTCTATTTTATCTCATTACCAATGGCGTTCGTTTTGAGCATTTGATTAAGTTGTTATCTGCCACTGTAAAGTTGCTATTTTTCTCTTTATAATTACTATGTTGTAGGGAGGTATTTTGAAGCTATGTAAATGTTTGCTTGCCATCAAACATTCCACTTGTTCAGTGATTTATTTGTATCTGTATGAGTTTATGGTTTCCTATTTTAGTCAATGAGTTATAATCTATGACTATCATTATTTAAAATTTTTTTTCTGTTTTCTTTGGTTCCCCAGCAGGAAACGATGACTATCATTATTAATTTTAGTGCTTAGATTGTCCCTGATGTGACTCGTGGCAGATCCTTCAAGTTGGCTTCTTTGGCCTTTTGACATGTCCCTATTATTCATTTTATTGTATTTATTTATTTATTTTTCGAAATGGAGTCTCACGCTGTCACCCAGGCTGGAGTGCAGTGGCGTGATCTTAGCTCACTGCAACTTCTGCCTCCCAGGTTCAAGCGATTCTCCTGCCTCGGCCTCACCTTGTTGGCCATGCTGGTCTCGAACTCCTGACCTTGTGATCAGCCTGCCTCAGCCTCCCAATGTGTTGGGATTACAGGTGTGAGCCACCGTGCCCAGCCTACTTCCTGGCTTTATGGCACAAGATGTGCCAGTCTTGTCTAATACCCTCCCTGCCCCTGCCCTGCGGTTACCCATTTTTGCAAGAAGCCCTGGTTTCTTTTAGTGCAATATGGCATTTGGAAGCCAAGATCTGGGTGTCAGGTGTGCTCCTATACATCAGGGTGGTCACTGCACCTACGCTCCCTTTATGAACAGAACTAGGGAATATAGGAAACACATCCAACACCTACTGAATCAGTCTGCAGTGTTAACAAGATCCCTAGGTGATTCGCATGCACTTTAAAGCTTTGGAAGCACTGCTCATCTACAGAGTAGACTCTGCTCTCCAAGCTAGCTATTTGAGTGTCAGCCATCGTGTTGCACATTAGCCATCACGTTTCATTTCAGCTATCAGGAAGGAGGAGTGGAACAAAAGAATTCACTTCCTGTTGAGTTAGGTCCCTTGAATCCCAGAAGTCTCTCAGAACACTTCTGCTAATGTCTCATTATTTAGAACTTAGTCACATGCCTACACGCAAAGGAGACAGGGAAATCTAGTGTTTTAGTTGGGGGCCATTGCCCAGCTAAATAAAATTAATGTTCTTTTTTTTTTTTTTTTTTTTTTTTTTTTTTTTGAGATGGAGTTTTGCTCTTGTCGCCCAGGCTGGGGTGCAGTGGCACGATCTCGGCTCACTGCAACCTCCACCTCCTGGGTTCAAGCAATTCTCCTGCCTCAGCCTCCCAAGTAGCTGGGATTACCAGGCATTCACCACCACACCCTGATAATTTTGTATTTTTAGTAGAGATGGGGTTTCACCATGTTGGTCAGGCTGATCTCGAACTCCTGATCTCAGGTGATCCACCCACCTCGGCTTCCCAAAGTTCTGGGATTACAGGCATGAGCCACCGCTCCTTGCCTTAATGTTCTGTTTCTAAGGAAAAAAAGAGATGCTAGCTATTGGGTGGGTTATAAGAGTCTCTACACCTCTGGTCTCTCTTAGTAGCAGCCTGTGTGTCCTCTCAGCATACAGGGAAATTGTTGGTAGCAGCAGCCAACACCGGGCACAACAACCAATCACCCTTATGTGGACAGCAGGGAAGTCACTATGGTCAGCTCACAGTTGAAGGACAAATGTAAAACCCCTACCTCAACTCTCTTTCTCTTTCTTTCCTTCTTTCTTTCTTTCTTTCTTTCTTTCTTTCTTTCTTTCTTTCTTTCTTTCTTTCTTTCTTTCTTTCTTTCTTTCTTTCTTTTTTTCTTTCTTTCTTTCTTTCTTTCTTTCTTTCTTTTCTTTCTTTCTTTCTTTCTTTCTTTCTTTCTTTCTTTCTTTCTTTCTCTTCTTTCTTTCCTTCCTTCCTTCCTTTCTCTTTCTTTTCTTTTCTTTCCCTTCCTTCCTTCCTTCCTTCCCTCCCTCCCTCCCTCCCTCCTTTCTTTCTTTCTTTCTTTCTTTCTTTCTCTTTCTTTCTTTCTTTTTCTTTCTTTCTTTCTTTCTTTCTCTCTCTCTTTTCTCCTTCCTTCCTTCCTTCCTTCCTTCCTTCCTTCCTTCCTTCCTTCCTTCCTTCCTTTCTTTCTTTCTTTCTTTCTTTCTTTCTTTCTTTCTTTCTTTCTTTCTTTCTTTCTTTCTTTCTTTCTTTCTTTCTTTCTTTCTTCCCTTTCTTCCCTTTCTTTCTTCCCTTCCCTTTCTTTATTTCTTATATGGAATGCTTTGGAATTGGTGTCATCCTTGCACAGGAGCCATGCTAATCTCTGTATCATTCCAATTTTAGTACATATGCTGCCAAAGCGAGCACTCTTTCTTTCTTTTTTCTTTTTTTTTTTTTCTTGAGACAGAGTCTTGCTGTGTCACCCAGGCTGAAGTGCAGTGCACTCTCTGAGCAGCGCAATCTCTGCTCACTGCAACCTCCACCTCCCGGGTTCAAGCAATTCTCGTGCCTCAAGAAGCTGGGACTCATGCATCACAAGAAGCTGGGACTACAGGCATGTGGCACCAAGCCCAGCTAATTTGTATTTTAGTAAAGATGGGGTTTCACCAAATTGGCCAGGCTGGTCTCGAACTTCTGACCTCATGTGATCCATCCCCCTCAGCCTCCCACAGTGCTGGGATTATAGGCATGAGCCACCGCACCTGTCCTCTTTCTCTCGTTCTCTCTTTTCTTCTTTCCATGAGTGCACTGGTGCAATCATGGCTTACACCACACTTGAACTCCCAGGCTCCAGAGATCCTTCCACCTCAGCCTCCCAAGTAGCTGAGACTACAGGTACACACCACCATGCCTGGCCTCTTTTTTTATTTTTTAAAGATGGCATCTTGTTGTGTTGCCCAGTCTGGTCTTGAACTTCTGGCCTCAAGTGATCCTTTCACCTCAGCCTCCCAAAAATGCTGAGATTACAGATGTGAGCCCCTGTGCCCAGCCCCAAACCCTCACTTTGATATAGACCCTGTTACTATCATGCCCACCAATCCTATCTGCCCGGCCCCAAACTGGAACCAGGGCCAGAATTCAAGGAGCAATAAGGTAGAAAAGAATGTTTGGAAGGCACTGTTTCACACAGTAGCTCAGCTGGCAGACTCTGAAAACAGATTGCTCAGGTTCAAATACCAGTGCCACCACTTATCAGCTATGGGGTTTTCAGTAAGTGATAGCTCTTTGCTAGGGCTCAGTGTACTTGTATTAAAATGGGGATGAGGCTGCGTTCAGTGGCTCATGCCTATAATCCCAGTGCTTTGGGAGACCAAGAGGTAGGTGATGGCTTGAGCTCAGGAGTTTGAGACCAGCCTGGGCAACATAAGGAGATCTCATCTGTACTTAAACAAAATTTTTAAAAAGTAAAAAAAACAAACAAACAAAAAAAACCCAGGCACAGTGGCTCATGCCGGTAATCTAAGCACTTTGGGAGGCTGAACCCAGTGGATCACAAGGTCAAGAGGCTGAGACCATCCTGGCCAAAATGGTGAAACCCCGTCTCTACTAAAAAGACAAAAATTAGCTGGGCGTGGTGGTGTGCGCCTGCAGTCCCAGCTACTCAGGAGGCAGGAGAATCACTTGAACCCGGGAGGCGGAGGTTGTAGTGAATCGAGATTGCGCCACTGCACCCCAGCCTGGTGACAAAGTGAGACTTCGTCTTAAAAACAAACAAACAAACAAAAAAAGTGGAATGGGTGTAGGGCTACCTCACAGGTTGTGGTGAAGATTTGATGGAAATAACTATTATGCAAAGCTCGTGGAGCACCTAGCCCACAGTGAGCTCCCATACACCTTAGTTCTTATTACTAAGCAGAGACACCATAGCAAAGATAGCACCGCCCTGGAGGTGGCTGCCAAGCCTGACGGTGGGCTCAGGCCCAGAGACCCGTTCCACAGAAAGTACAGAAACCACGAACTTGGAGGTGCCATCGATTTACTTAGTACTAAAGCATTCAGTAAAAAGCCCAGTGTTTCCACCATTTTGGAGAAGATTGAAGCCAGCTCCATTTGCCATTCTACACCTCTGTGACAGGCACCCAGGACTTTCCTGTTTTATTACTGCGTAGACAGCGTCTTTTCTTTCCCCGAGTTTGCTTTTTTTTTCTTGACTGCTGGAAGTATTTCCAACAGATTTTTTTTTAAAAAACAATATTTTGGAAAAAAGCAGGGAAACAAATTGACCTGCTAGATAGAGCATTTGACTTTGCACACATCCTCTGCAAGACAAAACCTGCCGCCACCCCTGCCCCTTTACAAGAACTTAGCAAACCCTCGCAAGTCTGCATCCGTCACTCGATACGTGAAAAGTGGCACCATCATTTTCTTAGACAAACATCCTGGCAGTTTGGCTTCTTTTACTTTGTCGTTAATACAACCGGTTTGGCTGAGTACCTGAGGGAACCTTGAAAGACCAGTTCTTATTATTTTAACTTCCTCCGTGGCTTATCATTTTGGTGTATAATTCGAACATATTTGCCAATGGCCTCTAGGTACCACTGAAAGAAATACCTAAGATAAACAAAGACCATTTTTTCTTCTTAAGATCCATGTCTCCACATGACAATGGGGAAAGATTTAAAGAATGCCAAAGAGTGCACGAGTGTGTGTCTTTGTGGGTCTTTATGCAAAACTAGGACTAAATGTTCCTGTACAGTATGACTGTAGCTCATTCTGCCACTTCCAAGGCTGGCTGAAACTATTGGAACTAATCTCTGTCCTTTTAACCTCCAACTCAAGCTGGGGCCAAGATGCCACCTCAGGGGCCAGGGAAGTGGCTGAGAAGAGTAACAGTGCCCCTCCTGGCGAGTGCTTATGACAGTGAATTTGACAGTAGGAAACCTCCCCCAGGGGGCTCCTGAAGCAGCTGGAACGTGACCTTTGGTGTCTTGCCCTATAGCATATGCAAACTCATGTTTAACGGCAAATATAAATGTAGCAGTTACTACTAAGTATCTCAGGGCAGCCAGAGACTGGCCACTCTATGTTTTCCCTGCAGTGGCTGTGGTAGCTACAGCTGGGATCTGTTCAGCCATTTTTTCCATCCTTCTTTTCCTGGTAACAGTACCACTTCTCTTCAGAAAATCTCTCCCAAACTCTACGTGAATCCAGTGAGTTTGATCAGCCGCAGTACCTGATCCTGTCCATAGGGGTGAGAATGGGATCCAGCCAGGCCAAACTTAGTCCTGCATCCCTTTGGACATTGTTGAGTAAGCTAGAAAGCTGGATGTCATCCTCGACAACATCCTCTCCCTTACCTGCCATATCCAAGCTCCCAGATCTGCCAATTTTGCCTCCTGGATCTCTTTCCTTTCCATCTCCTCAATCACTCAAGTCCCAGCTGTTATTATCTAACTTCTCAGTTAGTGTCCTCCTAGCTGATGCTCTCACATTTGCTCTGGCCACCTCCATGCAGCCTACTGCAGCTGGAGTCTTTTTTTTTTTTTTTTTTTTTTGAGACGGAGTTCTGCTCTTGTTGCCCAGGCTGGAGTGCAATGGCGCAATCTTGGCTCACTGCCACCTCCACCTCCCGGGTTCAAGCGATTTTCCTGTCTCAGCCTCCTGAGTAGCTGGGATTACAGGCGCTCGCCACCATGCCCAGCTAATTTTTGTATCTTTAGTAGAGGCGGGGTTTCATCATATTGGTCAGGCTGGTCTCGAACCCCTGACCTCAGGTGATCCGCCTGACTTGGCCTCCCAAAGTGTTGGGATTACAGGTGTGAGTCACCATGCCTTGCCATAGAGTCATTCTTTCAAAGGACAAATATGATTGTGACACCTTACCCACTCCCAATTTTGGTCTCGGCTTCCTACGGCCTTAGGATAAATGCAAAATTCCTTAATGTGGCCCATAAGCCCCATGGATTACTCCCCGCGCCTCTCCTGTCCCACCTTGTCCTGCTCTCTCTGTTTTAGCTACTAGACATCCTTGCAGCCCCAGTTTCTGGTATTAACTAACATGCTCCTTTGTACATAGCGGTTCTTCCATCCAAAATGCCCTTTCCCTAACCCTCCACCTAGGTAATTCATCCTTTTTGTCTTAGTGCAAGCATCATTTCCTTAGGGAAGCTTTTCCCAACCTCCAGGGTCAAATCCTCCATGTATACTCTTAAAGTACCACCTATCTCCTTTGCAAAGCACTTGCCACAGTGCAGCTTCACACTTGCTGGCTAATTGATTTATGTTTGTCTCCCCAGTGATTATGAACTCCATGGGGCTAGGCCTAGTACCATTTTTTGCTCATATTTGTTGAATGATTGGCAGTAATTGAATTGGTCCAAAAGGAGGGCATCCAACATAAATCAGGCCAACTGGAGCCTTTCCCCCAAATTTCCCAAATCAAAGTGGGAGGAGAGTTGCTCTCCTTTCCTCTGGGATCATAAGATACAAGGAGGCAGGTTCTGGGTTGCAGATGACTATCTTTCCTGCCTTATGTGCTCACCTGTCTACAAAATAAAACCTGGCAAGTAGAGAGGAGAGAAGGTCCTGCCAGGTAGGGTCCCTCATTCCATCCCCAGGTCTCTGGGCTCAGGAACTTTTCCTTCAGTTCTCCAAGCCTCCCAAGTCATTCCCAGTTGTGAAAGCCAACAGCTCTCCAGTTTAGGCAGGCTTGTTTGAGTTGGGGTTTTGCCACTCACAAAATAAAGATCTCTGGCTAAGGCAAGTTAACCCAGTGGCCTGGGTCTAGAGATCCAGGACTGGAGAGACGTTAGGTTAGGACATTAGGGAAAAAACTGGCCTAAAGATGAGGTAAAACTTGTATCTGATAGGCCAACTTTGCCTACTACAATTAGACTGCACAGATGCCCATTGCTATCTGCCATAGAAAAGGTGTTCATAACCTGCTGGCAAGCATTTGTGGCATGGCTGAGATATTTCATTTGAATGGTGAGTACACGTCTGCAACGAACAAGCAGCCACATGTCTAAGCAGCCATCCGGTGATGCTTCACACATGCATTGTGCACCTATGAGCAACACAGATGCTACAGGAAACAGTGAATAAGCTTCAGTCCCCTGAAGAGGTTTATAGCATAGTTTGTTAGGGAGTGTGGCACAGACATAAATAGAAAGACAGAAAGTGCCCAGACCTCTGATGGAGCTCACTCCTGAAAGGCTGGTAATAACTAACATGCTGCTTTGTACATAGCGGTTCTTCCATCCAAAACGCCCTTTCCCTAACCCTCCACCTAGGTAACTCATCCTTTTTGTCTTAGTGCAAGCATCATTTCCTTGCATGAGGGGCCAGGCAGCATGCCCAGGAGCACAAACTTCGGAGCCAGGAAGACCTGGGTGTGAATGTCGGCTCTGCTGCTCACCGCCACTCGAGCTTACATTGTTTCCTCTGCTGTAAAATGGGGATAATCATGCCCTTGTGGGTAATCAGGAGGATTGACAGAGATAAAATACATAAGCTCCTCAGCAGAGGAGCATTTGGCAAATTGAAGTAAGTGTTACCTTATGCCCAGGTGATACTTTGCAACCCACCTAGACAGTCCCAGGCCCAGATCATACGGTTTCACCCCCATGAAAGACATAGCTCTTGAAATCCCAGCATTAGGGATTCAGTTTGGGGTTTATGGTTTGATTGCTGGACGACCCCTGTTAAAATGTATACACACTATTTAAAAGCGCTAATACTTTTTTTTTTTTTTGGATACGGAGTTTCGCTCTTGTTGCCCAGGCTGGAGTACAATGGCGTGATCTTGGCTCACTGCAACCTCTGCTTCCCAGGTTCAAGTGATTCTCCTGCCTCAGCCTCCCAAGTAGCTGTGATTACAGGCATGCGCCACCATGCCCGGCTAATTTTGTATTTTTAGTAGAGACTGGGTTTCACCATGTTGGTCAGGCTGGGCTTGAACTCCTGATCTCAGGTGATCCACCCACCTCGGCTTCCCAAAGTGTTGGGATTACAGGCGTGAGCCACCACTGTGCCTGGCCTAAAAGTGCGAATACTTTTATTTGTACTTTTTAATTAGTCATTGGAAGACATAGACACTTATCAAGGGTCAGTTACATTGATCAGCAAAGAGCAGAATAGGACTTGGAGAAGGAGGGAAATGATAATGGAGCCCTGCTGCATACTATGCACCGTGGATTGTGCTTCTCACATCAAATTGACCTAAGCTCTTGGTGGCCCAATTTCCACAACTGAAGACCCTAAGGACATTTAGTCAGGTATGGTGGCATGCACCTGTGGTCCCAGCTACTCAGGAGGCTGAGATAGGAGGATCGCTTGAGCCTGGAGGTCAAGGCTGCAGTGAGCCCAGATAGTGCCACTGCACTCCTGCCTGGGTGGCAGAGTGAGACCCTGTCTTAAAAAAAAAAAAAAAAAAAAAAAAAAAAGAGCACCTGTCTCATAGGATTGTTTTGATAATTAATCAAAAGCACTTGCCACCGTGCTTTAGCAAGCCAGCATTGGAGCCCACGTGTCTGAGTGGCTAGGAAGCGCTTGAAGCCAAGGTCCATTTGGTGAGGGAACAGACAACAAAAGAGGAGAAGACTGAGCACGGTGGCTCACACCTGTAATCTCAGCACTTTGGGAGGCTGAGGTGGGCGGATCATGAGGTCAGGAGTTCGAGACCAGCCTGGCCAACATGGTGAAACTCCATCTCTACTAACAATACAAAAATTAACCGGGCATGGTGGCACATGCTTGTAATCCCAGTTACTCCGGAGGCTGAGGTAGGAGAATCTCTTGAACCCGGGAGGCGGAGGTTGCAGTGAGCCGAGATCGCACCACTGCACTCCAGCCTGGGTGACAGAGCAAAACTCCATCTCAGAAAAATAAATAAATAAATAAATAAATAAATAAATAAATAAAGGAGAAGAGAGGGTGCTAAGATACCCTCCGCCAGGAGCAGGTAAGGATGCTGTGCTAACACGACCAGGTTGTACTGCTTCACCGACTGAAAAGGCCACAGATGCAGCTGGAGCCTTTTACAGTAGTAACCTGAAAGAAAACGATGTGACCAGACCTCACTTACCTTCAAGAAATCTGTTCCTGAACTTTCACCAGTTCTGAGAATGTCACATTTCAAAGTGCTTTCTCTCCTCTTATACTTTCCAAGACCTAAGATGTGGTCTCTATCTGGATTCTAAGACAAATGAACTGAAGATAAAATGATGCAGGCAGGAAAGATACTTGGTTAAAAGATCTAAAAGCAACGTAAACACTGGGACTTCTTATTGCAACAGTCCACAGGGGGGCATTGCATGCCAGTTCATAATTTGTGGAATTTTCCATTCCATTGCTAGACACCAGAAGATGAAAAACAACTCCTGGACATAGACAAATGACAACTCCATTATTGTCTCAATGGGGAAACTTGCTGGTCTTCATTAATTCATGCTCCTCTTTCCTCTTCTGACTAGCAAGCAAAGGGTTAATGAAAAAAAATTATAGTCACTCAGCCTGAGTCACTCCCACAGTTAGAGGAGGCTCCCCAGCTGCATCAGGGACATCCAGGAGCTTTGACATGTGCTCGATTCCCAGGGCCTGTCCCTTGGAGAACCTGATTTAATAGGCCTGAGGTAGGAGGTTGGGGGCATGGTAGAGACTTTTTTTTTTTTTGGTGACGGAATCTTGCTCTGTCACCCAGGCTGGAGTGCAGTGGTGCAATCTCGGCTCACTGCAAGCTCCGCCTCCTGGGTTCACGCCGTTCTGCTGCCTCAGCCTCCCCAGCAGCTGGGACTACAGGCGTCCGCCGCCACACCTGGCTAATTTTTTCGTAGTTTTAGTAGAGATGGGGTTTCACCATGTTAGCCAGGATGGTCCCGATCTCCTGACCTCGTGATCCGCCCGCCTCAGCCTCCCAAAGTGCTGGGATTACAGGCGTGAGCCACCGCGCCCGGCCTTTTTTTTTTTTTTGTAAACAGCTTTATTGGGATACAATTCACATACCATACAATTCACCCTTCTAAAGTGTACAATTAAATGGGTTTTAGTATACCCACAAAGTTATGCCAAACAGCACCACAATCAATTTTAAAACATTTTAACCAACCCCGAAAAGAAATCCTGTGACTATTAGCTGTCAGTCCCCAATCACCCTGTCTCCCCAGTCTCCCCACTCCTAGGCACCCACTCACCTTTCTTTCTTTCTTTCTTTCTTTCTTTCTTTCTTTCTTTCTTTCTTTCTTTCTTTCTTTCTTTCTTTCTTTCTTTCTTTCTTTCTTTCTTTCTTTCTTTTTCTTTTTCTTTCTTTCTTTTTCTTTCTTTCTTTCTTTCTTTCTTTTTCTTTCTTTTTCTTTCTTTCTTTCTCTCTCTCTCTCTTTCTTTCTTCTTTCTTTTTTTCTTTCTCTCTCTCTTTCTTTGTTTCTTCTTTCTTTTTCTTTCATTCATTCATTCTTTCTTTTCTTTCTCCTTCCTTCCTTCCTTCCTTCCTTCCTTCCTTCCTTCCTTCCTCTCTCTCTCTCTTTCTTTCTTTCTTTCTTTCTTTCTTTCTTTTTCTTTCTTTCTTTCTTTTTCTTTCTTTCTTTCTTTTTCTTTCTTTCTTTCTTTTTCTTTCTTTCTTTCTCTCTCTCTTTCTTTCTTCTTTCTCTCTCTCTTTCTTTGTTTCTTCTTTCTTTTTCTTTCGTTCATTCATTCTTTCTTTTCCTTCTCCTTCCTTCCTTCCTTCCTCTCTCTCTTTCTTTCTTTCTTTCTTTCTTTTTCTTTCTTTTTCTTTCTTTCTTTCTCTCTCTCTCTTTCTTTCTTCTTTCTTTTTTTCTTTCTCTCTCTCTTTCTTTGTTTCTTCTTTCTTTTTCTTTCGTTCATTCATTCTTTCTTTTCCTCCTTCCTTCCTTCCTTCCTTCCTTCCTTCCTTCCTTCCTTCCTTCCTTCCTTCCTTCCTTCCTTCTTTCCTTCCTTCCTCTCTCTCTCTCTCCCTTCCTTCCTTCCTTTTCTTTCTTTCTTTCTTTCTTTCTTTCTTTCTTTCTTTCTTTCTTTCTTTTTTTTCTTTCTTTCTTCTTTCTTTTCTTTCTTTCTTTCTTTCTTTCTTTCTTTCTTTTTTCTTTCTTTCTTTCTTTCTTTCTTTCTTTCTTTTTCTTTCTTTCTTTCTTTCTTTCTTTCTTTCTTTCTTTCTTTCTTTCTTTCTTTCTTTCTTTCTTTCTTTCTTTCTTTCTTTCTTTCTTTCTTTCTTTCTTCTTTTTTGAAACAGAGTTTCACTCTTGTCACCCAGGCTGGAGTGCAATGGTGCGATCTCTAAAAAATTAGCCGGGCGTGGAGGCGGACGCCTGTAGTCCCAGCTGCTGGGGAGGCTGAGGCAGCAGAATGGTGTATTTTTAGTAGAGATAGAGTTTCACCATGTTGGCCAGCTGGTCTCAAACTCCTGACCTCAGGTGATCCGCCTACCTCAGTCTCCCAAAGTGCTGGAATGATAGGCGTAAACCACTGCCCCTAGCTCATCTACTTCCTGTCTCTATAGATTTATCTATCCTGCATATTTCATATAAATTGAGTCATATATTAATATTTTGTGATCTTTTGTGACAGGCTTTCACTTTCCACAATGTTTCCAGGTTCATTCATGTTGTAGTATGTATCAATATTCCATTGTTTTTGTGGATGAATAATATTCCATTGTATGGATATCCACATTTTTGATGGACATTTGGGCTCTTTCCACTTTTTGGCTATTGTTAATAATGCTGGTATGGTTATTCATGTACAAGTTTTTGTGTGAACAAGGCTTATTTTTAAAGTGCTCCCTGGTTGGGCACGGTGGCTCACACCTGTAATCCCAGCACTTTGGGAGGCTGAGGAGAGCAGATCGCCTGAGGTCAGGAGTTCAAGACTAGCCTGGTTAACATGGTGAAAACTGTCTCTACTAAAAATACAAAACTTAGCTGGTCATGGTGGCACATGCCTGTAGTTCCAGCTACTTGGGAGGCTGAGGCAAGATAATTGCTTGAACCTGGGAGGCAGAGGTTGCAGTGAGCCGAGATGGTGCCACTGCACTCCAGGATGGGCGACAGAGCAAGACTCTGTCTCAAAATAAATAAAATAAAATAAAATAAAATAAAATAAAATAAAATAAAATAAAGTGCTACCCTAGGAAGCTGAGGCAGGAAGATCTCTTGAGCGCAGGAGACTGAGGCTGCAGTGGGCTGTGTTCATACCACTACACTCCAGTGTGGGCGACAGTGTGAGACCCTGTCTCAAAAAATAAAAATAAAATAAAGTGCTCCCCTAGGTCAGTGGCTGTCAGCCAGTCTTGATTTTTTTACCCCCAGAGGACATTAGGCAATGTATGGAGATATTTTTGGTTGTCACACCTGGAGGAGGGGTGGTCCTGGCAGCAAACAGATAGCAGCCATGGATGCTGCTAAACATCCTACAGTGCACAGGGCAGCCTCCACAGCAGTCATCCTGTGAAATGTCTATAGTGCCGGGGTTGAGAATCTCTGCCCCAGGTGACTCAGGTGCACAGCTAGGAGTCTGGGAAGCCCTGAGGGTCCTTATTCTCCCTTCTTCCAACTGAACCACATCTAGACAACTTCGAACCTTTCAAACCTCCGGCCTTGGCTCAGTGCGGTGGTTCATGCCTGTAATCCCAGCTTTGGGAGGCCAAGGGGGAGAATTGTTTAAGCCCAGGAGTTAGAGACCAGCCTAGGCAACATAGTGAGACCCCATCTCTACAAAAAAAAAAAATCAAGAAAATTAGCCAGGTGTGGTGGTGAATGCTTGTAATCCCAGCTACTCAGGAGGCTGAGGCAGGAGGATTGCTTAAGCCCAGGAGGTTGAGGCTGCAGTGAGCTGTGATCACACCACTGCACTCCATCCTGGGTGACAGAGAATGACCCTGTCTCTCAAGGAAGGAAGGAAGGAAGGAAGGAAGAAAGGAAGGAAGGAAAGAAGGAAGGAAGAAAGGAAGGAAGGAAGGAAGGAAGGAAGGAAGGAAGGAAGGCCAGCTTTATTTTTAAAAAGTCTTCCAGAGAAAGAGGGATTCTCCCCACCTTTTTTTTTTTTTTTTTTTTTTTTTTTTTTTGAGACAGAGTCTCACTTTGCTGCCCAGGCTGGAGTGCAGTGGCATGATCTTGGCTCACTGCAATCTCCGCCCCCCAAGTTGAAGTGATTCTCCTGCCTCAGCCTCCCCAGTAGTTGGGATTACAGGTGACTGCCACTGCGCCCAGCTAATTTTTGTATTTTTAGTAGAGACAGGGTTTCACCATCTTGGCCAGTCTGGTCTTGAACTCCTGACCTCGTGATCTACCTGCCTTCACCTCCCAAAGTGCTGGGATTATAGGCGTGATCCACTGCGCCCGACTGAGAACCCATATTCCTTAGAACTCTTTCCAGGGTCTGAAATTTATTGTTTATAATAAGGATTCTTAACCCAGGACTTGGGGCAGTAGGGAATTTATAAACCACCTGAAATAGTTTACAAAATTGTAGGCACATGTAAGTTTTCCTGGAGAGTGGGTCTTTATTATAAGTAGGCATGTGAGCCAGATCCTTCATGTCTTCTAAATCAATTTTCTCTTATCCTGAGTTTTCTGCAGCAACTCAGATAATTGTTATCTGATGTCAATTAATCAAGACTCAGAGCTGAAAGGGAGTCACTGTGCGGATAAGATGGAGGTTAAGCAATTAGTTTGTCCAAGGTCACCCTGTTGACAGGTGGCAGAGACTAGCCTAGACTTGTTCTCTATCTCTCACAGGGAAGGGGCCTTCAATAGAATATGGTTAGTGGTTAAGAGCAAGGGCCTTGGAGCCAGATGGCCTGGCCTGGCATCCCTGTTGTGCCACCTGTGGTTGTGTGAGCTTGGGCAACACACTTCTTTTTGTGCTTCAACTTCCTTATCTGAAAAATAGAACTAGTAGTAATAACCAACTAACATGGTTGTGAGAATTAAGTGATTCAAGTACTTAGAATGATACCTACCAACTGGAAGAGCTTTGTTAGTTTTTATTTACATGGTGCTGCTCTCTATTTTTAAAAACATATGAATAATAAATGTTAAAATATAAAACAGCTGGACATGGTGGCTCATGCCTATAATCCTAGCACTTCGGGAGGCCTAGGTAGGAGGATTGTGTGATATATATCACATATATTATACATATATATCACATATATATTATATATCACATATATATTATATATCACATATACAATATATCACATATATATTATATATAACATATATGATATATATGATATGTAGATCGTATGTTTTATGTATATATAACAATGCTGACATCATTCTAAATGTAATATAATTTCCCATTGTCATGTCAGTGTGACTTTTTTGGATGGCTCTGATGTTCAGTATATGATCTGTTGGATGGCAATAAGTGCTCTATAGAACAATAACAGGGGTAAATGGGGCAGGAGTGAAGGGGTGGGAGGAGGGCATGGAGGGGTTTGCATAGGATGTTCAGAAAAGGCATCTCAGAGGAGGTGACATTTTAACAGAGACCTGAAGAAAGTGAGGGATGAGCCAGGTGGCCATCAGGGGAAAGAACATCAGGCAGAGAGAACAGCCAGTGCAGAGGCCCTAGAGTGGGGATGTGCTTGCTTCAGCCATGAGTCCAGAGTGACTTCCCCCAAGGAAGGGAGAGCAGGAAGAGATGAGGTCAGAAAAGGATGGGAGCAGGGTGAGTTACTACCCCATGTGAACTGCTGGAAGCTGGGTAGGAGTGATATGGCCTGGCTTATAGGAGGGGAAAAGGATAGAAGCAGAGGGACCAGTTGGAGTCTATGTTATTACTCCAGGTGAGAGAAAATGGTAGTTACACCAGGGTGGGTGTAGGAGAAGGTGAAAGGGGGTGGAATTCTGGATATATTTTAAAGGAAAGCCAACAGGCTTTGTCAATGGATGAGTTATGGAGTGTGTGAGGGAGAGAGAGAGAGTCCAGGGTGTCTCCAAAGCAAACAGTAGCCCCCTTCTACAACACAGTTCAACTCCTGTAAATGTTAATATGTTAAGCTATATTTACACATTAAACATATTTAACTTTAAGCTCCTCGAATGCTAGACTAAGAAGCTAAACCTTCCCCAAATACTTAAGCCACCATAGGAAAGCTAATGAATTAAATGAGTAACAACAGTGATTTGCCAGTTATCTCAAACATTACAATATTGTTAATAAACTTGAAAAAATGCTATTTTATTTTTCAACTTAAAATCTAAAGTCTACAATTGAATACTCAATTACACATTTTACACTGGACTCCCAAGGCTAATGTGTTGCATACCCTACCATGCCAAGTCCTCTTAAACATCACAAACATTGTATCATTGCAGGTGCCTATTGATAAATATTACATAGACCACTTAATTAAATGTAACACAAAAACATTGATACAGTGGATTTAACTTTATTATCTCTAATATTAAGTCTAAGAGTTTCCTGGGGTAAAGTCACATACCTGGGAAGGAAACATTCCAGGCAAACTAGGGGGTACCTTCTATTGACTAGGCTAAGATTACTGACCAATCAGATAGTTTTGACCAGGACGCAAGTTCTGAAGATACAGAGATCTAAGCAGAGTTTTGGGTGTTTTTGTTTTGGTTCGATTTTTTTAATGACAAGAAGGAGCACGTTGAGCCTACAGGAAAGGATTTCTTGCTTTCCCAGAAGGTTATGGTGGGTTGGGGTTTAACAGTCCCCAAATTTAAATTGCTCAAATACTCACTGCTTAATTCTTTTGTAATTTTTGTTGACTTTATCCCCAGATTTGAGGAGGCAATATTTTATAACTCCACTCAGGTTGCTTTACCACTTGATGGGATTCAACTATGAACATGGTTCTTAAACTTGGCTGCACAGTGGAATCAACAACAGAGCTCTGTAAAATTGAGGCTGGTGTCCCACCCAGAGACACTGATTTGATTGATCTAGGGTGAGGTCAAGGCATTGGCATTTTAACAGCTTTCAGGTGATGCCAGTGTGCAGCCAGCTTTGAGATCTATTGGTGGAAAGTGCTACTCTTGTTAAGTGTGAGGCCACAGCTTCCCAAGTCCTGATCATGTGGCAATTCAGGGAACTCTTTAGGGTCTTGGAGTACCTCAGGGGCCAGGGCAGGAATATTTACCAATGTTGAAATGATGCAGGATATTTTTTAATGCTGCTTTGCCAGCTGGAGACCGCCACAGTTGGCAATGTTCCCACTCACTTGGCCTGCTGGACCACACCTGGCTTGCGCTCTGGGGTGGATCCTGCAGCCTTTGCAACTGCACACGCAGCCTGCAGCAGGAGGGAACATGTGAGTGAGTGAGCGTGTGGTCCAGCCGGCTGCTCCAAGCACTGGCACAGTCGTGGGCTCTGTGCAGGTCTTGAGACTCGACCAGGCATGTTGCGGTGGACTCCAACGTCTAGACAAGGGGAATGCAGTGGCACCCGAACAGGGATGCCCATGACCCTGAAGCCCTAGGGGGGCGTTACAGCATGCTAATAGCTCTTTTCTCCTGCCATCCACGGACCAATGAATGGGGGCATATTAACAGCTCTGTCAGTCCTGTTGCTCCACTCTGGCCCTAGGCTCTGGAACTAGCCCAGCCCTACCACTGCTTCCTGCCATGTGGGGCAGCTACCCTCTGCCAGCAGAGGCCAGAAGGGTTATAGTGTTACAGACTTCTTCATATTTGTGTTTGGTGGGTCTTAAGCTCTTGTCCCACATCCAAGAAGAATGAGATTACACTGACAACTGGATGGTGAGGAGGGCGGGCAGAGAAGAGTTTTACTGAGTGACAAAACAGCTCTCAGTGGAGAGAGGACGTGAGGGTGGTCCCCCACCTGAAGTCAGGTGGTCTCTCTCTCAGTGTGGCTGGGTCCAGGGCTTTTACGGGCTAAGAATTGGGGAGTGCATGCTGATTGGCTTGTGAGGTCTGCAAAAAAGGCTAAAACAAAAGTGCCACTCAAAAGTGGGCATGACAGTGTAATAAACCAATTAGGGAAGGGCAGTTATATGTAAGTAAAATAGGTAAAGAGTGGGGATCAATCAGAGGTAAGTGTGCCAAATAGGAAGAAAGGTTCTCGATCCAGTCCATGAATTTATCTGGGACTTATGGCTAGGCTTTAAACTGTCCTCAGCTTGAAGGTGGGGTTCCACTGGGAACCCGTCCCTGTCTGCCTAGGATTTCTCTGCCTCCTGCTTCTATCCATTCATTCCTCTAGGGTTTGTTGAGTGCTAACTCTGTGCCAGCCACTCCCCAAGATACTGGAGGTACAGCAGTGGAGTAGACAAATCTCTGTCCTGTTGGAGACTGTATTCTAGAGGGGAGGTGGTTGGCAGTCAAGTGAAGTCAATAGATAAGTGACAATGTAGAGAGCAGCTATAGAGCCTAGTGGTTCAGAGCCTGGACTCAACCTGGCTGGAGTCCAAACCCTGGCTGTGTGTGACCTTGGGCAAGTTACTTAACCCCTTTTGCCTCAGTTTCCTCATTTGTTTGTTTTTTTGTTTTGTTTTGTTTTGTTTGAGATGGAGTCTCGCACTATCCCCTGAGCTAGAGTACAGTGGCATGATCTTGGCTCACTGCAACCTCTGCCTCCCAGGTTCAAGTGATTCTCCTGCCTCAGCCTCCCGAGTAGCTGGAATTACAGGTGCCTGCCACCGAGCCCAGCTAATTTTTTGTATTTTTAGTAGAGATGGGGTTTCACCATGTTGTCCAGGCTGGTCTCGAACTCCTGACCTTGTGATTCACCTGCCTCGGCCTCCCAAAGTGCTGGGATTACAGGCATGAATTACCGTACCTGGCCTCCTCATCTGTAAAAAGAAGATGATGAATATACAGCATTAAGAGTGAGCACTCCAGCCTGGACAACAAGAGCGAAGCTCCATCTCAAAAAAAAGAGTCAGCTCTAATATAAACGATGGACTCTGGATGATAATAATGTGTCAGTGTAGACTCATCAATTATAGCGAAAGTACCACTCTGGTAGGGGAGACTGTGGGGTGGGCAGCAAGGAGTGTATGGATGGAAATTCTCTGCACTTTACATTCAATTTTGTTGTGAACCTGAAACTGATCTAAAAAGTAAAGTTTATTAATTTTTGAATTTATTTATTTGTTTTCCCACTCTATTCCCACCTGTTTTATCTCACTATATTGACCAGACTGGTCTCAAACTCCTGGCCTCAAGCAATCCTCCCAACTTGGCCTCCCAAAGTGCTGGGATTATAGGCATGAGCCACCACACCCAGCTTATCATTTTTTTCAAAAAAGATGATAAGAACAAGCTCAGTACCAATTCATAAAGTTATTGGGAGAGAATCAGTGTTAATGCCCTTAATTAGCTGCGTATGGTGGCATGCGCCTGCAGTCCCAGCTACTTGGGAAGTGGAGGCCAGAGTACCACTTGAGCTCAGGAGTTCCAGGCATCTATGAGTTATGATAGTGCCTCTCTATTCCAGCCTGGGTGACAGAGTGAGATCCTGTCTCAAAAAAGAAAAAAAAAGTTAATGTACTTAAAACACAGCAATTTCAGATAAATACATGCACACACACACACACACACACACACACACACATATGTATTTTGAGACGGAGTTTTGCTCTTGTCGCCTAGGTTGAAGTGCTATGGTGCGATCTTGGCTCACTGCAACCTTTGCCTCCTGGGTTCAAGTGATTTTCATGCCTCACCCTCCTGAGTAGCTAGGATTACAGGTGTGTACCACCCGCCTGATTTTATATTTTCAGTAGAGACGGGGTTTCACCATGTTGGCCAGGCTGGTCTCGAACTCCTGACCTCAGGTGATCCACCTGCCTCGGCCTCCCGAAATGCTGGGATTACAGGTATGAGCCACTGCACCCGGCCTAAATAGAAAATATTTAATAGGAAGTAACCGTTATTTTAACATAAGATACTGATAATATTTTCTTCTCCAGTTTTATTAATGAGACTATTTTGATGAAAAATCAAACTAGGTTAGGGGATAAAACAGGCAGGAATAAGAGAATAAGGGCTGGGAGGGGAAGTGAGAGGGGTTCTTTTAGCTGGGTGTTTAGGGAAGGGAAGGCCTCTTTGTGGAGGTGGCAGTTATGCAGAGACCTGAAGGAAGAGAGGAATGGACTCATAAACTATCTAGGGATGAGAAAACAGCCAAAAATAAGGGCCTGAGGCAGAAGTCAGCTTGATGGGCCCAAGAAGAAGAGGGCAGTAATGCATGGCGTGGAGTGAATGGGGAATGAACCCATGGTGTCATCCAGCACTTCTGCTTGTGGATGATGATCTCACACTAGCTATGAGTCTCAAGTCTTTGTATCACTCGGTCCTGTACCAGGCCATGGAATATGCTGTACAAATGTTTATTGAATAAAGAAAAAATAATGATTAACCCGTACAACCCCTCCATCAGCAAATTAGAATATCAATATTCTAGGCTCAATTGTTCACTCCCTAGTTCCAGGCACAACCCAGCTGAAAGAAGTGATATTTATGGAGCTCTCCTAAGGCTTTGTTTTTATTAAAAAATATAGAGTTCAGCCCACAAGGAGGATGTCCAGATGGGCAATCAGTTGATGAGAACAATGCAAATCCTTTGCTTGGTTCTTCCAAGTGAGTGGATTCAATTCCCTGGAGTGCCATTATTATGTACAACTGCTTATATGCAGTCAGGGGTTACCAAAATTAGCCCTCCACTAGTATTTCCTGGGGACTGATTCAACATTCAACAGAGGAGCTTGGCTGCCAAGCCCAGCTCTCTGGCATGGCCATCTCCCACTGTGCACAGCGTAGCTGGAATTCCTGCCAATCTTAGGCAGGAAGCTTTGTTATTGTTGCATCATCGATGTTGTTTAGAGGGGATCATGGCTCTCTCTTGCAGTTTTCTTGCATTTCAATGATCATTTTCTGTTTCTCTTCATCCTTAGCAATTTGGTTTGTTGTGGACTTGTTCTGTAAGCCCTGCAGGCTATAGTAGGGAATGTTTTGTCAACAGTTTACCATTTCTTAGGTTTCTAAGTCTTTTTCTATGTTTTTTTGTTTTGTTTTGTGCATAATTGTTGCTTTAGCCTGTCCAGCTTCCCTTCTGCCTTCATGTAATAACGGCACCCCATTTTCCCTTTCGGGAGCCCCTCCCTACTCCATGTCACCTTGAGGGGCTATGTATCTTGGGGTCCTGCCTATTCTGTCTCCCTCCTTACCCCTTTCCAAAGGGTGCCCCACTAGCCAAGCTAGGCAGGAGCACTTTCTTTCCTGGTCACCCCTTGGGTTCAGGAGTGGACTATGACCCACACTAGACCATCTGGCTCATCCTTACAAGTTGGCAAGGTGATGCTCATTAGGAGGGAATACACAGTCCTCTTCCTCTAAGACCGTGGTTCTAAAATCTAACACTTCCTTTTTATAAACAAGTACTTTATTATCCTTTTAATATACTGAAAGGTAATTCATAGATAATGTACATGTTATTTAAAACTTCAGGCAGGGTGCAGTGGCTCACACCTGTAATCCCAGCACTTTGTGGGTGGGAGAATGGCTTGAAGCCAGGAGTTCAAGACCAGCCTGGGCAACCAAAAAAGACCCTGTCTATACAAAAAAAAAAAAATAAGTAAATAAATAAAAATCAATATGATGCTCTAACTGTAGTACAAAAGAGAAATTATAATAGCTTATAATAAAATAAAATCATTTTTAAAATAGCATGTAATAGAATAATAATGCATCAATATGTAAATGCATGGTTATGCCCACACCAGAAGACACAATGAGGGAGTCGGATGCTTGCTCAAACATGTAGAATCACCGTGAGTGTGACAGCCGCAGATGAAGCCATATGCAGGTGTGCTGTGTGACACCTTCAACACCATAAGTGGCATTGCCATCGGCGATGTGGTTTCTGAAACAGTGAAATCATGAACAGCCCTTGGCAAAATTTCAAACAAAAGAAAATACAACTTTCCCTTGTTTTACACAAGGTAGTATGTATGGACAACACAATATATATTAAAACTGTGCAAGAAATACTTTATACATAAAATGGGGTTAAGTCTAGGCTCAATTAATTACAAATAGGCTTTCCACCCACATAGATGTCCAGTTGGACATTATAAATTTGTGTGGGACACAGGATAATTCTTTGTGTAGGACTATTCCACGTTTCACAGCAAGTCTAGCATAAAATGTAAGCAGTAGCTTTCCACTTCATTGTGACAACCAAACCATCCCCACAAATCCCCAAAATGCTCTTCAGGGGGTGCTACTGACCTCCCCTTCCACACATGGAGAAGCACTGTTCCGGGATGAGTGGCTGTAACTGCCGGCAAACCAGAGCTACTAGTAGTCATCTTTCCCAGCTTCATGGAAGCAGCCATCTATAGAAGCAGCAGATGAAACCAACATGGAGAGGAAGGCAGAAATGAGAAGTGATAAGAGAGAGGCAGAGCCCCGAAGGTATTATTTGAGCTCCCAGATTCATGTATGCATAATGTCAGATCACATCTGTATTTCCCAGTTCTCATGAATGTTCAATTTTCTTTTTGCTTGAGTTACATTGAGTGTAGTTTCTGACATATGCAACCAAAAATTAAATCAGACTAATACTTATTTCAAAAGGCCGCTGTACATATAATTTAACCTTTTTGTTTTGCTTCTTTAATGATATTTTTTTATTATCACAAATTTATTTTTTAGTCCTGTAAAGTAGGAATAGAAAGAGGAAGTGAACTCCAGAGTGCTGTGTCCTAGCAGGTCAGACTTAGTAAAGCCTGTGAGCACAGGGCCCTACCTTTTCTTTTTCTCATGGAACTGCTACACACACACCACACGCGTGCGCGCACACACACACACAGGCACACACACGCACACACACACACGCGCACACACACACACACGCGCACACACACACACCACACGCGCGCGCGCGCGCACACACACACACAGGCACACACACACGCGCGCGTGCACACACACGCACACACACAGGCACACACACACGCACACACACACACGCACACACGCACACAGGCATATTCATGTAGGATGGCCACGTTCTCTGCTGATTAGACCAGGCATGGACAAATCAAATTCTCTTTCCCAGGAACGTCAAACCAGGGCGCTAGCAGACTGAGTCACTCTCTAAGGCTGGAACTGTTACAGGTAACATGAAAACGAGGATGGAGAAGGGCAAGAGTTATACAGTGACTATATTCTTCCAGGTTATTTTGGGAGGAAGGGAAAATGGATTAGCAGATGTGCAGAGAAAAGAGATACAGAGAGTTTCAGAAACTTTCCAGTTTCAAGATCCATCCCTTCTCAAGACGCAACTATATATATCCTGTCCTACAGTTCTTAAAAGAATCCCTGTGCACTAAATGCATTTCCCCCTTTTATTCAGGATGTCTCAGCCATGCACGGTGGCTCATGCCTGTAATCCCAGCACTGTGGGAGGCTGAGTTGGGCGGATCACTTGAGTCCAAGAGTTCGAGACCAGCCTGGGCAACATGGCAAAACCCTGTCTTTACAAAAAAAAAAAAAGGATATTTCTAGTGAGTTTCTATGACAAGTGTCTAAAGAGTTCTAAGCTCACATCTCACTTCTATAGCTTCTAAGTTTTCTCCTCACATCAAATTAGATAGAATTAGATCAGATTACATCATAACGCCACACCGCATAGCAGGATCAGCTCCTGCAAAATTGCCTTCAAGGGGTTCGGCTCGGGGATGGGGAGGTAATGTGTTGCCTTTGGGTTTAATCAAATGTCAACATAAGAAACAACTGGAGTTGTGGTTCAAATTCAGGCTCGGACTCTCATCAGCTGTGTTTCTTTAGGTAAATTACTTCAGACTCTCTTGATCTTTAAACTTGGGACAATAATAACCACAACAGCTAACTGAGATGGTAACAAATGTGCTTAGCACAGCACCTGGGCCTAAGTCAGGGCCCAAACATTGTTTCTCCTATGTCTTCCCCTTTCCTCCTTACCACATTTCAAGAAAAGGAAAAATGGGCCAGGTGTGGTGGCTCATGCCTGTAATCCCAGCACTTTGGTGAGGCTGAGGAGGGTGGATCACTTGAGGTCAGGAGTTCAAGACCAGCCTGGTCAACATAGTGAAAACCAGGATCTACTAAAAACACAAAAATTAGTTGGGCATCATGGCGCGCATCTCTAATCCCAGCAACACAGGAGGCTGAGGCAGGAGAATCGCTTGAACCCAGGAGGAGGCAGAGGTTGCAGTGAGCTGAGATCGCGCCACTACACTCCAGCCTGGGTGACAAAGTGAGACTCTGTCTCAAAAAAAAAAAAAAAAAAGGTGGGGAGGGGGAGGTGAACTCCAGTATTTTCAGGTTGTTTAGCTGTTAACCAGTTCTTCCCAAAGCATTAGCACAACAGGCAGTATCTTAGAATTTCAGATCTAAGATTATCTTAGAAATTCTGATAAAGTACAGAGGTTATCTAGTCCCACCCCCTCACTTGATTTTATTTTTCATTTTTAAATTTTTTATCAAGACTGTAGTTGTATACAGGTTAAAGAATCAACTAGTTCTATAAGATTTATGTAGATGAGCTCACCCCATTGTCTCCCTCTCAAGAGGCAACGTTTTTCTGCATCTAGCTGATCACCCTCTATGCCACCAGACGTCATGCTTGTGATGTCACTTCTTTTCTGGAGTAGGCACCAGCCACTGATCTCCCACTGTGGAGAATGAAGATCTGCCTCCTCGTTTTGCAGATCAGAAAGCGGATATGGTTAGAGCCGGGTGATTTGTCCAAGGTCATACTGAAGCAGATAATGGAATAAGGCCAGAGACCCTGCACTTTTTAAAAGCTCCTTAGTATTTTTTTCACACTCAAGTTTGAAAGCTACTCCTAAGGCAGAGAGAGAGAGAAAGCTTTGGAGGCAATACTGCAGGATTTAAATCTCAGCTCTGATGCTTTCTGGCTATGTTATCTTGAGCAAAACTTTTCTAAGCCTCAGTTTCTCCTTCTTTATTTTGTTTTTTTGAGACAGGGTCTCACTCTGTCACCCAGACTGGAGTATAGTGGCGCGATCTCAGCTCACTGCAACCTCCTCTGCCTCCCAGTTTCAAGTGATTCTCGTGCCTCAGCCTCCCAAGTAATGGGGACTACAGGCGTGTGCCACCACACCCAGCTAATTTTTGTATTTTTAGTAAAAATGGGGTACACCATGTTGGCCAGGCTCCTCTTCAGCTCCTGGCCTTAAGTGATCCACCCACCTAGACCTCCCAAAGTGCTGGGATTACAGGTGGTAGCCACCGCACCTGGCCTCTGCTTCTTTAAATTGGGCACATTTTAAAGGACTTATAGAAATAAAGTGAGATGACATGGTTAAATGTTGTACAAGGATGAGTGATGATTGGGAGTTCCAGCTACAGAAACTTGGGCATGTTACTTCACTTCTCAGAACCTGATTTTTCTCTTTAGTACCGTTGAGCAGATAATACCAACCTCATGGTGTTGTTTGTAAGATTATATGAGGTAGGATTTGTAAAGCAAAACTGAATCCTTGGTGTGGCCTGTGGGAGCCCTTGCACTCAGCAACCCCCCATGCCTCCTGCACTTTCCCTCCAGGTCACTGTGTCTCCAAGAGAACTTGAAGCTTGCTTGCTTGCTTTCTTTCTTTCTTTCTTTCTTTCTTTCTTTCTTTCTTTCTTTCTTTCTTTCTTTCTTTCTTTCTTTCTTTCTTTCTTTCTTTCTTTCTTTCTTTCTTTCTTTTTGAGATGGAGTTTTGCTATTGTAGCCCAGGCTGGAGTGCACTGGTGCCATCTCGGCTAACTAACCTCTGCCTCCTGGGTTCCAGTGATTCTCCTGCCTCAGCCTCCCAAGTAGCTCAGACTATAGGTGCCTGCCACCACACCCAGCTAATTTTTTATTTTTAGTAGAGACGGGGTTTCACCAGGTTGGCCAGGCTGGTCTCAAACTCCTGGCCTCAGGTGATCCGCCTGCCTTGGCCTCCCAAAGTGCTGGGATTGCAGGTGTGAACCACTGCGCCTGGCCTGAAGCTTTCTTACATTTGCTGTTTTTTTCTGACTAAACTCCCTTTGTTACTGAACAAAAGGGATTTGGTCTAGGTCCTGTTGCTCGCTGCACAGAAAACCAATCAGTGGGACAGCAGTATTGCCAGAAAATAAGGCTTTATTATATTACAGGTAGCATCAGCCAAAGAGATAGGAGCTAAGCCTCAAATACATCCCGCATTTCCAGTTAAAGCCAGGCAAGGAAGTGGCATTGGCCAGCAGGCAGCAGGTAGTTGAATGAGGGTTCTAGAGTCTCACTGTAACCATGTGTAGGAAAACAGGAGTTGGGGGGATGGTAAGGAAGGGGAGTGGGTCAACAGGCAGCAGGTGCATCTCACTGGGTGAATGTTCAAGTTTCTCAAGCTTCAGTTCTATGGGCATTCAGGTTGTCGGAAAATTGGGCTGGTTTCACCTTCACTCTCACCTTCTACGAGACCTCTTCATCTAGCTAATCTCAACTCATGCTTCAGACATTGATTAAATGTCCCTGGTCCAGTAAGCCTTCCTGTGCCCAGACTCAGGGCTGACTTCCCCGGAGCTGCACCTGCTGTGCACAGTCACTGCTCTGTGCTTGCCCTTCCTAGAGTGGATCACGCTTGGAATCTAATCCACTTGTGTTCTTTCTTTCTGAATGTCTGGCTTCCCCGTAAGACTGTACGAGCACAGAGACATCTACTGTGGGACCCACAGCCCATCCACAGTGCCAGACCCACCGTAGGTATCCACTATATATTCATTCTCTCCTTTCTTGGCTGAATACCAGGCCACCTCGCTTGGCCAGCTCACTGCCAGAGCCGCCAGCTCAACCTTGCGCCTACAACTCCCTGACTAGAGATGCAGAAAAGCTGGTTGTCCCCAAGTTCATGTTTACTTAACCGAAATCAAAGTCCGATAGTTGAATAGTAAGACAAGCTCAGCAGGCTGGACATACCCAAGCACATTTTTATTTATAGTGCACCCTGGCATGGCTGAAAATGCCTTTCCTTTATTCTCCAGCCATGGAGCTGTGGTTCTCATTTCTGCTGAAGAAACAAAATCTTCTTTATATGACCTTTTCCTCGATAGGGTTTCCAGAGGGCCCCACTCTGACTGCTTCAGAGCTGGGGGACATCGCCGTCTTAATTCACATGGTATCCTCGCAACTGAGGAAGAGGAGCCAAAAAGAATCAAAAGCAGAAACAAAACAACTCTGAAAAAGCATTCCTCAAAAGCCCTGTGTATTCAAAAAAGCCTTGGTTGGGTAATTTCCAGTTGTACTGTCGAGAAAAGAGCTATCTCTGTCTTTTAACTCTCAAATACAAAGATACTGCTCAGTGGCAATCAAAGATTCCTGATTTTTGTTTATTTCTTTTTTCATTTTTATTTTGGATTTGGGGGGTACCTGTGCAGCCAATACACTGCATGATGCTGAGGTCTGGGCTTCTAATGATCCTGTCGCTCAAGTAGCAAACATGGCATCCAACAGGTAGTTTTTCAACCCCCGTTCCTTTTGGAGCCCCAGTGTTTGTTGTTTCCACCTTCGCGTCTGTGTGGACCCAGTGTTTACCTCTCATCTACAAGTGAGAACATGCAGTATTTTGTTTTCCGTTCCTGCATTAATTCGCTTAGGATAATGGCTTCCAGCTACATCCATGTTGCTGCAAAGAGCATTATTTTGTTCTTTTTTTTAATAGAAGAGCATTGATATTTTTTCAAAAGTCAAAAATATGTATTTTTAAATTAGGCCAAGTGTGTTATGATACTCTATTTTTGGGAACAAAAATTTCTAACACTGAGCAAATTCCTACTTCAAAATATTTCCATTCAAGCAACAGCTGAAACAGATATTGTAGAGGGGACTTAAACATCTGGTGGGACAGTTTAGATGAGAAAGGATGGCAGTTATTTATTTTTATTTTATTTTTTTGAGACGGAGTCTCATTCTGTGGCCTAGGCTGGAGTGCAATGGTGCAATCTCGGCTCACTGCAACCTCTGCCTCCTAGGTTCAAGTGATTCTCCTGCCTCAGCCTCCTGAGTAGCTGGGATTACAGGCACCTGCCACCACGCCTGGCTAATTTTTGTATTTTAGTAGAGGTGGGGTTTCACCATGTTGGCCAATCTGGTCTTGAACTCCTGACCTCAAGTAATCTGCCTGCCTCCATCTCCCAATATGCTGGGATTACAGGCGTGAGCCACCATGCCCGACCCAGCATGGCAGTTATTAAGAGCTTGGGTGCTGCAAATACATGGTATATAGGGTCCAGCCCTATGGGGCTTGGCGGGTGTTCTCCCTGTGTGCGGAGACAAGAGATTGTAATAAATGAAGACACAAAACAAAGATATAAAGAGAAAGCAGCTGGGCCCGGGGGACCACTACCATCAAGATGTGGAGACCGGTAGTGGCCCCGAACGGCTGGGCTCGCTGATATTTATTGCATACAAGACAAGCGGGCAGGGTAAGGAGGATGAATCTTCTAAGTGCAATCTCTTAGAAGGTGAATACTCTTCTAGGGTGAAGCAAGTCACGTGATTACAGGATAGGGGGCCCTTCCCTTTTAGGTAGCCGAAGCAGAGAGAGAAGGCAGCATAAGTCAGCGTTTTCTTCTCTGCACTTATAAGAAAGATCAAGGACTTTAAGACTTTCACTATTTCTTCTACCGCTATCTACCACGAACTTCAAAGAGGAACCAGGAGTACGGGAGGAACATGAAAGTGGACAAGGAGCGTGACCACTGAAGCACAACATCACAGGGAGGGGTTTAGGTCTCCGGATGACTGCGGGCAGGCCTGGATAATATCCAGCCTCCCACAAGAAGCTGGTGGAACAGAGTGTACCCTGACACCTTCAAGGAAAGGAGACTCCCTTTCGCGGTCTGCTAAGTAACGAGTGCCTTCCCAGGCACTGGTGTTACCACTTGACCAAGGAGCCCTCAAGCGGCCCTTATGCTGGTGTGACAGAGGGCTCACCTCTTGCCTTCTAGGTCACTTCTCACAATGTCCCTTCAGCACCTGACCCTCTACCCGCCAGTTATTCCTTGGTTATATTAGTAATACAATGACGAGTAATATTAAAAACTAATGATTAATAATGTTTATACTAATGATTGATAATTGTTCATCATCATCTCTATATCTAATTTGTATTATGACTATTCTTATTCTAACTATTTTCTTTATTATACTGAAACAGTTTGTGCCTTTAGTCCTTTGCCTTGGCACCTAGGTACTCTTTTGCCCACAATGGTACAAGTGCCATCTCTCCCCCTGCCCCTGACAGGTGTTGCTAAGTGATCATAGCAGTTTAGCACGACAGTTGAGAATACCAGCTCTAGAATCACACTGTCTGGGTTCATATCCTGGTTCTGTCATTTAACAGCTGCGTAACCTTGGGCAGTTTTCTCAATCATGCAGTTCTTCAGTTAGCTCATCAATAAAGGGAGGAGCAGAAGAGTACCTACTACATGTCATGAGGTTAAATGATTTAATATGGCCACGCACGGTGGCTCATGCCTGTAATCCTAGCACTCTTGGAGGCCAAGGCAGGTGGATCACTTGAGGCCAGGAGTTCAAGACCAGCCAACATGGCAAAACCCTGTCTCTACTAAAAATACAAAAATTAGCTGGACATAGTGGTGCATGTCTGTAATCCCAGCTACTCTGGAGGCTAAGGCACAAGAATTGCTTGAACCTGGAAGGCAGAGGTTGCAGTGAGCCAAGATCATGCCACTGCACTCCAGCCTGGGCAAGAGAGCAAGATTCTGTCTCAAACAAAAACAAAAACAAAATAGGGGCTGGATGCAGTGGCTCACACCTGTAACCCCAGCACTTTGGGAGGCTGAGGCAAGAGGATCTCTAGAGCCCAGGAGTTTGAGACCAGCCTGAGCAAAATAGTTAGACCTTGTTTCTACAAAATTTTTAAAAAATTGGCCGTGTGTGGTGGTGCATATTATAGTCCCAGCTCCTTGGGAGGCCGAGGTGAGAGGATGACATGAGCCCAGGGGGTCGAGGCTGCAGTGAACCATAATCCTGCCTGGGTGACAGAGTGAGACCCTATCTAGATTAAAACAAAACAAAACAAAACAAAAACCCAAAAAACGACATTAGCTATCATTATTTCCCACTAACCTTATTCTTTTTAACAAAGGGCCTCAGGTGTTCACTACCTGAATCAGAGTCAACACTCAGTTCTAGCCTTATCGGTTATCCCTGGTTTTGATGGACTTTTTTGATCCTCTTGCATTTATGAGAATTTATGATTATATAACTTTCTAATCCTCTGAACCTCTCTGGGCCTTAGTGTTTTTTGTCAGTAATATGGAACTTATAATATCTACCTGCTTTTCTGGTAGGTAGGATTGTTGTGAAGATTGAATGTTCATCAAAATGCTCCTAAAAACTGTATGATATGAGGAAAATATAAAGGGGTGATCCATGCTGCATTAGTGCGAGTGTGTGTTTGCCAGGGCTTGGTCTGCCAACAGAACCCGATACTGAGTAGAACCTCTCAAAGCAGCCCATTTACAAATATTATTCAGATTTATGATTTTAGAGTAAATGCCTTTGTGATCTCATTCTATGGCTAATCATTGGGGTCTGTGGAGAGGAGGGATTCAGAGCAAGGACACTGGAGTTTGACAGGCCCAGGCCAGGTTGCTAGGAGAGGCCAGGCCAGGCTGCTAGGAGAGGCCAGGCCAGTGTTAGTGGGGAAGGCTGAAGAGAGGAACTTTCTGGGCATCAGGTTTGATCCCTACAGAACCTTCTTCCATTGGGTCAGGGACCCCTGCCACTTGAGTTAGAGCCCAGTGCTGAGTGACATTGCAGGACCTGGTTTGACCTCTTGTGTAAAACACGATTATTTAGTATCACTCTGAAGAGCAGGCATGGGTAAAACATTGTGTTTACAGGAAACAGCATATGTTAGTGGCTAATAACTCAAATGAAGTAAGTTTAAAATAAATAATAAAAATTGCTGCAAAGAGTTTAGGCTTAGAGAGCCTGGATTCAATTTCTTTCTGGCCCTGCCACTTTTAAACAGTGTGACTGAGACAAGCTGACCTCTTTCTGCTTTAGTTTTTTAATCTGAAAATCGGCATTCTACTATTACTATTACAGCTAATACCATTAGCTAATCTGTGGGTAGGTGTGAAGATTGAACAAAGTAGTTTAGGTAAAATGGTTCTCTGGAAGATGCTAAGTGCTCAAAGAAAGGTAAGTAATAATCATAATAACTGATATATAATTTAAGCAAAATCATTTCCACTGTCGTAATTTACTTTCAGCCGAAGAGTGATCTCAATTATATTTTCATTCTTTTTTCCTCCTGTAGTTCCTAAATCATTTTTCTATCTGTTGTTAATCCTTCTATTGTCATCTTTTTCATTATATGGGAGAAATGATACAGCAGAGTTGTCAGTAGATCAAAGAGTTTGTCTCATTTTACCTATGAAAGCAGAATAAGGAGAAAAAGGAAAAGGATTATTAAGTGAAAAAAAAAAAGCTCTAAAGCCGTATGTCTTGAAAGACCTCATTTTGAGGGTGGGGGGTAACTTATAAAGCCAGAGTTTAAAAGACTGAAAGATATAAACTAAAATTGTACCAAATGTTTGCCAAAAGATCCAAACCAAAACACAAATAGTAATTACTCTTTGTCTTGGGGTTGAGGAAGCTTTTTACTCTCTTCTTTTGGTTTATCTATGTTTTCTAAATTTTATACAATGAATGGATATTGCTTCTACAAAAAGAACACTTAAAAAATAGTTCTGATATCTACGGAGTTGCTACCTTTGTTCAGAAAAGCAGGAAACATTCTCGTTACTTGTAACCAATAAAGATAGCCATCTGTAAGCAAGCAAAAATAATTAAAATGCCTCAAACCGAATATCTTAGATATCTGTCTCTGAGACCTGTACATGGGACAGCCTCAGGCATCTCCTGCTGTGCTCCTTGACCCTGAATGAAAAGAACAGTGATGTTCCCCAATGCCTTTTTTTTTTTCTTTTTTTTTGAGATGGAGTCTTGTTCTGTCGCCCAGGCTGGAGAGTGGAGAGTCTGGAGTGCAGTGGAGCTATCTTGGCTCCTGCAACCTCTGCCTTCCGGGTTCAAGTGATTCTCCTGCCTCAGCCTCCCAAGTAGCTAGGATTACAGGTGCCCACCACCAGGCCCGGCTAATTTTTATATTTTTAGTAGAGATGGGGTTTCACCATGTTGGCCAGTTTGGTCTTGAACTCCTGACCTCAGGTGATCCACCCACCTCGGCCTCCCAAAGTGCTGGGATTACAGGCATGAGCCACTGTGCCCAGCCAGCCCCCATGCCTTCTTATGTCCCTTACTTAATTCTTGATCCTGCTTTGTAATCCATATGTGAATCCCACATGAATCTAAGTTCTTCTTAAATCAACATATTTCCCGCCTTTACAATGCAGTTGGAAGCAGCTGTATTAAAATTTGAATTCCCCCAAGCCTAGCAGCCAGTGGGCACAGAGTAGGTCCCACCAGGAGTGATCAAACAGCAGTCATTGGTTCACCCCTAACCTAGACCTTGACTCATCTCAAAGAAGCTCTTGAAAAGTATGGTGATCCTGGAAACATCTCGTGTGTTCTTACACAAAGTCCACATTGGCCATGCCCCACTGTGGTCCTAGTGTCTCACAGGTCACTGAAGAGCCTGGGCACTTGAGTTTCAAATTCTGGCTGTGGGACTTACCAGCTGTGCAACTTTGGGCAAGATACTTAACCTCTCTGATCTCAGTTTCCTTGTCAGTAAAGTGCATACAGTAGTACCTATTTCATAGGGTTGTTGTGCAGATCAAGTGAAGTAATATTGTAAAGTGCCTGAATAGTGTCTGACACATGGGACGTACCCACTGCATGTTTACTGTGCTCTTTAATACTGGCTAATGCCTCTGCAGCAGCATTTGAGCATCCACTCTCTGTCGCTCAACAGGTTCCTAGCAGCACAAGAAACAAACTTCCATTCTACGAATGAATGAAAAAGACTTTGAATAAAATCCCAGGCAATGTTTCACAGACTGCAGTTTTGTCCCTGCAAGCTGCTTGGATGAGATTCTAACGCAGCTTCCCAGGGAGGCATTTCTCCAACAGTAGCCTCCATCTCCTAGACAGCATGCTGGAGCCAAAATTGCAGCCTTCAGAATCTTCAGAGCTGTGAGGGACTCTGACCATGGTGGGTTTTGCTCACTCTCCAGTAGTTTTCACACTTGGGAAGCATTACCATCCCGATGCCCAGGCTATCCTCCAAAAACCAATTAAATCAGGATCCCTGAAGTTGGGACCCAGACATCAGCATTTTTTTAAAGCTTCCCAGATGATTCCCATGGTCAGTCTAGGCTGGGCTGAGCTGACCTGCCGAGGTCTAAACAAAATGCAAAGTATTTGTAATATTTCACAGTGGTAATAAATCACAGGTGGGGACCATTTTTTTAGGGTTGTCTTTGTTGTTGTTGTTATTTTTATTTTTATTTTTTTGAGATGGAGTCTACCTTTGTCACCCGGGCTGGAATGCAGTGGGGCGATCTTAGCTTACTGCAACCTCTGACTCCCAGGTTCAAGGGATTCTCCTGCCTCAGCCTCCCAAGTAGCTAGGACTACAGGTGCCTGCCAACATGCCTGGCTAATTTTTTTGTATTTTTAGTAGAGACAGGGTTTCACCATGTTGGCCAGGCTGGTCTTGAACGCCTGACCTCAGGTGATCCACCTGCCCCGGCCTCCCAAAATGCTGGGATTACAGGCGTGAGCCACTGCGCCCAGCGATGGTGACCAGTGTTACTACTGAAAACCATCAGCAGATGTTAATTTCGTAAACTGACAAGAATGAAGGGCAGAAAAAGCTCAGGTATGAGACCCTCAAGACACCAAAGCCGTAAGGTATTTATTCTCTTGCCTGTGTGAAAGACGCTTGGTTTTGAGGGGTTCCTGGTAGTAGTGCTTGTGTCCTGGTATTTTACAGAGCTTTATGGGAACGGCACCTTCCATCTGCAGACATCCACCTTGCTCTCCATAGAATCCCCCCGGAGTCCAAAGAGAAGACCAAGCTGGGTGAGCCTCACATCTCTGAAGTGGCCCTGCTCTCTCCGGTCTTCTGGGGTCTCACTGAGGAGAGCTGATAGACAGAAGGTAAATAACTGGCCTCCAGCGGTGCTGAAGGCTTCCCGACAGGAAGCCAGGCCTGGAATCCTGGAGCGGGGGAGCTGCGGAGAGTCCCAGAGGAGCTGGGGGCTGGCTCAGGGGAGGCCACTAGGGAGGGTCTAGTAGGGGAATGTCCCTGGGGAAGCTCCTTCTGCTCACCGTGCTTCTGTTTCTTCAAATATAAAATAGGTATAATAGCGCCTCTTTCAAGGTCACTGTGAGTTAGTACAGAATATGAAAAGTGGGTAGTGCTTGGCCCTGAGAAAATCTTCCAAGGGTTAGCTGTACTTACTAATACTATGGAAAGGAGCGATGATGATTTAGACTTTTCTACACCTTGGCTGAAATTTTCCTCAATAACATTCTCATCACCTTTGAGAGGCAGAAAACTCTTTTCCATTATAGCTTTTGGGTAATGCTTTGAGTGGTCCTTAGAACTCTGATGGTCAAGATTTGTATTTATGTTATCATCATGATTGACATCCACGTGACAGCAATAGCGTGTGTTCACTTTTATCTCACTTCTTGGAGAAAGTCATCTGTCTTGTATCATTCTCATTAAAACCACTCATCTTTCCACACACACAAAAAAGGCTGTGCTGCCCTTTGGGGCAGTTGCCAAAGTGGGCGCTTGCTCCCAGCCCCCTGTGGGGATAGGTCAGGCTCAGAAAGGACATATGGACCAGGCTCCCAGGAGACCAGTGTGCCAGCCAGCCTCTGCTCATTAAGGTGCCACGGGGATGGGCATCTTTCTGTGAGACAATATTCCTGTCTGGGCTCTGCAGAGCACCACCCCCTTCCTGGTATTCTCAGGAACCCGAATGACTAATCAGAGGCTGTTTGGTGAGCATCGGTTCGAAGCAGAGAAAACTGGATGGTCTTGAATGAAATTTTACCCTGGCTGTACAGAGCTTGCTGAACTTTTCCTGCACCCATACTGGGGATTAGAATCCCCATCTACAAGATGCACCTCCTCCTCCTGTGAACGGACCGTGGAGCAGCCTTGGCTTATTGGGAGCCTTTTCCTAGGCAGTCCACCTACTCCTCAGGACCCTGAATATTTCACATCCTTTTCCAGACACTCACAGGATAATGGCATTGGTTAGAGTATGGGTCTAATTGCACTTGGCTCCCAAAGAAGTCTTCCGGTTGCCTTGGCCATACCTGGCAGGCTTTGACTAAGACTCAAGACCATGAGTCCACTTCATTCCTCACCTCTGGGCCTTCGCCAGGTGACTGCACCCTCTCCCGTGACCCTGATCTTGACCCGTATTCCCAATCCCCGTCTTGTCCCTCCACTTCAGATTGGCTCCCAAGCCCTCCAGCTGGACCTCCTTCCCACACATCCAAGCACAGTCTGGACTCCACAGCTACACCTGCTGCCTCCCCAAATGAGGTCCCCTTGGCCAGCAAGCCTGTTCCACCCAAACCCAGAGGCAGCCTCGGGGCTCCCTTCCCTCCCTTTTCTTTCTTTCCTTTTCCTTTTTTTTTTTTTTTTTTTTTTGAGTTGGAGTTTTGCTCTCGTTGCTCAGGCTGGAGTGCAATGGTGCGATCTTGGCTCATCTCAACCCCTGCCTCCTGGGTTCAAGCACTTCTCCTGCCTCAGCCTCCTGAGTAGCTGGGATTACAGGCATGCACCACCACACTCTGCTAGTTTTGTATTTTTAGTAGAGACGGGATTTCTCCATCTTGGTCAGGCTGGTCTTGAACTCTCGACCTCAGGTGATCCGCCTGCTTTGGCCTCCCAAAGTGCTGGGATTACAGGTGTGAGCCACCGTGCCCAGCCTCTCCCCCTTTTCTTTACTTGCCATGCCTGATTAATCCAAGTCTTGTGTCACTTTCCCTCCTCATTTTTTTTTTTTTACAATACATTTTAACAAAATATTAATTTACTGTAAGGCATACCATCTTTCTGTGTAAGCTTCATTAGTATAGTGAATGACTGTCAAATGCTTGCTCTTGCACCTGTACTTCTTCAGAATTCAATGCCTGGTTCAGTTTTTCCATACTTCTCACTGCCGGACTGGGACAGAGCAGGCTCACATCTGGAAATCATTGTCGGCAGCAACTATTACACATGAAGAGAGGATCTAAGAGAAAGGAAATGAAAACCACCAGAAAGTGGATCAAGTACAAGTAGCCAAACTTTGCAATGCATTGTGAAAGGATCCCAAAGTGGTTTAGGGTCAACAAATCATTAAAGCCTAAATGGTTATCTTTTGGCTTTTTGAGGACGGGAGCCATTTCTAGCTAATTACACAGTTTGTGCTTTGATCTTAAATTTTTTATTTGTTTGTTTGTTTGTTTGTTTTTGAGACAGAGTCTCACTCTGTCGCCCAAGCTGGAGTGCAGTGGCGTTATCTCGGCTCACTGCAACCTCTGCCTCCCAGGTTCAAGAGATTCTCTTGCCTCGGTCTCCCGAGTAGCTGGGATTACAGGCACCCACCACCACGCCTGGATAATTTTTGTATTTTTAGTAGAGACAGGGTTTCACCATGTTGGACTAGGCTGGTCTCAAACTCCTGACCTCAGGTGATCTGCCTGCCTTGGCCTCCCAAAGTGCTGGGATTACAGATGTAAGCCACCGTGTCTGGCTGTTTCTTTTTAATTTATTTTTCAGAGCAGAAGTGGAAGTTTCTTAAAAAGCTTTAGAACAGTAAGGAAAGGAAAAGAACAGTAAGGAAAGAAAAAAAGGAAGGAAAGTACACTTGGAAGAGGGACAAGCGGGTGACTTGAGAGACCAAGCATGCTTCTTAAATATTTTAAAATCCATCCTTTTGGACACCGCCCTAGCCTAGGCCTCTGTCTTCTGTTGACAGACATTCCTGAGACATTAGCCCCTGCGATGTGAACAGGTACAATGTAAAACAGAGTCCCAGGTTTCCTTGCTGCAGACATCTCAGAGCCCTCCATACACTAAAGCACTTTGTGAACATCCAAGTGGGGTTATCACAGATGATGCCACCCAGGCCTCCCACCCAGTTTTTGAGGAGCACTTTACAAAACTCATATTCTACAATCTTTTCTGTCAAAAAACTTCCTTGCTGGTCTGACTGCCTCTAGTTATGCGACAGCCCCCTCATTCCCTGCACACTGGCCACAGTGATCTCCATCTAGAACACATGCTGTCCACACCTTCTTCCATAGGTAGCTCTTCTTCATCTACAGGCAAACTCCAAGCTTCTTGGCCCAGCAGCTGCAACCTTCAAAAGATCAGGCTGCCTCCCTCCCCAGCCTCACTGTCCACTTCTTAGGCCTCACCTATACTTCTCCATAACAACAAACTCCTGCTGATAAAGACATACTCAAGACTAGGTAATTTATAAAGAAAAAGAGGTTTAATGGACTTACAGTTCCACGTGGCTGGGGAGGCCTCACAATCATGGCGGAAGGCAGAAGGTGAAAGGCACTTCTTACATGGTGGCAGACAAGAGAGAATGAGCCAAGCAAAAAGGGGATTCCCCTTATAAAACTATCTGATCTCGTGAGAGGTATTCACTACCATGAGAACAGTATGAGGTAAACCCCCATGATTCAGTTATCTCCCACAGGATCCCTCCCACAACATGTGAGAATTACGGGAGCTGCAATTCAAGATGAGATTTGGGTGGGGACACAGCCAAACCATATCTCCTGGCTTTTTGTTTTTGTTTCTTTTAATTACCCCAGGTCTTTGCTGTGTTGCCTTCCTAAAATGCTCTTACCAGTTAACTCTTCCTGAATAATCTCTCTCAAACATCACCTTCTCCAGAAAGCCTTTCCTTCCCCGCTCCTCCTTTGTGCCTGCTGGGTCAATGTCCCTCCTGTGTGCTGTTGTGGCTGACTGGACGTCACTGTGCCCCATCCCCAAGGTGCTGGTATTTAGCAGTTTTTGAGTATTGTCTGCCTCCTCTTACTAGGCAGTGAGGCAGACAATACTCTGGCAGCTGGCCCCACTTGCTGTTTCATTTTTTTTTTTTTGGAGACAGATTCTCACTCTGTCGCTCAGGCCGAAGTGCAATGGCACAATCTCAGCTCATGCAACCTCCACCTCCTGGGTTCAAGTGATTTTCCTGCCTCAGCCTCCCTGACAGCTGGGCTTACAGATGTGTACTACCACGCTTGGCTAATTTTTGTATTTTTAGTAGAGACAGGGTTTCACCATGTTGGCCAGGCTGGTCTCGAACTCCTGACCTCAAGTGATCCCCATGCCTTGGCCTCCCAAAGTGCTGGGATTACAGGCATGAGCCACCACACCCGGCCCCATCTGTACTTTTTCCATTTTCATCTTTCAATTCCCACATTGAATGTGGTGCCTGCACAGAGGCCCTGGAAGGGATGGGTGCTTCTCAGCAGCACATTCCCAGGTGCCCTGGGGTGGGGGTCACTTCTGCCATAGCTCGATTCCCAGCAGTTTCATTTCCATAGAATGGTATTTTCCTGATGTCACCCCTCAAATCTGGAGACTCTGGATTTTCCAGAGTTCCTCACATGAGTAAGTACAGACTGAAAAGTTACTTTTGTTTGGATGAGTGATTAGGAGCGAGGGCTTTGGAGACTTTCCAGGCAGCCTGGATTTGAACCTTGACTCTTCTCTTACAAACTGTGTGACTTCGGGTGAGTTATTGATTTCCCTCCACCTCAGTTTCATCTCCTATAAAATAGGGATAACAATCACACCAAAGACCATGGCAGTGGCTCACATCTGTAATCCCAGCACTTTGGGAGGCTGAGGTGGGAGGAGCACTTGAGACCAAGGGATTAGAGACTGGCCTGAGTGACATGGGCAAAACCCCATCTCTACCAAAAAAATAAAAAAATTAGCCGGGTGTGATGGTGCACCCCTGTAGTCCCAGCTACTTGGGAGGCTGAGGTGGGAGGATTACCTGAGCCTAGGGAGGTCAAGGCTGCAGTGAGCCATGATCATGCCACTCCACTCCAGCCTGGGCAACAGAGCAAGACCCTGACTCAAAAACAAAAACAAAAACAAAACCAACCAAGTTCAGATGGTTGTTGTAAGCATTAAATGAGTTTGTGCATGTTACACAGAGTTACATCTGGCCCAGAGTGAGTGCTGTGTAGGGTTAGCCAGTCTTGTTACTACATTCAGGACACTGTTCCTCAGATTGCAGGTCTCCTTTCCTCTGAGCTGCTCTTTCTCTGTTCCATTCTCCTCCCAGATGCACACATGGCCAGGGGCTCAGCCCTCTGTTCTCTGGCATGAGGCTGACTGTGGCCACAGCATCAGTGTAGGTTTTTCTCATGGCTGCATAACAAAGTGCCTCAAACGGATGGCTTACAACCACAGAAATGAGTTCTCTCGTAGTTCTGGAGGTTGGAAGTCTGAAATCAAAGTGTCGGCAGAGCCATGCTCCCTCTGAAGGCTCTAGGCTGACTCCTTCCTTGTTCTCCTGAGCTTCTGGTGGCCTGAGGCGCTCCTTGGCTTCTGGAAGCAGAACTCCAGCTCTGCCTCCATGTTCACATGGCCTTCACCTCTGTGTCTCTGTATTTCCTTTTCTGTGCCTTATAAGGACACGCTAATTGGATATAGAGCTGCCCTAATCCAGTAGGATCTCATCTTGAGCCTTACCTTGATGATGTCTGACAAGACCGTATTTCTAAATCAGGACACTATTCAACCAACTACAGTGAGTCTCTGAGTTTAGATGTTCTGGGCCAGAAAATCCTCCAGGAACCATGGACATTTTAGAACCACTAGTGTGATTTTGTAGTTCTTCTATGTATCATATAATTTTGTATATTTCCTCAAATTCCAAAAGACCCTAGAACACTCAACACAGACCAATACAGGTAAAGACAGAGAAAGACACACATCCCAAGCCATCCAGCCTTACCTTTCTGACTCACTGGTCTGAACCCCAAGAGAGTGAGGAGGAGGTGGGCAGATGAAGAAAGATACACAGGATGTGAAGCCTTAACTCTGCATACCCCACCTTCCAGCTCCTCTCCCTTTCTGTGTTTGCTCAGTATAGGTGTCCACCAACCAGGAATCTCTTCCATGTTTGCTCAAGACCGTTTTTTTCATATGGCGACAGTTTTGACTGTTGGGATGATGTGCCCAACACCTGGGCTATAAGAAAAGATTCAGCAAAGGAACCCATAATGCACATTGGCTGAGGTGTAGAGCACCAGCCATTAGGATCCACCTTGTTGGTTCCCTTGTGGACCCTACTGCCCTCCCCATCCCAGAGGCCCAAGGGTGTGAAGGACTCAGGAGAGGTGGAAAGTTGCACAACAAGACAGAGCCATACCTCATTATCCATACCTCCAAAACAGTGTGGGTACCAGATATCAAAGAGCCAAAAAGATTACACACCAAGTAGATGAGAGGCAACATGCAAATAATGCCTAAAGCTTTAAAAGTAGGAAATACTGTACTTGTTCTATAACACTATGGACCACACTATAGAAATTGCCTCTTTTTAAATAAGCTTAGGCTCCATGAGGTTAGGGGACTGAGGCTGCCATGTCTAACAGTCTCACTGCAGCACCTGGCCCATAAGAAGCACTCAATGAATACTCCCTGAATGAAGAAATATTAAGCTTTGATTGAGTGCTGAATCTGAGCCAGGCACAGAGTAAATTAAAATACCCCTTGGAAACAATATAGAATTGATTCAGAAATTGAACACCATAAACGTTTATTTCAAACTCCATTAGGAATTAAAAACTTGTGGGCTGGGCGCGGTGGCTCACGCCTGTAATCCCAACACTTTAGGAGGCCAAGGCGGACGGCGGATCAGGAGGTCAGGAGATCGAGACTATCCTGGCTAACACGGAGAAACCCCATCTCTACTAAAAATACAAAAAATTAGCCAGGCATGGTGGCGGATGCCTGTAGTTCTAGCTACTTGGGAGGCTGAGGCAGGAGAATGGCGTGAACCTGGGAGGCAGAGCTTGCAGTGAGCCAAGATTGCGCCACTGCACGCCAGCGTAGGTGACTGAGCAAGACACCATCTCAAAAAAAAAAAAAAAAAAAAAAAAAATTAAAAACTTCTGAAGGGTGCACTTGTCAAGTCATGGTACAGATTTCCCCAGACACCCCTGAAAAGCAGCTTCACAGAGCACAGGCTCTAGAGGCAGACCACTTACTTCACATCCCCACTCTACCACTCACAAATTCTGCAATTCAGAACAAGTTTCTTCATTGCTCTATGCTTCAGTTTCCCCATCTGTGAAATGAGAATAACATCAGTACTTACTTCAGGCAATTGTGAGAATTAAATGACTTCATTCATGTAAAGTGTTCAGAGCAGCGCCTCCAATCGCGTAAGCTACCATTATTATACTTATCTCTTGGTTATGTATGAAGATTGTCTTGTAGTGTGGAGTCCACAGAAGGAGCTCAATAATGTTCACTGACTGAATGAAGATTGTCTTGTAGTGTGGAGTCCACAGAAGGAGCTCAATAATGTTCACTGACTGAATGACTGAATGGCTACAGCAGACGTCAGGTGTGCAAGAGGACAGTGACTTACACAGAGGCCTGTCCTGTTCCAGTTCAACTCCCGGGGGGCACTTAGTGAAAGGAAGGGAACGGCCCTGTGTGGACATCGCCATGGGGTGAAGCCAGAGTCCAGGCCATTCACTGGAGCAAGAAAGTTCCAGGAAGGCTGGGGCCACTTCTGGGTCTAACCAAAATGCTCTGCTTTGCCCTGAAGATCAGACCAGATTCCGGAGCTGCCCTGATCAGCCTTTGCCCCAAGAGGCACTCAGGAATGCCCCTGGCCTTCGTACAGGGAGGCCTTCCAGATCAGAGATGGCCTATGGGCAGGGGAAATACCCTGAGGCCCATCTATCATGGAGTGAAAATTCCCTTGAAGTGAGTAGAGTTATTAACATGATTTCATAAGAAGGAACTGCAGCTTAAAGAGTGCACTAATTTCACACCTGTAATCTCAGCACTTTGGGAGGCTGAGGTGGGTGGATCACCTGAGGTCAGGAGTTCGAGTCCAGCCTAATCAACATGGAGAAACCCTGTCTCTATTAAAAAATACAAAATTAGCCAGGTGTGGTGGCATATGCCTGTAATCCCAGCTACTCAGGAGGCTGAGGCAGGATAATCACTTGAACCCGGGAGGGAGAGGTTGTGGTGAGCTGAGATTGCACCATTGCACTCCAGCCTGGGCAACAAGAGCAAAACTCTGTCTCAAAAAAAAAAAAAAAAAAAAAAAAAAAAGAGACCACTAATTTGCCCAAGACCTCTCAGCTAGAAGCCACTAAGCCGGGACACGAATTCCTGTTGCCATTCTCTTAACTCCTATATGATATTGCCTCCCTCACTTAATGGCCCTATGTCTCGATTCCCTTTTCTATAAGACCAGAACTGTCAATCGCTCCTAGCCCAAGGTGATTGTGAAAATTAAATGACATAGCGTATGTCAGGTCCTGGCACACAGCAAGCACACAGGAGGCACAGGTGTTTGTCAGGCGTCACTTCCCCTTCCCAGACATGCAGCTCTTACCCAGAGATGACTGGCATTTGAAAGAACTTTCAATGATCCTGATGAAGTCCTGCAGTAAATGACTCAGACCCATGAAAAAAATGCCCTGTGAGCTTGGACAAGTTCCTCCTCCCCCTGGGCCTGTTTTGTCCATGGTAGGATGTCCTCTGTTTACCTGGAAGAGTTATGGGTGGATTAAGGGAGAGAGGGAAGAATAGAGTTAGCCCAGGGCTTGCTACAGAACAGGTTGGCGAGGCCTGCAACATCTCTGTGCTCATTGATCACGGCGAGGTGGGAGGATTTCTAGTCTCATTTAACTAAAATAAGAGAATTAGGAAGATTATTTTCCACAGCAACTAAAAATGAGAGACTGTTTAAAGAACTTGCACTGGGTAGTCCAGAGAACCAAGTGTTCACGTGAATGCACCTGTCTAAAAATGAGGGCTTCTCAAGGATCAAGAGAGACCCAAGCCATTTCCATTTTGGGGGGCTTCTGGTATTTAAGGGGAAAAAGCAAGATTGAAAGAATAACGCTAAAGCAGGGTTGCATATATTGCTGAATGTCTTGTGTTACATTTAACAAATGCCAATACAAAAAACTGACCAAACATAACCCTGCTAATCATAAGGCAGTTACCAGATCTATGTAATTCCAGAAATCTTAATTAGTGCACTGCAGGCAGTGTTGGCAGGTAATGGAACTCAAACTGTTTTCAAGCCCCTCGCGGGCCTGCTTGGAGAAAATGCCAACAGTGGCCGATGTCCGGGGTGGGGGTGGCCATGGATGCGCCCCAGCCCCGGTCGCCACCTATTCCGGGACCGAGCGGCGGGGCTGGATGGGGCGGGCACTGGGAGGCGGCGCGGCCCGGCCCCGGCCCCACCTGTGGATGCCCCGGGCCGGGAGAGCGGGCGCCGGGGTTCGCCCTGAGTCGCGTAACAGACCCAGCTGCGTCCGCTGCTGCCGAGCTCAGAGCTGCGCACCGCGCCGCCGCCGCGGGTCGGGTTTCCAGCGCTGCTCCCAGGCCACCGCCCAGCCATGAAGATGCATTTCTGTATCCCGGTGTCCCAGCAGCGGTCCGACGCGCTGGGGGGCCGCTACGTGGTGCGCCCAGGGCCGGGGTCAGGCTGGGCAGGGAGGGGGCCGGTGACAATGCTCACCTATCCCTCGGCTTACCCGGGACGGGGTGTCTGTGTTTGCAGCTGTACTCCGTGTACCTGGACGGGTTCCTCTTCTGCAGGGTGCGCTACAGCCAGCTGCACGATTGGAACGAACAGGTGAGCAGGTTGGAGGCGGGTACGAGCCCATCCACTGAGACAGGTGGAGAAAGTTGTCCCCCAAGCGCTCTGTTCCTCTGACTCTGGCAAGACACTGGGCCTTTCAGGGCCTCGGGCTTCCTATCGGGCTTTCTATTGTGAAACAGGGTCGTGGTAAAGATGAACTGAATTGCTTGGCATACAGTTGGATGAATGCACGCTGCGGCTCCTGGTGGCCTACAGGTGTGAGATGAGGGAACGGGGCGTAGGTGATTCTCCCAAGCCCCTCGCAGCCCGGTGATCTCCGCTAGCCCGGCCTGGCAGGGCGCTGGGGCTATGCTGAGCCCCATTTCAGTGCCCGCTGTTCCCCAGGACAATGTCTCCCTCCAAAATGAACAAACTGGGTCTAGATCAAGGCCTAGAGTCTTTGGAGTCTTGTACATGGGTATTTAATCTCCTTTGTCTCAAGAGTTTCTTAAGTTTGCCCCCTTTAAAAAGGTGTGTCACTAGTTTTGTTTTCGAATGGCCATGAGGCTTCAAGTACTGGCAGGCTGGGAACCAGGGAACATGAGTTACCAAGCTAGCTAGGATTGTTTCTCACCCTGCTGTCTCCACAGTATTTTCTCTGGGAGGCAGACTGATTTATTAGTCTGCTCTAATGGGTTTCATTGTTCTTATAAGGAGGTGTTATAAGTCTTCAAAATGGATTAGAGAAGTAAATGAAAGTTTAGACATAAGCTTTACCCTCCTCCTCCACTCTCCCATGAATAGTGCTTTTTTTGTTTGTTTGTTTTAGATTTTAGATTATAAAGAGCACATACCTAACATTAAAAACAAAAGTATAGCCCAGGCACTTTGACTCATGCTTAAATACTAATACTTCGGGAGACTGAGGCAGGAGGATTACTTGAGTCCCAGAGTTTGAGACTAGCCTGGGCAACATAGCCGAGACCTTGTCTTTATTAAAAAAAAAAAAAAAAAAAAAAAAAATAGAGAAAACAGAAAAAACTTGCCCAGAGGCAACAACTATTAATTTTTTTTTTGAGAGAGAGAGTTTTTTCAGACAGTCTCTGGGTTTCTAGTGAGTTAGATACGCCATGTTTCATTTAACCATCTTCTGTTGACCGACAGCTTAGTTTGTTTTTTCTGCTATTGAAATTGTCACTGTAGCAAGCCTTCTTGCTCACACATCATAGTGCATTGGAAAGTCCATTTTCAAGGTGAGATTAAGTATCTTTGAAGTCAACCAAGAGCAGTTGTAATGTGGTTACTAGTTAATTTGAGTGGTCTTCTTTGTGTTACTAGTGCTGTGACCCAGTAGGTCCTTTGGAACGATTGTCAAATGATTGAATGAAGAATGGCATAGATTCAGATCTCCAGAAGATAAGAAGCTACTTGTGACTGAAACACATGGGGAATTGTGAGGACCGCAGAGGCAGGGATCTCAGAGGAAGAGAAATAATGGGTGTCTTAGGCATTGGCAGGGGGAGGCAGGGTATCCTCTCCTACCCTCCTCCGTCTTCCTGCAGCTTGAGGTGGGGAAGGGAAGGGAGCAGAGCAGGAGGCAGCAAGACAGCCTGTGACTGATCAACTGCATCCTGGCTGATCGCCTCACCTCTCCTCTGGCCTTCAATTTTCTCATCAGAAATAATAAGCAAATAGGTCCTTATGGGTGTCAGCCTCACGGTTTGCTTGTGAAGATTAGGGGCCAGCTGTTCGTAGAGCCTGGTACATAATGTATGCTCAGCAAACATTTGTGGACTCAGAGGCTTCAAGCATTCCTGAATCCGGCCCTCCTTACCCAACAGACTTGGGAAAATGCTTATTTTCAGGAAAACTCAGATGAACCAAATCCTGGCAGGTCCAGAGGCAGAGGCATAGAGTGAGTAACTTTTATTCTTGATCTTCTATTTGGTAAGATATGAAGTAGAAATTGTCTGTTATTTACTATGGGGGCCTTTAAATAAATATTGAATTACCATGGCTTAGTGCCCTCAATAGGGTATACAATAGATTTTAATAAAATAGATTTTAATAAATATTTCCTATTTGTCCCAGATTTCTCAAAATCCTAAAATGGAAATTTCTTTGTCTAGTTTCCAACTTCCATATATCTTATATCAATATTTATCATTTTCCCCCTTTCTATACAAACTACTACATTTTTAAAGAAACTATTTAGATCTTAGATGGCTGGTGGTATTTATAATCAATATGAAACAATAACAAGTAGTTACTGTGTGCTGAGTTTGGTACCAAACACTTTACCTGTAATAGCTTAATTTTTACAATAGCCTTATTATAGGCTAGCATTAGAATTAGTCCAATTTAACAGATGAAGAAACTGAGGCACAATTTTCCCAAAGTCATATTGTTACTGTTGGAGGCAGGATTTGATTTCCAGAACCTGCTCTGACCTATTACATTAATGTGGTTTCTTTCTAAAGTTGATAAAATAAATCGTATTAGTAAAACAATGAGTCAAATGACTAAGTCCTAAACTAACATACTTTTACTATATTTTGGAATCGTGTAATGAAATAAAATTCCCCAACTTTATGAGTTCAGTGTAATGAATTTTGGTAAATGTATACAATTACCACCACCATGATCCAGGTTAAAAATTTTTTTTGCCTCACTCTAAAAGTCCCTTGTCCTTGAAGGAAACCAAAATATTTTATCCCAAAATGTACTATTATGACATATTTCAAGATGGCTGTGTAGAGAGCTGGAAATATCAGAATAGCTGAAAAGCTGCCTTTTGTGGGGGAGATTTGCACCCGTAGAGAGAATTTGTATTGATGCAGCCAGGCTTTCTCTGAAGTCCTCTCTTGTTCAGATTCAGGAAATAATCACGGAGAGTCTGACACCTTTAAACGTCTGAAAGAAATGTTTACCAACTATTCTCTCTGAGAGCTGCTGCCTGTGGGTTTCCTCTGTATACTAGACCACCTTTGCCAGCCAGGTCTCTCCTCTTCTTACCATGACCTGTCTTGCCACCATAACCTGATTTGCCACCATAGCCTGTTTTTGGCCATGCTCTAAGCCCTGCTTTTTTCTGTAATCTCAAGATGGTATAAAACCATCAACCATCTGGTCATTTCTTTGAGTTCTTATATTTTGGAAGACTCCCGCGCATGTTAGTGAATTTGTATGCCTTTTCTCCTATGAATCTGCCTTTTGTCAGTTGATTTTTCAGTGAAGCTTCAGAGGATGAAGGGGAAGTTTGCCCTTGGCCCCAATATTCTTTTTGCTCTCAATCCCCTTCACTCAGCCCTGACAGCAGGCCTCCAACATCCACTCTCTGTCATGAGAGCTCCAGACACAGGATTTTGTTCCAGCAAGTCCCCAGTGAGGTCAGCAGTTCAATCATCATCATCACTCTCATTTTATAGGTAAAGAGTCTGAGGCTGGGTATGGTGTTTCACACCTGCAATCCCAGCACTTTGGGAGGTTAAGGTGGGTGGACTGCCTGAGCTCGGGAGTTCAAGACCAGCCTGGGAAACATGGCAAAACCCTGTCTCTACCAAAAATACAAAAAATTAGCTAGGCAAGGTGGTGCTCCTGTAATCCCAGCTATTCAGGAGCCTAGAGTGGGAGGATTGCTTGAGCCTGGGAGGTGGAGGTTGCAGTGAGCCCAGATTGTGCCACTGCACTCCAACCTGGGTGACAGAGTGAGACCCTGTTTCAAACAAACAAACAAAAAAAAAACAGGAAGAGTCTCAGTAGGGTCGCTAGATTTAGCAAATTCAAATACAAAGTCCTCCAGTTAAATTTAAATTACAAGTCAACAACAAACAATTTTTTTTAGTATGTCCCATGCACCACTTGATACATATTTAATTGAGCATCCTGTATTTTATCTGACTACCCGAAGTCTGAGACTGAAGGGTTGGGTGACCTCTCCCAGATACTTCTCAGCTAGTTTTTATTTCTCCTATTCAGTGGAGGATGTGAAACAGCTCAGAATTCTTAATCTGATTTAACACAGAGCACTGTCAAAAACGAAATAGTAGAAAGTCCCATCTGTGCGTGTGTTTGGGGAATATGAGTTTATTTCCAGTTTATTTTCTGGGACGTTCTGCATCCTGATAGGATAGTTTTCATCTATAGAATTAACCGATTATTTGCTTAAGAAATATTTACCAAGTTTCTATTATATGCCATGCATTCTGTTAAATTACGACTATTGCTGTAGCATGTGTGATCTTCGGCTTTAAGAATTGGGCTTATATTTTGCATGTTGGATAACGAGATTGAGGGGCAGTACCTGGCACAGGTGAAGTGGCCTCTACTCCATCTCAGCCAGGGTATGTGGAGAGCTAATGCATAAAAACTGGACCTGTGTTGGCCAGGAGCAGTGGCTCACACCTGGAATCCCAGCATTTTGGGAAGCCAAGGTGGGTGGATCACTTCAGCTCAAGAGTTTGAGACCAGCCTGGGCAACATGGTAAAAGCCTGTCTCTACTAAAATACAAAAAATTAAGCCAGGTGTGGTGGCATGTGCCTATAATCCCAGCTACTTGGGAGCTACTTGGGAGGATGAGAATTGCTTGAACCCAGGAGGCACAGATTGCGGTGAGCTGAGATCTCACCACCACTGCATTCGAGGCTGGGCAACAGAGGGAGACTCCGTCTCAAAACAAAAACAAAAACAAAAAGGAAAAACTGGACCTTGGGAAGAGGTGGGTGTGTTTCCATGGGCTCTGCTGTGACCTGCACCCCCTGTCATCTTCACCTGCAGCCCTGTCTGCAGTGAGGCTCCCTCAGGCTCTGGCAGCTTGACCCTGTGTGCTCAGTGCTGCCCGTCTTCCTGCTGTGTGAACTGGCTGGCCCCAGCTTTTCCTGTGCCTTTAGATAAACAAAACCAGTTTGATTTATGCTACTGCTCTTGCCGGCACCACCCTGCCCAAATAGATTTAAAGAAATCTGTGAGGGAAGCATTAAATCAGCTCATTTCGACCAAGTTACAGATGAGGCCATCTTGTGAAAGTGATATGGGGCTCTGTGAACAGTGATATGGGACTCCATTTCTTTGTACTCTGCCAGCATCAGACATGGCAATGGGGACAAGTTGGGAAAGCTTGCAAAGGACCCGTCAGCAGGAGGGGAGGGCTGTGCAGCCTGTATGCACTGGTTCAGTTGTCCTCCCTGCCAAGTGCTGACCCAACCTGGCTGCTTCCCCTCTGACCTAACCTGATCTCCTCTTTCCCTACCCATACCTCCTGTTCCTATCAGGCTGGCTCACTCTTTGTCTCTGACTGCCTCACTTCCTCTACTGGGGATGACTCCTGGTTTTAGTCTACCTGTCAAGGGAGCAATCGTTTCTCAAAGCCCACCTCAGTCCCATCTCCTCTAGGAAGTCCCCCTTGACTGCATGAGATGCCTTTCTCTGATTGCTGTGCCACCTCATGTTTCAACCTTGTCATGTTCCTTCCTCTTTTTGTGTGTATATTGTGTCTTCCCTGATTATTTACAAGCAAAACGCAAATATTTGAATGAAGGGACAGAATGAAGGCTTGTGGGTATGGAACACCCAGCCTGGAATTCTGCCTTGGTAGTTGCTCAGCAGAGATTTGGCGGAAAAGGTGATGGTGGTGGTGATGACAGCAGTGAGAAGACTGACTCCATCTTCTGCCAGTCATTAGCTTGGATGTCCTAGTTTTAAGTCACTTCATCTCCTTGAGTCTGGGGTTGCTCCTGCTCAAGGTGGAATTTGACAGTGTTCGTGGTGCTGAGGATCTATCTACCTCGTAGTACTGTTTTGAGGAACAAATGGGATAATATGCAAGCTCTAGGCCATGCTCTTAGGGGCTAGATGCCACCACCCAGACTCTGAGCTGTGGCCCATTATCTAGTGAATTTGGGTTTTTAACTACAAGGGGACTTGGAGAGGTGGGATGAATGAGTTGACTTAGAAACAGACACCGTTTGTGTCTGTAATTCTACTTGTCCCTGGCCATCACCATTTTGGCATAGGTATGGGGGGGGTGTGGATGCAGTAAGGTGGGGGAAGTAGTTGACATTTTCAACTGACCTGTAAAGTCCTCTTCATGTTAACAGGGAGAGCTGTACGAAGAGGAAGTTGGTACAGGAGATTGTTCTGGGATTTTTTTTGTTTTTGTTTTTTGTTTTGTTTTGAGATGGAGTCTTGCTCTTTCACCTAGGCTGCAGTGAAGTGGTGCGATCTCCGCTCACTGCAACCTCCACCCCTGCCAGGTTCAAGTGATTCTCCTGCCTCAGCCTCCCGGGTACCTGGGATTACAGGTGCCCACCACCACACCTGGCTAATTTTTGTATTTTTAGTAGAGACGGGGTTTTGCCATGTTGGCCAGGCTGGTCTTGAACTCCTGACCTCAGGTGATCTGCCCGCCTCAGCCTCCCAAAGTGCTGGGATTACAGGCATGAGCCAACGCCCGGCCTGTTCTGGGGTTTATGAAAATATTTGTCAGATGACAGTCTTAAAAAAACCCCACAATACCCCAAACAAACAAAAACACCACATAATAAAAGAGCAGAAGAGGTATGTTTTCCTTTTGATCTCTTTAAATAGGTTTTTGAAAGACAGATAGGGCTGAACTGTAGTACCAGATAATTCTCAGTACGCTGGTGGTTTTGATAGCTCAACTGTGCACCGAGACCCATAGAATAGGTCATCTTTTGGTGGCGTTGAATTTGGATTTGATTGTTAACTTTTGGCACATTTAAGTACTCAGTTTCTTTTATGTTCATTGTCCCCCTTAGATCGGTATCAGAGAAGGGAGGGGAAAGATTCCTTGACAAGTCAGCTCAGGTTGTAAAAACCTGCTGGGAGGGTTTCTGCTCTGTGATAGGTATTAGAACCTTAATCCTTGTTGATTTTTCCCCAGATCTTGGCCTCAGAGCTTCCCCAAGATACTGCCTTGTAGATAGATAACTCAGGCAGCCCTGTTCATTCAAGGCTGCTGTGATTAGAACTGATTCGGGAGCATCTGCGACATTAACAAACACATGCCAATGAAGACAATTGCCTTTTCAAGATCACTTCATCAGTTAGCCAAGAAATAATTGTACACAAGAAGTCAAATTTTTGCTTCTATTTAATGGAATTAGCAGAGATGGGTGCATCAATCCCAGGTTGTTTCAGCAGCACTGCCTGGGATAACGCTCCAACTGGGATGCCTTTTGGCAGTTTCTGGAAGGGCAGAAAAATTTCCTTGAGTTTAAAAGAAACAGAATTGTCACTACAATATTTTATACTAGGTTTAATCATACTCTAGCCTGGGCCACAGGAGTCTCAAAAAAAAAAAATTATTCTAGGTTTAGATGAGAGATTGCAAACCTAAATGGCTACAGGCAAGTTTTTATATATATACATATATATAATATATAATATATAATTTTTGTTTTGTTTTGTTTTGTTTTCTTGAGACAAAGTGTCACTCCTGTGGCCCAGGCCGGAGTGCAGTGGTGTGATCTCAGCTCACTGTAGCCTTAGCATTGACGTCTCCAGCTAAGGTTATTGTCCCATCTCAACCTCCTGAGTAGCTGGGACTACAGGCACATGCTACCACACCGGGCTTAATTTTTTGTATTTTTAGTAGAGACAACATCTTGCCATGTTACCTAGGCTGGTCTTAAACTCATGGGCTCAAGCAATCTGCCTGCCTAGGCCTCCCAAAGTGCTGGGATTACAGACATGAGCCACCGCAGCCAACTGGCAAGTACTTTAAATGAGAGATGAGGATCAAGTGAACAACAGTGGAGAGTGGTGGGAATGGCTTAGGTCCCCTCACCAGACAGTTGCCTGAGTGTGAACCCATTGATTGCAGATCTCAGTTTTCAAGAGAAGCCAGAACATCAGTTTTTTTTTTTTAATAAACTTTATTTTTTGAAACAGTTTTAGTTAACAGAGAAGATAGGACAGAGGGTTTCCATATAATCCACAGTTTCCTCTATTATTAAGGTTTTATATTAATATGGTACATTCATTACAATTAACAAATCAGTATTGATACGTTCTTATTAACTACAATCTATAACTTTTCAGACGTCCTTAGTGTTTACCCAATGTCCTGTTTCTCTTCCAAGACCCCGGCCAGGGTTCCATGTTACATTGAGTTGTTAGGTCTCCTTAAGTTCCTCTTGACTGTGACAGTTTCTTAGATTTTCCTTATGTTTAATGACCTTGATAATTTTAAGGAGTACTTGTCATATATTTTGTAGAATATCCTTCTTGGAATTTGTCTTACATTTTTCACATGATTAGATGGGGGTTACGGGTTGGGGGGATGAAGACCCCAGAGATAAAGTACCACTCTAATCACATCGTATCAAGGGTACCTGCTATCATCTGACTTACACTCTTGATGTTGATCTTCTTCACCTGGGTGAGGTAGTATTTGTCAGGTTTCTCCACTGTAAAGTTCCTCTTTGTCTTCTCTTTCCATAGCGTCCTCTTTGGAAGGAAGTCACTATGTGCAGCCCACACTGAGAGTGGGGATTTATGCTCCCCCTCCTTGAGGAGTATCTATAGAAATTATCTGATATGGCCCAGCGTGGTGGCTCAGGCCTGTAATCCCAACACTTTAGGAGGCCGAGGTGGGCAGATCACTTGAGGTCAGGAGTTCAAGACCAGCCTGACCAACATGGAGAAATCCCATCTCTACTAAAAATACAAAATTAGCCAGGCGTGGTGGTGCATGCCTTTAATACCAGCTACTTGGGAGGCTAAGGCAGGAGAATCGCTTGAACCCAGGAGGCGGAGGTCGCACCATTGCACTGTGGCCTGGGCAACAAGAGCAAGACTCCATCTCCAAAAAAAAGAAAGAAAAAGAAATTATCTGATGTTCTTCTGCACAAGAGATTTGTCTAGTTGCTCCTATTTATTTAATAACAAGTCTATAAGGACTCATGGATATTCACTTTATACTTTGGGCTATATTTCACTACTACTTGGTTGGTCAAATGATTCCATCTTGGCCCATGGAAGCCTTTCATTTTGCTCCTTTGTCTCTGAGGTACTCCCATTTGTGACTTGTTTTTTTCATTTGTTTTGAATATTTCCTTACTTTCTGGAGCTACAAGATACTCCAGGCCCATCTTGTATATTTCCTGCCTCAGTCCTAGAAATCAGCCATTTCTCCATAGATCCTTGGTTGCATTTATTGTAGAATGGTATTGGAAATTAAGATCTGGGCACTAGATATGTTCATTGCTACTGGAGTGTTGTTGCATCTATGTCCTCTCAGCTGACAGAGCAAGGAAATATATGTGTGTATACTAACCCATGTATATGGACATATGAACAAATATTTCTATATGTAATCATCTGTATCTATATTAAACTAAACATGTGGTCATACTAATATATTCAACTCTACTGCATTACCACATGGATCATTCTAGCCCTTTTCCCTTATGTGTAAACTCCTACTACAACAGTTGGAAACCTGACTCCCACTATCTGCCATTCATTTACTTGTTTGATTCTGTATACACATGTAGGAGTATAGCGCTGTTAACCTATACTCCTGTGGGAAACAGCTTTATCAGCCAGAGTCCAATGCCTGTGTACAGTTAGCTTCTTTGCCTTTAGTTTACAGACTCCACTCAGTTAAAGCGACTTAGGTCAGCACTTTGTTTCTCACCACGTTCAGTGAACCGGTTTCATACATTTGTAACGTAGTTTTATCACATTCTACATTCCATCCTCAGATTCCCCCAACCTCCTAAATTATTTCTAAAAATATTTGCAAACATGAAGCTTCTGTTGTAAACTTCAGAAAACATGAAGTTCTGTTGTACTTTTGACTAATGCATAGTGTCATGCATCCACAATTCTAGTTTCATATAGACTAATTTTATTGCCCTAAAAAACTTCATGTGTTTCAGCTATTCAGTACCTCCCTGCCCCAAAACTTGGTGGCTGTTGATCTTTTTATAAAGTCTCTGTACTTTTGCCTTTTCCAGAATGTCATATAAATGAAATCATATAGTATATAGCTTTTCCAGACTGACTTCTGTCACTTAGCAATATTTATTTACGTTTCATTCATGTCTTTTGTGTTTTGATAGCTTATTTCATTTTATTTCTGAATAACATTTCATTGTGTGGATATATCACAATTTGCTTATCCATTCACAGATTGAAGGACATCTTTGTTGTTTAAGTTTTGGGGATTATGAATAAAGTTGCCATAAACATTTGGGGGTTATGAATAAAGTTGCCGTAAACATTTTGTATGGACAGTTTTCAAATCAGTTGGGTATTTATTGCTGGATTATAGAGTAAGACTATGTTTAGCTTTGTAAGAAATTGCCAAACTGTCTTTCAAAGTGGTTGTAATATTCTGTATTCTCTTCAAGATACACATTTTAAAAATTTTAAATCACACAAATAACTGCTGTTACCAAATTCCAGTTATCTAAAAATCAAACAACCAACCACCAAAAAAATGAACGAGGGGACCAGGTGTGGTGGCTCACGCCTGTAATCCCAGCATTTTGGGAGGCCAAGGCAGATGGATCACGAGGTCAGGAGCTCGAGACCATCCTGGCTAACATGGTGAAACCCCGTCTCTACTGAAAATACAAAAAAAAATTAGCCAGGTGTGGTGGTGGGTGCCTGTAGTCCTAGTTACTTGGGAGGCTGAGGCGGGAGAACGTAGTGAGCTGAGACTGCGCCACTGCACTCCAGCCTGGGTGACAGAGCGAGACTTGGTCTCAAAAAAAAAAAAAAAAAAAAAAAAAAAAAAGCATGTTTTGCCCACAGGCAGGCAGTTAATAACCGCTCCAGATGTTAGACCAATGTTTTTCAATACAACTTTTGTGCTGATGGAAATGCTATATATCTGCTTTGCCCAACTGAATAGCAAATTACAATATTTCAAGTGGCTATTAAGCATTTGAGATGTAGCTAGCAAGACTGAAGATTGAATTTAAAAATTTTATATTATTTTAATTAGGTTCAAATTTACTCACAGGTGGCTAATGCCTATCATATTAGATGGCACAGTTCTGAGTCATTGTAAGAATTTTGGGTTTCCTTGATTGAGATGAGAAGTTGAGGAGGATTTTGAGCAAGACAGTGGAATGATCTGACTGACTTTTCTTATTTTAAGAGATGATAGAGTCTTGCTCTGTTGCCCAGGCTGGAGGGCAGTGGCTATCATAGTGCATCGCAGCCTTGACCTCCTGGGCTCAAGCAACCCTCCTGCCTCAGCCTCCCAAGTAGCTGGGACTACAGGTGCGCATTACTGCACCTGGCTGACTTACATTTTAAAAGTATCACTTTAGGCTGGGTGCAGTGGCTCACACCTGTAATCCCAGCACTTTGGGAGGCCGAGGCAGCCAGATCACCTGAGGTCAGGAGTTTGAGACCAACCTGGCCAACATGGCAAAACCCCATCTCTACTAAAAATACAAGAATTAGCCAGGCGTGGTGGTGCACACCTGTAGTCCCAACTACTTGGGAGACTGAGGCAGGAGAATCGCTTGAACCCAGGAGGTGGAGGTTGCAGTGAGCCAAGATCATGCCACTGCACTCCAGCCTGGGCAGTAGAGCATGAATTTGTCTCAATAAAATAAAATAAAATTAAAATAAAGTATCACTTTAGATGCTATGTTAGGAATAGACTGAAGGAGTCATGGGTAGGAGCAGAGAGACTTGTTGGAAGTCTACTGCAATAATCTAGAAAAGAGATGACAGTGGCTTGGACCAGGGTGATGGTAGTGGGCATGGAGAGAAGTCATCAGATTCTTGACTTTTTTGAAGTTAAGGCCTATCTATGCAAGGTAAATATTTGCCAAATACTTACTGTATTTGTGACAAAGGCCATGGAATTAAAAATTCTTACTGTTTGCAGCCTCATTTTTCTTATTCCATCTTTCATTTTCTTTAAGCCACTGAGTATGGTAATAGTAAGATTTCAGCCCTCCTGCTCTAGAGGTACCATGTTAAAACCTGATTGGATTTCTGAGTGGTTTCCTTTGTCTTACTTTCAGGAGAATGATTCTGTGCCTTACCTTCAAGCTGCCACTACAAGTGTAGGGCTGGAATAAAGATGCACACTTTTCGTTCTTAATTTTAAAATAATTTTTTATGCATCCACTTTTTAGGTTCCATAAAAATAATTACTACCATGGTCATGGGTCATAGATGAGTAAGTGGGAGAGAAGGGCCTGGCTGGTTTCTACTTGGGATCATATGTCAGCATTATTGGAATTCTGTAACCAGCACTGGTCCAATAGAAACATAACGTGTGTCTCTCGGCTGGGTGCGGCGGGCTCACGCCTGTAATCTCAGCACTTTGGGAGGCAGAGGCGGGCGGATCACCTAAGGTCGAGAGTTCAAGATTAGCCTGGCCAACATGCAGAAACACTGTATCTACTAAAAATACAAAATTAGCCTGGCCTGGTGGCACATGCCTGTAATCCCAGCTACTCAGGAGGCTGAGGCAGGAGAATTGCTCGAATCCGGGAGGCGGAGGTTGCAGTAAGCCAAGATCGAGCCATTGCACTCCAACCTGGGCAACAAGAGTAAAACTCCATCTCAAAAAAAAAAAGAAAGAAAAGAAAAGAAAAGAAAGAAAGAAAGAAAGAAAGACAAGAAAGAGAGAGAAAGAAAGAAAGAAAGAAAGAAAGAAAAAGAAGGAAGAAGAGTCACTTATGTAATTTAAAATTTTCTGATAGGCACGTTAAAAAGAGTAAAAGGAAACAGATGGAATTAATTTTAATAATATATTTTATTTAATTCAATGTATCCAAAATATTATCATTTCAACATGTAATCAATATAAAAATTATCAGTGAGATATTTTACATTCTCTCTTCTTTGAAATTTGGAATGCATGTTATGCCTACAACACATCTCAATCCAAACTAGCCACGTTCAGGTGCTGATTCACCACAGGTGGCTGGTGGCTACCGCATTAGGTAACACAGCTGTAAGCATATGTCAAGTTCAGATTTGGTGGAGGTAGGGTTGAGGAATTTAATTCCCATTGTCATTGATATCACAGACACTATTGTGGAATGAATCAAGATAATATAGTATGATGTGAGCAGTGGCTAGTCTTGTAAAACAAATGAAAGATAAACATACATCTCAGCTCTACGAAACTTAGACTGGAGCTGCCGGTCTGTGATATGTCTAGTAATATCTCCAGAATATATACTGAAATAAATTCCTCCTTAAGAAAATCAAATTGTCCTCTTTTCCCGCTTTGAGCCACCAGGAAGGCTTAACTTGAAATAAAGTGCTGGGATGGGACTTGCCCTAGAGGAGGCTTTAGTAATCTCATCAACCCTGAACTGGTAGGTCACCTGCCTAACTGTGTTTCCTGGATCTTTCAGCTAAGGCGGGTCTTTGGAAATTGCCTGCCACCCTTCCCACCAAAGTACTATTTGGCAATGACCACAGCTATGGCTGATGAGAGGAGGAACCAACTGGAACAATATTTGCAAAATGGTATGTATTTGCAGGGTTTTTTAAAAAACAGATTTATTGCAATGTAAGTTATATGCCACAAAATTCACCTGCTAAAGTGCACAAGTCAATTCTTTTACAATATATTTATGTAATTAATTGTGTGACCATTACCATAATCTAATTTTAGAATATTGTCATCACCCCCGAAAGAAACCTCATACCCATTGGCAATCACATCCTCTTTCCCTCCCCCACCAGGCCCTGGCAACTACTACTGTAATTTTTATCTCTAAAGATTTGCCTATTCTAGACATTTCATATATAAGGGATCATATAATATGTGTTCTTTGTATTTGGCTTTAAAAATACTTTTTTTTTTTTTTTTTAAAGAGATGAGGTCTGGCTGGGCATGGTTTCTCACACCTGTAATCTCAGCACTTTGGGAGGCTGAGGCAGGAGGATCACTTGAGGCCAAGAGTTCAAGATCAGCCTGAGCAACATAGAGAGAACCTGTCTCTAAACAAAATTTTAAAAATTAGTCAGGTATGGTGGTGCGTGCCTATAATCCCAGCTACTCAGGAAGCTGAGGTGGGAGGATTGCTTGAGCACAGGAGGCTGAGGCTGCAGTGAGCCATGATTGCTCCACTGCACTCCAGCCTGAGTGACACAGCAAGACAGTGACTCTAAAAAAGATCAAAAACAACAACAACAAAAAAATAGATGAGGTCTCACTATGTTGCTCAGGCTGATATCAAATTCCTGGGCTCAAGTGATCCTCCTGCCTCAGCTTCCTAAAGTGTTAGGATTACAGGTGTGAGCCACCACACCCAACTTAAATGTCTCAGCAGTTATATACTTGCTGATTTTATTTTATTTTTTGAGACAGGATCTTTCCCTGTTGCCCAGGCTGGAGTGCAGTGGCACAATCATGGCTCACTATAGCCTCGATGTCCTGGGGTCAAGCAATCCTCCCACCACAGCTTCCCAAGAATCTGGGACTATATATGCAACACACCATGCCTGGCCAATTAAAAAAAATTTTTTTTTATAGAGATGGAGTCTCACTATAGCCCAGGCTGGTCTCAAACTCCTGGCCTTAAGCAATCCTCCCATGTCAGCCTCCCAAAGTGCTGGAATTACAGATATGAGCCACTGCACCCAGGTAGTATTTATTTATTTATTTATTTATTTATTTATTTATTTATGACAGAGTCTCGCTCTGTCGCCCAGGCTGGAGTGCAGTGGTATGATCTTGGCTGACTGCAACCTCTGCCTACCAGGTTCAAGTGATTCTCCTGCCTCAGCCTCTCAAGTAGCTGGGATTACAGGTGCTTGCCACCATGCTCAGCTAATTTTTGTATTTTTTTAGTAGAGATGGGGTTTCACCATGTTGGCCAGGCTGGTCTCCAGCTCCTGACCTCAAATGATCCGCCCACTTCAGCTTCCCAAAGTACTGGGATTACAGGGGTGAGCCACCATGCCTGGCCTACTTTATGTATTGATATAATAATGTTCAATGTATCAAAATCAGGAAACAACATTGATACAATGATGTTCAATGTATCAAAACCAGGAAACAATATTGATACAGTAATTTATCTAGAGACCTTATGCAAACTTCAACAATTAGGCTAGGCATGGTAGCTCATGCCTACAATTCCAGCACTTTGGGAGGTTAAGGCAGGAGGATCCCTTAAGCCCAGGAGTTCAAGGCCAGCTTGGGCAATATAACAAGACCCTGTCTGTACCAAAAAATAAAAAATAAACAAAAATTAGCTGGGTGTAGTGGCACGTGCCTGCACCTACTTGGAAGGCTGAGGTGGGAGGATTGCTTGAGCCCAGGAGTTTCAGGCTGCAGTAAACTCTTATCTTGCCACTGCAGTGCCTCCTGGGCAACAGAGAAAGACCCTGTCTCAAAAAATAAAGTCAGCAAACATAAAACTGCTGAGACATTTAGGCTGGGAGTGGTGGCTCACACCTATAATCCCAACACTCTGGGAAGCTGAGGCAGGAGGATCACTTGAGCCCAGGAATTTGAGACCAACTTGGGCAACATAGATCTCGTCTCTTTTTATTTTTATTTTAGAGTCATTGTCTTGCTGTGTAACCCAGGCTGGAGTGCGGTGGTGCAGTCACAGCTCACTGCAGTCTCGACCTCCTGAGCTATGATTTGAGCAACTGCACTCCAGCTTGGGTGACAGATGGAGACCCTGTCTCTAAAAATAAATAAATAAAGCATCACCATCTATTATACTAATGTCCTTCGTAGCTCAAGAAAAAAGATTTTCTCCTGTATGTTGACTTTTTTCTCTTAAAATATATATCTTAGAGGTCATTCTACATCAGCAGTCATAGATTTATCTCATTATTTTTCATGGCTGCATCTTTTTCTTAAACATAGTACGTAAAAATTCTAGAAGCCACCTATTTCCCATTAACTTTTTGTTTTGTTTTGTTTTTTTGTCATGGGACCATACTTCTTTTTAGACCTACTGAATGAGCTCTTTCAAAGTTCAAGTTCAAAATGTAATATCTTTTGAATTTTCATTCTCCCTTGGTTTGTTTTCTCATGTCTCAGCAAAATGCTCCGTTAATACCTGGCCTTTTTACAAGTTCTCACACTGCTTAAGGTTTTGCTTTTCCAGGACTGGTCTTTATTCTTATCAGAATGACTTGTGTACCCTCTTTGACAAGGTCAAGTAAGAAGACAGTACGGCTTCGCCTCATGACTCAGAGCACAGGTTCTAGAATCAGACCCAGTGTCAAATTCCACTTTAGTTCCTTACCAGCTGTGTGACCTTGGGCAAGATACCTACTTTCTCTGAGCCTCCGTTTTTTTTGGTCCATGAAATAGAAATAATTTACCTCAGAGTTTGTCATGAAGATTAGATAAGCTAAAATATACAAAGTTTTTAGCCTAGTACTGGTACTTAATAGTCATGCAGTAAATACCAGTTGGGTGAATACCTTTTTCAGCAGCTTTCCTCATTCCCAATAACTTATGCTGATGAATATAGCTATTCATAGTTTGACTATATGCCCCATTGCGGAAAATAATGCAAGGGCTTCCCCTCCTCCACCCTGGGCATTACCCCTCAGAAAAGACAGAATGATTTTTATAAATAGTTTCTCGTGTTGCAGGGACTTTCTCTCTTCGTTTATTTTGAAAAACATGATGTCTTTTGGGAAAGGCACAGCCTGCAATGAAGTCAGTGATAAAAAATGCTGGTAGAGGATGTTTAATGAAATTAGTAAAACAGGCCGGGCATGGTGGCACATGCCTGTAATCCCGGCAACTTGAGAGAATGAGGCAGGAAATTGCTTGAACCTGGGAGGCGGAGGTTGCAGTGAGCTGAGATCACGCCATTGCACTCCAGCCTGGGTGACAGAGCAAGACTCCGTCTCAAAAAAAAAAAAAAAAAAAAAAAAGAAAACAGTAATGAAAACAGAAGGAAGAAAGAAATTTGGCAGCATTTAGTAAGTATGTAACACAGGATATAGGAGAGGATCTGTGGCAAGGGGGGTGAACCAGGAGGAACCAGGCTGGGCCATACTTTGTGGGTTTGCAGTTCTCATGGGGGTGTGTCTGCCCCATCTGCTCTGCCCATATCTCCTGGCTATTTGTGTCAGGAGCTTTAAAACTAAGGGTGAAAATATTTTTGTTAAGTATAGAAGAATGAAATATTTTAAATCTCTCTGACTGCCTTGTCATTGGTTTTTTTTTTTTTTTTTTTTTTTTTTTTTTTTTTTTTTTTTTTTTTTGGTAACATCTTGAGAACTCCTATCATTCAAAGGGGTGCTCTTGGCTGGGCGCTGTGGCTCACACCTATAATCCCAGAATTTTGGGAGACTGAGTCAGGCAGATCACCTGAGTTTGGGCATTTGAGACTAGCCTGGCCAACATGATGAAACCCCATCTCTACTAAAAACACAAAAATTAGCCAGGCGTGGTGGCGGTTGCCTGTAACCCCAGCTACTTTGGAGGTTGAGGCAAGAGAATCACCTTAACCCAGGAGGCAGACATTGCAGTGAGCCAAGATCACATCACTACACTCCAGCCTGGGCGACTGGGTGAGACTCCAAAGAGGTGCTCTCAATCGATGTTTCTTGGTTGAATTACATTTTCAAATTACCCTGTGTCTTGTTAGTCTGGGAGTCTAGATGTAGGTTTTAAGATCTTTCTGATTCTTCATATAAACTTCATTATCATCCTGGTAAGGCAACAAAATAGATGTTGAGTAGTATGGGTGTGTATAAATAAAGTGAGATGCCTGGGAACACTGTCACCCTGGATGGGTGTCATGAGTTCCTGTTGTTAAGGCTGCCTGTAGGAGGCAACCTTTGGGGGTTTTCCTGTATTTGAAAGGTTTCAACATTCATCACTTCAGGGAGGAGACAGAGCACTGGCAAGGCATGAGCGATCTCTAGAGGACACAGCAATTAATAGGCAAGGCCCAGCCCAGCTCATGCTAACCTGGCTCACCGTCCATATTTTTCAGTAACCATGGACCCAAACGTGTTGAGAAGTGATGTCTTCGTTGAGTTTTTAAAACTGGCACAGCTGGTAAGCTTGCTCTTATTTAATGGGGCCATCATTCCTCTTCAGGACACTCTTCATGAACCATGTGTGCAGGTACACACACATGTGTGCACTGGCCACAGCCCCACAGAGCCTGGACTTGGGCAAAATATATTCATTTCAAGTCAATTGGGGGATGGTTCCTATTTTGTTCTTTTGGAGGTTTAGACTTTAGATGGAAAGTGAAGTGTGTCACTTGACCTTTGGCTCATTTTATTAAGTAGATCCCTTTTTCTGTAGCCTAAGAATCATACATCTCAAAACAGGACATGAAGAAGAGGACCTTTGAGTATAGTACAAGAACTACAGCCTTTATCATTAAGGGTTCCCGTAACATGTCTCTGACCCTGCTTCTGTAGCTGAGATTTCCAAGTGGGCCACAGTGAAGACATCAGGAAAGCAGGCCATGCCGGCTATTCCTTGTGTATTCTCTACTTCTACCTTTATTGTAAATGAATCATGGAGAAAATTCAACATAAACAGAATGACATACAGCAACTCCCTTTCCTTTGTTGATCTAAAGAATCATGGGTCACTTGCTCCCTAGGCTGAAACTGTTAAGTACATTTGTTCAGAACAACACTCATTCTAACGGCACATAAAGAAACATTGTTATGCCTGTATGTATGAGCTTGGCTGGAAAAGCTCTGAAAGAATTGACGTTCTGCAGTAATATGATACTAGTTAACTGGATCCTTAGCCAGGGGAGGGAGGAAGGATCGGATTTGCAAAAACTGGAACACATTTCATTCATTTATTTACTCATTTATAAAATAAAATCCTATTGGGTTCTCAGAAAAAGTCTCATGTAGACAGGGGTTCAAATGTGTTGGGATATTTACTGGCCCACTCAACCTGAGAAATGGCCCTAGAGCCTTCTGTTCTGTAGTGGTTCATATTTTCACATTTGCTTGATGGTTTGTATATACACATACTTTGTTATTCTTTGAAAAGTTTGTTGTGGAAGTGGTGATGATAGTAAAATTCAAATAGCACAAGTGTATACAATGAAAAGTAACTTTTCTTCCCTTATGATTCCCCTCCTCAGTGACAACTGTTGTTTATAGTCTAATAGTTTATAGTGCTCTTTTGCTATACATACATGCACATATATAAGCATGCATATATACACATACATGCACATATATATACATACATGCACACACACAACCATGTGTCACTTAACAATATGGATTCCTTCTGACAAATGCATCATTAGGCAATTTTGTTGTTGTGTGAACACCATAGAGTGTACTTACACAGACCTAGACAGTAGAGCCTACTGCCCCTAGGCTACAAACCTGTATACTACGTTACAGTACTTCATACTGTAGACAATTGTAACACCATGGTATTTCTGTATCTAGACATAGAAAAGGCATGGTAAAAATATGGTACTATCATCTTATGGGACCACTGTCATATGTGCAGTTTGCTGTTCATCAAAATGTCATTAAGGAGTGCATGACTATACACACACACACACACACACACACACACACACACACATTTTATTTTATAAACAAGCGCACACTCAACACACTTTTTGAACTTGCTTTTTAACGACTGGGTGCTGTGGCTCACGTCTGTGATCCCAGCACTTTGGGAGACTGAGGTGGGCAGATCAGCTGAGGTCAGGAGTTCGAGACCAGTCTGGCCAATGTGGTGAACCCCTGTCTCTACAAAAATAAAAATTCAGCCGGTTGTGGTGGCTCACGCCTACAATCCCAGCTACTTGGGAGGCTGAGACAGAATTGCTTGAACCCGGGAGGTGGAGGTTACAGTAAGCTGAGTTCGTGCCACTGCAATCCAGCCTGGGTGACAGAGCAAGACTCTGTCCCGAAAAAAAAATTTTTTTTAAATTGACCTTGCTGTTTAAAACCTATGTCTTGCAGATCGTTCTATATCTGCACATATGATGGTACATTGACTTTAGTGCAGTCATCTTTTGGGGGTGCATTATGGGTTTTGCTTTCCGTCATTCATGGGATCATTCAGTGTTTCTGAGCTTTGTCTTATATATCCTTGTTTGTTTGTTTTTCAGACGGAGTTTCACTCTTGTTGCCCAGGCTAGGGTGCAGTGGCATAATCTTGGCTCACCGCAACCTCCACCTTCCGGGTTCAAGTGATTCTATTGCCTCAGCCTCCCAAGTAGCTGGGATTAAAGGCATGAGCCACCACGCCCAGCTAATTTTTGTATTTTTAGTAGAGACAGGATTTTTACCATGTTGGTCAGGCTGGTCTTGAACTCCTGACCTTGTGATCTTCCTGCCTCAGCCTCCCAAAGGGCTGGGATTACAGGCATGAGCCACCCTGCCCAGCCAGTTTTGTATATCTTATTTTCCTGATAATTTGAAAGGTTTTATACCTGCTTTTAGTTCTTCAATATTTTGCCTTTGTGACTTCATACAAGAGCCTTATACCTCTAGCTGTGTTTTTCAGTGCCTCTTTTTACTTTTTCTAACACAATTTTCACTTTTGTAATGGCTTTATTTTCCTCTTCCATTTATTCCATGAACTTTGCCAGCTCACTTTTATATCTTTTTGTTATCTTATTTCTTGAGGCTTTTATCTATTCTTTGAGGTCTTCATTCAGAAACACCTTCTTTTTATTAACCCATCCATCATTTTCATCTGCTTAATGATGCAATTTTTTTGGTATATGTTTTTTGCCTTTCATTGGTCACGTTTCTTTCCTCCTTTCTTGCAGGATTTTTACATAGGTCTCTTGCCAGTTATCTTGAGGTCATCAATCAACTTTGAAAGGGGCTGCTGTTGTGAGCTAGCTGTTTGCTGACACAGTATTGGGGAGGGGTCCTGAGTTGAATTCATTGAATCTGTTGTATTTCCAGTTCTTGTTTCTTGTTTCTGAGCACTTTCTTATGAACACTCTACCCTAAGGCCTGAGTAGACTGTCTAGCAGCAAAGCTTTAAACCACAGCTCCTCATACCATGATCTAGCCTTCTAATATTTTGATTGACTAAGATCAGCATCCCCTGACCTGGTTTAGGGGTTAAGAGTTCAGGCTAAGTAGTGAGATGGCCTCGATTCAAATTTTGGCTACCCTACTTTTGATTTATATGACTTGGGTCAATTTACTTAGGCTTTTTGTGCCACAGTTTCCCCATCTGTAAAATGGGGAGAAGAGCTCCTGTCTCTTGGGGTTGCTTTGAGGATTAAATTAACTGATGCCCTAAAAACATATCATCTGGCACAATGTTAATAGATGTGAGGTAGTCACTCCTTCTGCCTCCCGGGTTCAAGCGATTCCCTGTCTCAGCCTCCCGAGTTGCTGGGACTACAGGCGCGTGCCACCACGCCCAGCTAATTTTCGTATTTTTAGTAGAGATGGGGTTTCTCCATGTTGGTCAGGCTGGTCTTGAACTTCTGACCTCAGGTGATCTACTCATCTTGGCCTTCTAAAGTGCTGGGATTATAGGCGTGAGCCACCACGCCCGGCCAAGACATAGGTTTTAAAAAGCAAAATCTTAATGCCAGTCCCTTTTCTTTCCCCAGCCATGCTGAGAGATTGCCTTTTGCAAAGATGGAGTGTCTGTATGTCTCTTCAGCATCCCTGCCACTAGGTGGTGTCCAATGGGGCCCGGAGTAGCGCTCCCAGACAGGCTGAGCACCACGTGATTAACTGCTTTCAGGCAGCTTATGCATTGCTTGAGTTCTGCAGCACTTTGAGACTTCTAATTCCCTCCTTCCTGACCAGGTTCAATTTTCACTGCCCTTGGCAGCCCTTCTGAAAACCTCAGGCTATTTGTAAGTTTCTTCAAGGATGCTTTCCTTTTCATTGTTTTCTGTCTGCCTCTAAAGAGAGGTCAGGACAGAGGTAACAGTTACTTCCCAGAGCCTTAACACGTTTTAAAATATGTGCTCTTTTTGAGTTCAATTGGGTTGAATTTAACAACTGGAGAAATCTTTTAATTTTTCAAGGAGATCAGTGCGCTTTGTTGCTATTCTGCTCTGAGGCAGAGGAATGTCTAACAGCCATGGTGCCCATCCAGGAAAATCCATATGCAGATTCACCGGGCTGAAACCTCATCACATGCAATGATGGGCCACTGTCATCTCTCTACAAGGGAAATGGGAAACATTCTTAAGAATGTTCCTCTGCCTCAGAGCAGAATAGCAACAAAGCGCATATTTTAAAACGTGTTAAGGCAGCCCATGTATTGGCAGATTTTGAGGTTTCTTTAAAATGAATGTGTTTTTGTTAGTTTTCTAGCATGAATTGTGTTTTTTCATTTCTACTGCATCATAGATCAGTACAGCAGCTGGGCCAAGCGCATGGCAAATGGCTCACACCTGTAATCCCAGAACTTTGGGGGAGAATTACTTGAGGCCAGGAGTTGAAGACCAGCCTGGGCAACATAGTGAGACTCTGTCTCTACAAAAAAAAAAAAATAATAAGAGATATTTAGATGGGGGTAGTGGCACGTGTCTATAACCCCAGCTACTCTGGAGGCAGAGGCAGGAAGATTGCTTGAGCTCAGAGCTTTGAGGCCACAGTGGGCTATGATCATCCCACTGTACTTGAGCCTGGGCAATACAGCAAGACCCTGACTTAAAACAAACAAAAAAAGATAGCAGCTTATTTAATGTTTTGTTTTTTATACAAGCCAGTTCTACCAGGTTGACTTTTCCCCACAATTGGTTTTTGTATTGCTTTTACATTTCATTAATTTTGTAAGTAATACATTAAAACATTCTAGTAAAATTCAAATATCACAAATAGAGCCAAATTGTTCTTTGATTTCCACTCTAAACTTGTTTGATCTGTTTTGTGGTTGCTTTGATCTTATCACACAAAGATCTTTTAATGCCATCAATTCTCCTCTTTATTATATTGCTCTGAAATGTTTGTTTACTTACCAAAGCAAAATGTGCTTATAGTTAGGAAAATGAAATAGATATCATGGATGGAATAAAAGTTTAAAATCTAAAAATAAAAGTGAAATAGTGCTAAAAAGGATTATAACACTCCCCTGTCCTCCAGAGGCAATGACTTTCAAATCGTACAGCCTTTTCTTCAGATATTTAAAAATATGGAGGTTAATTATATATATATATATATATATATATATCTTATTCTTCATTTTATTTTTTCTAGATACAGGATCTCACTATGTTGCCCAGGACTCCATCTCCTGGGCTCAAGTGATCCTTGCTCCTCAGCTTCCCCAGGAGCTGGGATTATAGGTATATGCCATAGCACCCAGCTATTATTCTTCAATTTTTAGACCCTATCCACTGACTGTAAGGGAGGTGAGGATTTCAGCTTTCTTATGTCACTTCTTCTATTCTTCCCTTCTTCCCAACTTTAATTTTAAAAAATTAAGTCCTTAGTCAACACCTTCCCCTTGCCCCCGCCGCATCCCCCAGCACCCCCACCAGCTGGAGTTAAAACTGAATCACTTAAAAGAAAAAAAAATATGCTTAGTTGTCTCAAAACATATGACTAACTCCTTCCGTTATATAGCAGTGCTGAAGACAGAATTTTCCCCATAGTCAAGCACATCAGGTTCTTTCCCTTGGAGATGATCTACCCAAAGTCTCTGACTTTCTGTTGTTTGCTGGTGAGTAGGAGCCGGTAGAGAAGGAGAAGTGGAAGATGGCAGTATGCAGGAGGGACCTTGATAATCAGTGGCTCCAAGTCCTTCTGGAAGGAGAACTGCACAAGGTCTGGGATCAGGTGGAGGAAGGGCACCTTTTAAATTGAGTGTAGGACAAAGAAAGATAGAGCAAGGCTACAGGCAGGGTCCAAGGCTGGACGGTGAGTGGAAGTCGAGTAAGTTCCCATCTTGCTGTTTTCTCTGTGACTAATAGGAAGTGAGGTTAGCTGGTGGGAATGAGGGAGGAGGAGAGTGTGGCTGGAGTCCTGGGGAAAGTGGATGAGGTTGATGATGAATGTGAGTCAGAATTCCACTGGGTGGGGCAACTGTTTGGTTTTCTGTTCTCCCCCAAATCCCATGTTGAATTGTAGTGCCCAGTGTTGGAGGTGGAGCCTGGCAGGAGGTGATTGGATCATGGGTGGTTTCTCATGAATGGTTTAGCACCATTCCCTTGTTGCTGTTCTTGTGACAGTGAGTGAGTTCTCATGAGATCTGGTTGTTTAAAAGTGTGTGGCACCTCCACCCACCCTTGCTCCTGCTCATGCCTGCTTGCGCTTCGCATTCCACCATGATTGTAAGCTTCCTGAGGCCTTCCCAGAAGCTGAGTAGCTGCCAGCATCACGCTTCCTGTACAGCCTGCAGAACAGTGAGCCAATTAAACCTCTTTTCTATATAAAAATTACCGCATCTCAGGTATTTCTTTATAGCAAGGTGAGAACAGAGTAATACAAACCAGTAGGGTGTGACAGAAGGAGGAAGGAAAGTGAGGGCAGTTGCCAACTGATTTGTCCATCCTGGCCAATGGCTGCGGGTCGGGTGGCTCTTTAACCTCTTGCCTCCCTTGATGTGCAGGTTCTCTACTGAGAGGAGATTACATCAGCCAAAGCCAGTGCTGTGACATCAAAACAGAACATTGGAGGCTTTAACCTTAATATTCTCTTCTTACATATCTGTAGGATAAGTATGCAGTCGTGGGCTAGAGAGGGAAGTTCATGTATCAACACTCTATTTTTAAATGCCCCCATTTAATTTATTATATGTATGTGTGTATGTGTGTATATGTATATGTGTGTGTGTGTAGAGAGATATATATATATATGTATTTTTTTTTATTTTTTATTTTAAGAGGGAGTCTTGCTCTGTTGCCCAGGCTGGAGTGCAGGGGTGCAATCTCAGCTCACTGCAACCTCCCCCTCCTGGGTTCAAGCAATTCTCCTGCCTCAGCTTCCCAAGTAGCTGAGATTAGAGGTGTGTGTCACCACGCCCAGCTAATTTCTGTATTTTAGTAGAGACAGGATTTCACCATGTTGGCCAGGCTGGTCTCGAACTCCTGACCTCAAATGACCTACCCACTTCAGCCTCCCAAAGTGCTGGGATTACAGGTGTGAGCCATGGCGCCTGGCAAATGCCCCATTTTGGACACTACTATGCTAGTAATTTTTCTCTTCTCACTGGGATTATTTTGAGAAATATGGAACCAAGATTATTAAGTGTCTATTTGTACAGGGCACTCTTCAAGATAAACTCACCACATAATCCTAATCTGAAGGAGCTTACCTTCTAGGTAGCCATCTAACCTGGCTTTAAACTAATTAAGCGTAAAAAAAAAAAAAGCCAAGAACATTCTACAAATAAGCATTTACAGTGGAGAAGGTAGAACTCAACTACTTCCAATTAGTCAGGTGATTTTCATTGTCAAGGCCAAAATCACAAAAGGGAAATTTGTTTATTTAACTAAAAGATCATGGAAAGTTGGCTGGCTCCCACTTCTCACCCCTACCCCAAACCCTGCTCTTCTCTACGTTGACTTTATTCTCACAGAGCTTCCCTCCATTTGCTTCAAGATTAGCAGCCTCAGCTGAAGGCAAGGACCCTGCCCTTCCTTCCTCCTTCCAAGGGAGTGAGAATTGCGCTGAGGTCAGGAGTTTGAGACCAGCCTAGTCCAACACAGTAAAACCCCATCTCTACTAAAAATATAAAAAATTAGCTGGATGTGGTGGTGGGTGCCCGTAATCCCAGCTACTCAGGAGGCTGATGCAGGACAATTGCTTGAACCCAGGAGGCAGAGGTTGCAGTGAGCTGAGATCACGCCACTGCACTCCAGCCTGGGCAATGGCGTGAGACTCCACCTCCAAAAAAAAAAAAAAAAAATGGTGTGGAAATTTATTTTGCTTTTCTTTTGCTTATAGAATACATTTGACATCACCCCCAAGAAAGCTTATCTGGACATATTTCTGCCCAATGAAGAGAGTATTAAAATCGAAATTATAACATCAGACACTGCTGAAAGAGTCCTAGAGGTAAGCTTTGTTTAGACTCCAGCTCCTGAACTGAATCTAGGGATAGTTCTGTTTGGAAAGCGGAGAGTGGATACGGCTGCCTTCCAGGAGCTTCTGGCCTGTTGTGTTACTCTGTGGATGATTATCTGCAGAGGTACTGGCATTTCCTGGGAGAACAACCAAGGAACCTGAGACACAGCCAATCCTCCAGGGCCTCTTTGATTTCACCCTCCCTGGGGGCACCAATTTTCCAGAGATCTCTTGGAAGGCTGCTGGCACTTCCTTGGAACTTAGCCAGGGATGTGGCCTGGAAATATGTAAAATGCTTTATTATTGGATGTCCCATCGTTGGGAGCAGGAAGGAAAGTGGGGCTTGGCAGAGTCTGAAACAGGTGATACCTAGGTGTGCGGGTGACGCTTCCTGGCAGAGGGTGACAGGGGAGTTCTTGAAGGTTCCTATTCTCCCATAGGGAAAATTCTTGAAACCACTGCTCCGTCAGGGCTAATTCTGGGTGCAGAGGGCCCAGACGTGAGTTGCAGTCCACTCTCCGAGGACTAACAGGACAAGACCCAGAAGGCTTCATCCTTCTTCAGCAGCTCTGCCTCCCAGACCCCTTTTCCATCTGCTAAGCGGGGCTGCAGAGGGAGGGCCGTCTTCTCACACCCACATCCTGCACCCCGGGGTCAGCTCCCAGGCCCTTTTCATCTGGAAGGTTTTAGCTCTAATCCTCCAGAGAAACACACAAGAGAAAATATAAAGTTATAAACATGAAGAAGAGTCAGAAAGTTTCTAGGACCTTTCAAAGGACAGAAAGTTCTTGTTTTTGGGTTATGGTGTCTGACCCTTTCTGAGCTGAGAAATGGAAGCCCTCCCATTTTGGCTGCTAGCTCTTCCGGCCTGCCTTGACTTAACCTATTCCTGTATCTCCAGCTTCTCTCATATTCATTGCCTCTCCGTTTCCTCCTCTGCATCCTACATCCCGACCTTAGTTCCAGCCTTTATCGTTTCGCAGCTAAACCTCTACTGCTGCCCCTAAACTAATCTCCCTGCTTCCAGTCTTGCTAATCTTCTGTATCAATTTCCAGCATTGTCTTTCTAAAAAGTATCAAAGGTCCTTGATGCTTGAGGGAGTTTGTATCCCAAACACAAAAACCTCAATTGCCCAGGATCTAGAAGTGGGAGACCGACTCATAAATGAAGGAGGAGTAGGAAGGCAGTGATAGAGTCGGAGCCACAGACTGCATGTGTCTAGGGCCAGGCAGGTAGGTCTGGGGCAGCTGCAGGATCAGAGATAATTTGGAAATGGATGGAATTGTTCAGAACAGGAGAGAGCACCTCCCTTGCCCAAAGACATCATCATTGACTTCTTTTTTCACACACTGGGCTTGCTGACCAAACTAGACATGCCTGCAGCTGAAGGTGGTGGTGGTGGTAGTTTGGGGTCTTCTATCTTCTGGGTTTAGAATGAGTCCTGGATTCAAATTACAGTCATGTGCCACATAATAATGATGTTTCTGTCAACATTGGACTGCATATACAATGATGGTCCCATAAGTTTATGATACAATATTTTACTGTACTTTCTCTATGTCTAGATATGTTTTGGCCGGGCACGGTGGCTCATGCCTGCAATCCCAGCACTTTGGGAGGCCGAGGCGGGCGGATCATGAGATCAGGAGATCGGGACCATCCTGGCTAACATGGTGAAACCCTGTCTCTACTAAAAAATACAAAAAAATTTAGACAGGCATGGTGGTGGGCGCCTGTAGTCCCAGCTACTCAGGAGGCTGAGGCAGGAGAATGGCATGAACCCGGGAGGTGGAGCTTGCAGTGAGCGGAAATCATGCCACTGCATTCCAGCCTGGGCCACAGAGCAAGACTCCAACTCCAATAATAATAATAATAACAATAGATATGTTTAGATACACCAATATTACAGTTGCCTACAGTATTTAGTACAGTAACATGCCTACTATACTACTATAAACCTGGGCTAACAGGCTTGTAGCCCAGGAACAGTGGGCCATACCATCTAGCCTAGGCATATAGTAGGCAATGCCATTTAGATTTGTGTAAGTTCACTTCGTGGTGTTCACACAACAACAAAATCGCCTAACGATGCATTTCTCAGACTGTATTCCTGTCATTAAGCAACACACAACTGTACAGTGCTGCTGTGTAAGGACTGTGTGAATTTGGGTAAGTTACTTTACAGACAATGTCTAAGTAAATAATTATAGAAATAGTTCACGTTCCTGAGACAATGGCAGTTGTGTTTATTGATCATTATTGGTATTGGTATTGGTATTGATATTGATATTGGAGGGAGTGCTGAATAGGGTTCTGTGGTACTATCTATTTTGTCCGTTTCCCTGGAAACTAATAGCATACATTTGATGAGGTATATTCGCAATCAGAAAAATGTGCTTCCTCTCTTCCAATCATGTTGGCTTGTGAGAAATTCAGACCCAAGACACTGACATCATCAGACCAGATAAGTTTAACTGGAGGTTCTACCCTAGAAGTGGTAGTTTCTGTAACAGGTGAAGTGATCACTTGGCCAGCGACAGGTGTGAATTTCCTTCCAAGAGCTGGGAAATTCTCTAGCTTGCATAAAACCAATTCAAGTTTTGTAATTAAAAATCACCTTCTGCATCTTCTCCAGCACACTTGCTGCCATTCTCACTTTGCTTCCCCAGGTTTGCCTTACCCACAGCCTGCTTTTTACTTTTCAATGGTCTCTTTTTTTTTGTTTTTTTGAAATGGAGTTTCACTCTTGTCACCTAGGCTGGAGTGCAGTGGCGCGAACTTGGCTCACTGCAACCTCCACCTCCCAGGTTCAAGCGATTCTCCTTGCTCAGCTCCCCAGTAGCTGGGATTATAAGCACGTGCCACCAGGCCCAGCTAATTTTTTTTTTTGTAAAGACGGGTTTTACCATGTTGGCCGGGCTGGTTTCCAACTCCTGACCTTAGGTGATCCACCCACCTTGGCCTTCCAAAGTGCTGGGATTACAGGCATGAGCCACTGTGCTGGGCCTCAGTGGGCTCTTTAAGGGCCAGCAGCAAGCTAAAATCTAGGACTACTGTGGTGCTAGTGATAGTGTTCGTGTTTTGAATCATCATTAACATTTGCTAAGAGGAAAAATATTATTATGTATTTTTTTGCTGATGCTCACTCTTCTCAAAAGAAGGCATTTATATTTATGTCTTTATGAATGTGAAAGGCTTCTTCATTCTCCTTTTGTCTCCACACCTTTCCTCTGTCTGCCTTGGCATGTAAGCTTGTTGTTTTCCCTAAATTAGACAGAAAAGAAGGAAATCTAATTTGAGTGGACCTGGGTCAGGTTTACTCTGGGAAAGAGGTCTTTGCTATGCTGTTACCTACCACACACTCACCCACTGCGTTTGGCTTTTGGGCGTTTTGCAACCCAAAGCATGGGGGAAAGAGAGAGACAGAAAGAAGGGGAAAGGGAATTGCTTTGAAAGTGGTGAAACTATTCCTGAGCTGCTCTTTATTTTCCAAGCTATGCTGAGAACACCCACTCATACCAGCCACCTAATCAGACTGCTTCCTGGGGGTAATTTATGTATCTCTGACAAGAGAAGGCCCCCTGTGAGCCTGGTATTTGTACAACTGCCACCTAGAGAACTGGGAGCCGTGGGTAAAGCAGCTCTTGAAGGCAGTGCCTGGAGGCGACTCCTTGAGTGTTACAGAGGTGATTTAGTGAATTAAGACCAGGAGTATAAAGAAATTACTCGAGAGCCCAGTGTTAAAGAGGGAGGTAGCCTGTGGTCATGTAGAAGTTTCTGCTAAGGGAGCATGAGTAGATGTCCAATGCAGTGAGGTGACACGTGATAGGCTGATGGCAAAAATGAAGCCACTGGTGTTGAAATGAAAGCTGTTTGATACAAAAGTCAAAGAGGAATGTGAAGGAAGGCAACCTGTGCCTGGGATCTGAGGTTTTTTGCAAACATCATAGTAAATGACAGTTGACCATCGCAGGAAACATCAAGGTGAAGCAGGCCTGGCGTGTCAAAGGCGGGCAGTAGTGCGTGCATGTTTGTATGCCAGCCGAGCGGCGGGGAGTGATCCTTTTCCAAATAGCTGGTAATGCAGCCCACAGGAAGGTAAATTAGTGTGCAGGCTCCAGGGACAGACATCACAGAAGGACAGATGTTCATGGAGCATGGCTGCTGCCCTCCAGGGGAAAATAAAGACCAAGACGATCGGGGATCCTGTCCACATCTGAGATGGGATGACCAACCTCAACTGGGGCCAGCCTCTGTCCACTGTGGTGGGACTGATTTTTATTTTCTTTATTCTAATTTTTTGTGTTTTAAAATTTTCTAAAATGGATACTGTTTTTGGATTCCAAAAAGCTTTCTTTGAGTGTTCACTAACCCATGACAGCACTTTTTATTGCTGTGTACCGGCCATTTCCAAGTCTGCATGTCACAGGATGCATGGTGGGCACACCTAACTTTTCCCCCTTCTGCTTGTTTTTGGTTAAAGGTGGCATCACACAAAATTGGACTGTGTCGGGAGCTCTTGGGCTACTTTGGCCTCTTTCTCATTCGGTTTGGCAAGGAGGGCAAGCTCTCTGGTAAGAAGGAAGGAACAAATGAATCAGCTAGGAGATGGGGTGGACAGGTGTGAGCAGGGGCTTGATGCAGGACTCACAGCTGAGGGACTGGCCACCCACCGGGCTATGATCCCTACTGCTGTTCTCAGTCACTGGGTTAAGGGTTTGGGGAACAGGAGGTTGCGTCCTTGTTAGGGGAGAGTGGAGGCAAACCACTCATACCTTGGGTGGTCCAGTAACTGCACTTGTGCACCCCCAGCCCTAATTCTGATGCCCCTCCCCTTTACTGCAGACTGGGCCTGACCACTGACCACCTGCCTGCACCCTTTCCTGTGAATGGAGTGCTAGACTCTGGGGGTCAGGACGCCCCACCACAACATCACTTTTCCTTGTTAAGGAATATTTGTGGATGATATCAATGAGTTATTAGATACCTTTTTTAAAGCGTAATGAGGTAGTGTAAGAAGACAATCTGATTCTCATATCTTTTGTTTTCTCTATAGTATGTTTTAAGATATTACAAGGTTTTTGTGTGAAATGGTGTCAGTTATATCAAAGTAGTTTGTAAATGTCCTCAAGAAGCCAGGGGAGGTGATTTTGAGTTGGAAGATAAGGGGCTTGTGTAGAGGATTGGCTGCTAGGCCCTGCAAATGCGCTGCATGTCTGATGGTGAGCTGCAAAGGCGCTGGATGTCTCTGGATCTGTTTTTTCATCTGTATCACAGTGTAAAACATCCCCCACTCAAGGGGCTGATATTTTTGAGGATCAAATGATATTTATTTTTTGAATGAACTTCAGAAAGTTAAAATTACATATAAATACAGAGGATATTCTTACTGTGATTTTATTATTTCCAATAATAAGGTTTTATTTTCTCATTTGAAAGCTGCTATATATAAGCTGTCTGTGCTATTTCAGCCAGTAAGACCGGCTTTCCCCTTTCTCTAGTTGTGAAAAAATTGGCCGACTTTGAACTCCCTTATGCTAGTCTTGGAAGTTCTGAAGTGGAACACTGTAAGGTTGGACTCCGAAAGTGGTAAGTAGGTACCGAAAATGACAGAGGCGCTTGAGGACATTTCGCCATTGCCCATCAAGACTTATCAGAGTTCCATCACATCCTGCTCACAGCCTGACAGCTGGAGACCAAGAACTTAGAGAAGGTTGTAAGAAAAGCAATGAAGGCCAGGTGCTGTGTCTTATGCCTATAATCCCAGTACTTTGGGAGACCAAGGCAAGAGGATTGCTGGAGCCCAGGAGTTCAAGATCAGCCTGGGCAACACAGCAAGACCTCATCTCCACTAAAAATAATAAAAAAAAATAGCCAGCTGTGGTGTTGTGCCTCTATGGTCCCAACTATTCAGGAGGCTGAGGCAGGAGAATCACTTGAGCCCAGAAGATTGAGGCTGCAGTGAACCAAGATTACACCACTGCACTCCAACCTGGGCAGCAGTGCAAGACCCTGTCTCAAAAAGAAAAGAAAAGCCATGAAAATGAGAGAGGGTGAAATAAACTAGTTTCTGAATATTTGTCCTAAAGAATAGGATGTTGAGGATGACTTTCAGTAGTCTCAGGTAAATACTCGGGGCTGGGTGGGGTATGAAAATGAGGAGGGTAGTCATCTTTCTGTATCTCTACTGATAGGCGAACAAGAAAGTAAGACTTGAAAACCAGGGGCGGGGCCAGGGGATGTGGATCAAAGCAGGTAATGGTGAGAAACGGCTGGCCTTGGGTTTGCTTTGCAGTGCATCACTGACTGTATTAATGGAGGGACTTTGTTGGTGATTACAATCAGATCCGATTCATCCGTAGAAGTGTGGCATTCCCTGAAGGTGAAGGGTGGAATCAGCCAGTTTGCAGTGAATTTGAACTCTAAGTACTGGGCTTACACAGGCCTAAAGGATGTGTACCACGGCCATCTGTATTCCTAGATAGATAGGACACAAATGTCCCTCAGCAGAAAATACTGTCATTTCCTCTACTAACACAGGGGCCTGTGGAGAACAAAATATTATAGAAAATAGCACCAAGCAGCAGGACCTTATGCATCCCCAGTCCTATAACCTGCAGCTCCCAGCGTTTATTACTCTGGCCACAGGGGATTGCTCCTTAGGCTCGCTCTCTCCCAGTCCATTTATTCTGCTATCTGAGTACAGAGGTTTTAAAGAAAAGTATTTTGAAATCTAAGAATTCCCTTGACCTTGTGATGCCTTGCTCTAGAGCTCCAGTTTGTGGCTTTGAATTATGGAAGGATATTCCCAGCGAGGCAATTTGTATACTGCTGTTCAGAAGTATCTTGAGGAATGGTCCAGCTCTTGAGGTGTGAAACCCTGAGAAGGGGAGAAGGACTTGGTTCCATTCAATGGTTTAGAGAACAGCTCTTCTGGAAGCTGCTTACTGTAGTGAGTGGCTGAGCACAGTTGTTCCTAGAATTACAGTATGTGAATCTAAGTCGTGGCTTGCTCAGGTCTTAGCTGCATAAACCTAGCCAAGTTTGTTCAAGCTCTCTAAGCCTCAGTTTCTTTATCTGTAAAATGGGAATAATAAAAATAGTGTCTACATCATAGGATTATTGTAAGGGTTATGTAGAATAGTCCCATATACTCAGTAAGTTTGGTCATGTTTGTGACTGTTATATTGATGATATGGTGATTATAGGAAGTAAAAAACAAAAAAAAATCCCTGGGGCTTAGATTTTCACTCATGTGCTCTCCTGAAAACTTGAGATCAAAGGAGAGATGACAATTCTGTTTCTTATCTTGAAGCTTGAATTAGAAATTAGGCACTGCCTATGTCTTTATTAAACAGGTAAACTCTAGGTGATACATGCAAGAGAAAACATCTACCCCAAATTATAAGCCAGCAGCTCAGATTCAGGCAGATTGCCTCTGTTGATGGGAACTGGGAAGAAAGGAGGTCCCACTTCTGTTGTTACAGCTAAGGATCAGGTCTCTGGAGGGGAGATTCTGGCATAGGCTCCTGCAGGTGCCTTGCCCTCTTTCCTGAGGGAAGTCTTGTTGGGTGGGAGCTGGAAGGCTAACTCCAAAAGCCGAGTGATTCCCAGCAGGTGAAGCCTCAGTGAGGCCTGAGTGGCATCTTAAGAACTCTTCTGTCCTTAAGGAGAGATGCCTGGGTGCATCTCTCCAGTGTTGATGATATGGCTTCCTCCAGGCCAGAGGGTGCCTGTGCTGGCCTGTGGGAGCCCCAGTCTGGGATGGGTCTTTTCTCTGCACACAGGCGCCTCTGGGATGTGTGGGTACATAGTTACCTGGAATGTAAGTAGGGATGCTTCAGTTACTTCTCCCCACCCCAAAAGGAAGTTGACCTTCAAGCACCATATTTATCCCTTTCGTGGTCTAAGCCAACCCCATTGGTCTAATCACCCTATTCTTCTGAGCGTAGCAACTCTGCTTACCTCTGCCTTCTGGTTGGTAGAGATCAGCCATAGGTACCCTTTCCTGACAGTTTCAGTCCTTTCTTAACATACTACTGTGCTTCTACAGTCATTAATTTCAGTTCCTCGTGATTCTGGATCTGATAGGCAGACACGGAGCCCCTGCGATTTGCAAATCACTCTACCAAGATCCAGAGGGGCAACTCTGGATAGGCCCCTGGCCTTGGGGTTCTTCACAGATGGTGTCAAGAAAACTTAATCAGGGCGGCGATTGGAATAAACTCAGGGTGCAGAGGAAGCACAGTGGATGGGCAGGCTAATACAGCCTTGGGAAGTAGGGACCAGAGGAGGGGGCATTGCTTGAGGCTTGCAAAGAAAGGCCAATCAGTCAGGGGAGGAGATTGGTGAGGGCTTGGTCTTCCAGGCAGGGGGACAGGAGAGAAAACATGGTTGGAATGTAGCATTGGTGGTGGGGTTGGTGAGAGATGGAACTGGAAATGAAAGTGGGGGTGGTCCCGGGAGGAGCCTTGAAAGCAAGCAGAATAAATATCTAACTCTGGAAACCATGAGAGTCTGAAAAGTTTCACAGGAAAGACCACTCTGGTTAGAATGTGGAGCATGAGGTTAAGGGCACATGGCTGACACAGAAAGCCTGGGAAGGAGGCTCCCAGAGCAGCTCAGGCAACCGATGAGGGTGGCCCTGCTGCAGGGTGCTGAATATGGGGGTGGGTCCGTATGGGGCAGACGACTATGCCAGGTATTGTGCGGTGGAGAAAGGGATTCCAGGGCTTGGTGGCCAAGAGTGAGGCTGAGTATGAACAGGGATGCAGACCATTCCCCTAAAGCTTTATTTTTTGTGCCTCTTTACTCTCAGAGCCCTCCAGGTAAGAGCTTACAGTGTAAAGAAATTAGGAAACAAGAGGTGGAGGGGCAGAGTGAAAGCTGGGCGAGTGGAGGTGTGGTTTTGTTAGAAAAGGGGGCCCCGGTTCATAGGGTAGAGGGCCACCACTTTCCAAAGCACTTGCCAGGTGTGTCCATGAGCCATGTCACAGGAATGAATTTCGCGCTCCTGAATTTTGCAGGTATATGGATCCATCCCTTGACTCCACGCTGATGGACTGCAGGGCGGCCTTAGATTTGCTCTACATGCAGGTGAGGGTCACCAAGAGCTCTGACAGCACCGTAGATCAAAGGCCATGTTGGCTTGGAATCACTGAAAAAAAATCTATGGTAGTTAATAATTCTACCTCCATACCTAAAATAGGCAAATTCATAGAGACAGAAAGTAGAACAGAGGTTACCAGGGGCTGCGGGGAGTGAGGAAGGAGAAGTTGTTTGATGGGTGCAAGTTTTTTTGGGGGATGACAAAAAGTTTTAGCTCTAAATAGTGGTGACGATTATCCAACATTGTGAATGTATATAATGACTCTGAATTTTGTGAACAGTTAAAATGACAAGTTATGTTGTATATATTTTACCACGATAACAATAAAATGTAAAAAGTAGAGGAGTTTAGAGAGAGAAAAGGAACTCTATCTCTGTTTTAACAATCCCTCTCTGAATTTGCAGCTGACGCACCGTCATCATGAGCCTAGAAAGGCTATCCCTGATAACTTAAAGTCAAAGGCTATCCCTGATAACTTAAAGTCACACGTGATCCCTAAATCTCAGTCTAGCATAGCCTTCTCGCCCCTGAGCCAACAAGCAGCCTGGGAGGGCATGTGGCCCGCGCGGTTGCGCTGGGCTCCGGGCTCACAGAACCCATGCTTCTGTAATGATCGCTGTTATCATCTTGAAATTCTTCATTTTATTTTTATTTTTTATTAAAAAAATTAAATTTTCATTGGTACATAGTAGGTGTATATATAATGTTTATGGGTTACATGAGATATTTTGATGCAGGCATGCAGTGTGTAATAATCCCATCAGGGTAAATAAGGTATCTATTTCCTCAAGCATTTATCCTTTATGTTACAAATACTCCAATTATACTCTTTTAGTTATTTTTAAATGTACAATTAATTTTTTTTTTTACTGTAGTCATCCTGTTGTGTTAGCAAATACTAGGTCTTATTCATTCTATTTTGTTGTGCCCATTAACCAAAATTTTTAATTTTTGAACAGCATTTTCATTTTGCACTGGGTAGACCCTAAAAATTATGTAGTTGGCCCTACCTACTCCTACCCCCAGCCTCTAATAAAGTGAATTTTGAGCTTGGCTTCAGTTCTCTTCTCCTGCCTCGTGTGGTGAAGCTTCTGCCAAGTCGTGGAATGGTCAGCCCGTGCTGCCCCCAACATACACACCCAGGTCACCAGCTGCCCCAGGTGTTCACACTCACCACACCGCCATCTTCAGAGACCTGATCTTTTCCAGGCTTGGCTTCCACAATTCTGGGAAGAAAGCTCAGAAACTTCTTTCAGTGAGTTCCCTGAGAATATCTCACAGTCTATTCTTAGGCAGCAGGCAGGGTGGTGGGTCACAGCCCTGCCCTGCTCCAACCCCTCCCAGACTTTCCGTCTCACTCAGGCTAAACCCCAAATCCCAATGTCCTTGTTCTGTTTCCTCCGCAGCATTTCTACCATCTGCCAATGTAAGTATGTGTGTGTGTTGTGTATATTTGTTTACTCTCTCCCTACTGGAATGATTTCTCCATGAAAGTGGCTATTTATTTGTTCACTGCTGCGTCCCCAGAAACTGGAACTGTTCCTGGCATGATGTCGGCATTAAGCCCTGTGGTGGGCCTGGCATCGTATTAATTAAGTGCATTATGTCATTGGAGCTTCATAACAACTCTGTAAGGCAGTTGGTACCATCCACATTTTCAGGAAGAAAAACATTAGGTTTGCTGACAAAAGATTGAGTAGTGGGTTTGGATTAATAGAAGATGTAGATGAAGAAATTTAACAACACTTATTTGCAGGTGGCTTTTATTTAGCGTGATTCTAAGCTGCTACACTCGATAGCTTTTATAAACTCAGGAGAGAGAGAGAGATGGTGGGTAAGTTCTTATTTTTAATGAGCTTTTCAAGTGGAACGTTAATAAAACCTTCTGTAGTACTTTGTGTATAGAAAAAGGTCAATGGTGGATTTTGATACCCTGGCTTACCAGAGGGCGTAGAAGAGGGAAAGAAACTTAACCCATGCCTCCTTAAGTGACTTTTAGAGATCAAGACCCCAAAAGCTCTTCTAAATTCTAAGAGGGTAAATCAAAATATCACTTATTAGATGTTTAATGTTCACTATTGTATTTTTATGGCTAGAATATAGCTTTGCGTTTATTCCATATTATACATTAATGTATAATTATGTTCTGGTTCAGCCTGGGCACGGGGGCACACACCTGTAATCCCAGCACTTTGAGAGGCTGAAGCAGGTGGATTACTTGAGCTCAGAAGTTCAAGACCAGCCTGGGCACTATGGCAAAATCCCATCTCTACTAAAAATATAAAAGTCAGCCAGGTGTGATGGTGTGTGCCTGTGGTTCCAGCTACTCAGGAGGCTGAGGTAGGAGGATGGCTTGAGCCCAGAAGGCGGAGGTCACTTGAGATGTGATCACACCATTACACTCCAGTCTGGGCAACATACAAAGAACCTGTCTCAAAAAAAAAAAAATCACGTTCAGTGTACTTGTGTTATATGAGTTAGAGCATAATTTTCCACTCTAAATGTTTATTGAGGCCCATCCTTGCTACTGTATCCTTGCTATTATGATACATTATTAGCTGTGTCTGGTTTGATACCACGTCCTTGGTTGAGATTGCATCACATAATTCTAATATTGTTCCTGTGGGAAATGTCATCTTTATGGCATGTCTTTTGCTTCTCATTATGATGAGAGGTCAGAGCTTTGAGCATCATAATGTGACTTTTTAAATTTGTCTTCATTAAAGAGTTATAACCAGAGGGAAACGTATGATGGTACTTCCTCTGCTCAAAGCTAAAAAAGAAGGGGGCTTCATGGGAGGCACACTGAATTGCAATTTAAGAAATGAATTCTGTCCCTTGTTCTGCCACTGGTCCTCTCTCTGGGTGACTCTGGGCCAGCCACTGCATCCTTCTGAACCATGACATCTCCCTGTTGAGAGGAGGTGGAACTAACATCATCTCTAAGTTTTCTGCAAACTTTAATAGACTGTCATTCTAACCTTAGCTTATTGCCTGGCAAAGTCTCCAAAAAATTGTCGTTGATGTCATAATAATCTTTATCATCACTGTTATCATCATCATCGTCATCATCATCATCATCATCATCATTGTTCCCTGAATCTGGGTAGAGGAGCTAAGAAGTCAAAGGTGGGTCCAAGTTCAGTAGGAGAGTCAGGATCATAATCACTACCTCATTTGGGAGGCCTGTCTTGGCTTTCCCCAGAAGAAAATGCCTGCCTTCCTCCAACTTCTCCCAACCAGACTCTGAATGGCAAAGGGCAGAGACTGTCTCATTCCTTCTGTGTCCTGGGTGCCTGGAATATGTGAAAGACTAAGAAGTGGCCAGGCGTGGTGGCTCACACTTGTAATCCCAGCACTTTGAGAGGCCAAGGCAGGTATTTTGAGGTCAGGAGTTCAAGAATAGCCTGGTCAACATGGTGAAACCCCGTCTCTACTGAAAATACAAAAATTAGCTGGGCATGGTGGCGCACGCCTGTAGTCTCAGTTACTCGGGAGGCTGAGGCAGGAGAATCACTTGAACCCAGGAAGCAGAGGTTGCAGTGAGCCAAGAATATGTCACCGTACTCCTGCTTGGGCGACAGCATGAGACTCTGTCAAAAAAGAAAAAAAAAGACTAAGAAGCAGTTATCCTTTAAAAAAGTTAACATGAAAAGCTCTTGAGTTCTGATAAATAATGGAGCCATCATAATTAACTATTAAGGCGCACAGCTTTGATTTTCTAAAGCAGATGTGCCCATTGATAGCCAATGAGTCAACTGAATTCCCACAGCCTGTTTCCTTTCTTCTCCTCCTCTTTTAACCTGAGTTTAAAAATGAGAGATTACATTTAAAACTGTAAGTAGGTATAAATTTTGAAGGCTCAGTCAATTCTGGGCCTGCATTTCAGCAGGGCCATTGCTGGCCTGGACAGTAATACAAATTAGAAAAAGGTACCCCATCCTCCAGGTGGGGCTAGCCCTGTGTCGGGGCCCATGGCTTGGTGAGTGGAGGAGGGCTGACCTTTGGCTTCCTGACTCCCCCATGCCCTGGTGACCTTGTCCAGGCAAATGCGTCCCTCGCCCTTCTTTACCACGCATTAGCCAGAACCAAGTGGCAAGTGCCTGCCTTTGAGAGGCATGTGACCTCCATTTCTCGCTACTGTGCCCTCTGCAGAGGATGCTAGAGCATGTGTGATCGAAGCTCAGGAAGACCATGGCTTATGTGATTTTGCTTGAGTTTTTAATTTTTAAATTTTATTATTTTTTCTTTTTTTCTATCTGCAGCACCTTTAGGATGCTTGATTTTTTTAAGTTCAGTTCTGCATAAACCCCTCTCAGCCAGTGTTCAGGGAACCATGTAACTGAGTAGACTTGTCTAGACTCGACTCTCATTGTCTGGACCTACTCAGAGTGAGGCACCGTATAATATCGCATTTGAGTGATGACTTGTGAACCCATAATCAGGGTCAACTCTTTTCAAAGGTAATGATATAAGGCTGGGCACAGTGGCTCACACCTGTAATCCCAGCACTTTGGGAGGCAGAGGTGGGCAGATCACCTGAGATAAGGAGTTTGAGACAAGCCTGGCCAATGTGGTGAAACCCTGTCTCTACTAAAAATACAAAAATTAGCCAGGTGTGGTGGCACACGCCTGTAGTCCCAGCTCCCAGCTACCGGGAGGCTGGGGCGAGAGTATGGCTTGAGCCCAGGAGGCAGAGATTGCAGTGAGCTGAGATCACATCACTGCACTCCAGCCTGGGCAACAGAGTAAGACTGTCTTAAAAAAAAAAAAAAAAAAAAAAAAAAAAGGGCCAGGTGTGGTGGTTCATGCGTGTAATCCCAGAACTTTGGGAGGCCAAGGCAGGCCAATCATCTGAGGTATCTGAGGTCAGGAGTTCCAGACCAGCCTGACCAACATGGTGAAACTCCATCTGTACTAAAAAGACAAAAAATTAACTGAGCATGGTGGCACACGCCTGTAATCCCAGCTACTTGGGAGGCTGAAACAGGAGAATCACTTGAACTCAGGAGGCAGAGGTTGCAGTGAGCCGAGATTACACCATTGTACTCCAGCCTGGGCAACAGGAGTGAAACTGTCTCAAAAAAAAAAAAAATAATAAAAGGAATGAAACAAAACAGTTACGTTACCTTTGCTATAGGACATCTGCATCTCTGTGTCTGAGGATCCAGTTACTCTGATGGTGAATGACATGTCTTAGGTTAGTACTTACTGCTGTGACTCCTGTTTATCTTTACACAGCCATCCCTTCTTTTCAATATTGTTCCCCTGTGCTAACAGCCTTTACCGGATTCTACCATCAAGTACAATTCAGGAAAGAAGGCAGTGTTTAGTTCTTTACACCCATGCTTTCTCGTATGGTCTGTAGATTTGGTTTGAAGAAGAACTGGCGACAAGGAGAAAGCCTTGGGGTAGGTAGCTACCTACCTGCTAAGAATTCAGTGGCTTGGGCAAGGGTAGAAGGGCCTGCTGTAGTGCCCAGACCTGGGTTTGCTCTAACTCCTGCCACTTACTCGCTGGGTCATCTTGAACATCATAACCTCTCTGAACCTCAATTTACTCATCTGTAAAATGGTGGTATTGTTCCTCCCCACAGAATAGAGTAGGCCCACCTTATCCTTGGTCTGGCTTTCTGTGGTTTCAGTTACCTGTGGTCAAGCATGGTCTGAAAATATTAAGTGGAAAAATTTCAGAAATAAACAATTCATAAGTTTTAAATTGCACGCCATTCTAAGTAGTGTGATGAAATGTCTTCCTGGCCCGGAACATGAATCATCTCTTTGTCCAGTTTACTCATCTTGTCTGCATCATCCACCCATCAGTCACTCAGTAGTGATCTCATTTATCACTGTCCTGGTATCCCAACACTTGTGTTCAAGGCCCCAGTTTTACTTAATAATGGCCCTAAAGTGCAAGAGTAGTGATGCTGGCATATTGTTATACTTGTTCTATTTTCTTATTAGTTATTGTTGTTCATCTCTTACTGTGCCTAATTTATAAATTAAACTCTATCATAGGTGTGTATATGCAGGAGAAAACATAGTATATATAGAGTTAGATATTATCCATGATAGTACCAGTCCATCCTGTCTGGGAGTCTTGGATAGTATCCCCCAAGGATAAGGGGGACCACTGTAGTTGGGAAAAAGTCAATAACAAAATCGATCTAAAGCAAGTTTTCAACAAATATTAGTTATTTTTCTTCTCCTCTCTAAACCCATGTCCTTTTCCCAGCCTAAAGCAATATTTAAGGCATATTCAGCTTTTCATTATTCTCTGAGAGATAAAGCATAACCTGCCAATATCACTGAGGGATGTAACAGATAGGCTTATGTTCAGACTAAGGTGAAAATAAGTGCCTGATAATTGGCAAAGAATTGCTGGGCATTGCCGTATGTAGGACACTGGGCAAGGCACGCTGAGATGACGGGCGGAGTGTCTTCCCTTAGGGGTTGACAGCCTAACTGAGGGACAATGGCCAGTTCTGCTCTGTCATGACAAGTCAGAGCAGCACAGGCCGAGTGTGTGCAGCTGAGGAGGTGGACAGCTGATTCCATGGCTTCCCCGGGGCCAGACTGGCTAAAAGGGGAAGGGAGCTGGGTGCCGAGAGGAGAGGGAAGGAGCACAGGAAAAGGTGCCTAGCTCAGGGAGGGTAGGCTGAGACAATAGGCTTTGTTACTTCCATGTTTCATGTTGCTTCACCACAATCCTGACGGGCTTCCACAGGGGGCTGTTGCCTTCCAGGAGATTTCTGCCTTTGAGCCCAGTGTCGTTCTGCTGAAGTCTACAGTGGATTAGGAAGCAACCGAGAACCCCATTAGGGATTTAGAGTTTGGGAACATTTGCTGGTGGTGGTTACCCTAGGCTGACCAGACAGGACCCAATAATATATTCAACTTTAATTTTTTTAATGTAAAATTAGTTTTTATCTTATAAAAAGTTTGCAAGTGTGGAAGAGTTCAAAAATGAAAGTAGATGTCACCCCAAATCTTAAATCAACCAGACATATAAACTATTAATTAACTCTTTGGGCATATTTATTTCATATACATTTCATGTATTTGCACATCCATTTCCTTGACTCGTAAGTATCCATATGAGGAATTCTTGTTGTTTTACATTTATTTTTTGTTGTTTTATAAAAATTAGGGTCTACTACTAGACTCTTACTTGGTAATATGATATTTTTCATGTACATTACACACATTTCCTATGTTGTTAAATATTCTGTGTAATTTTTAATGATAGCATAGCCTATTATTTAGTTATACCCAAACTCAATTACCTCTTTTGGGGCATTTCATAACAGTACTTACGTCATAGGATGGCGGTAAGGATTGACTTTTGTTCTGAAGCAATTAGAACATTGTCTGACACACTGTAAGCACTATACATGTGTTTGCCACTATCAAGTTGAAAATGTTTCATTGTTATAAACAATAGCAGTAATTGACTTATCGATATATTTTTTTCCAATATCTATGTTTATGATTCAAATATACTTATTATTTGGAATTCCTTTTTGTCAATTGCCAATACATAGCTGTTGTCCATTTTCCTGCTGGTGATGCTTACATTTTTCCTATTGCTTTATATAAATATTAACTGTTTGGTATATATGATGCAATCGTTCTCCTTGGTTTTCCATTTGATTCTTAGTTTTGTTTTTGGTGGTTTTCATGTACAGAAGTTTTATGTTTTCACATAATTATATATGACTATTTCTTCATTATGACATTTTGTTTTTATATCTTAAAAAAGATATTACCTACCTCAAGGTCAGATAAAAATATTTACCTTTTTTTTTTTTTTCTAATTGTTTTATGGTCTTATACATTTAAATCTTTGTCTGGAATTTATTTGATTGGGTGGTGTGGGGAAAGAGCTGATTTTATTTTCTTTTTTGCCAAGTGTTGCCAATTGTCCCCAAGCTATTGAACAATCCTTTCTTACTAATTTAAAAAATAAGGCTTATAACATGCTAAATCCCTAAATATATATCCACTTGGGTTTGTTTTTATATCCCTTCATACAAGAGTATGTTTTTGTCAGATTGATTAATTTCTGCTAAGACTGCTTATTTTACAACTTCTGTTATTTTAAGGCAATACAGGACATTGAAAAAGAGTGGGCCAAACCCACACAGGCGCAGAGGCAGAAATTAGAAGCTTTCCAGAAAGAAGACAATCAAACAAAGGTGAATCAAATATTGCTCCAAGAGAAATCCCTTGGAAGGGAGTTAAAGAAACATATTAGAATTGAACTGTTTCTGTAATTTATAAACCTACCAAGCACTAAAAGTGGGGCTCTTTTTAAAAAAATGTGAATACCTTCATTGATTGTTCTGAGTACGGAATTAGTAAAAGTTTATTGTTTAAAGATTCTAAAAAAATACAGATGGTATATTGTGAGTCCTCTGCTAAGTTAATTAATATAGATCCTCCGCATTATTTTTAGTGACTACAGAGTATTCCATTTTATGGTTATATTATCGTTTGGCTAACCACTTTTCTGTTATTGGAAGTCGGGTTGTTTCCAGCTCTTGCTGCTATAAATCACTTTGGCAGCAAGAGCCATGAGGCCCAGGGCTATGTCTAATTTATACATACTCTGCGTATTCACAGCACCTGGTACAGTTCCTGGCTGAAGTCCCTGAATACTGCGGCCAACATCCTCTTTCTATGCGTATGTGTTCTATTATTGCTTAGGATATATTTCTAAACATTCATTTTTAAAGTTTCCGTAAAGATGTTACCAACTCACATACCTCCTGCCCCTAAGCAGCGAATGTGAGTCTGACAGACAAGATGCATTTTAAGAGAAGAAACGGCCTCTGTTTCGTTGTGTTGTCTTTTTAAAAATTCTTTTGACTTTGCCAGTGTTCACAACTGCAACATTGATTTTTGAATGAAATACAACCAAAATTTAGAGGACTCATTTATACGTAACAGAAAATAATTCTTCAAAGGCTCATTGAGATTTTTATTGATGAACTGCAAAAAAGAAAAAGGAAAGGCACATATTGCCACAATTTAGTATCCCCTGCCACCCGCCAGCCCGGTGTTCTACCTCAGCTTTGTCACAAAAAAAGGAGCTCAGTTTTTCTCTGTGTTTGGAAATTTTGACAAGTGCAGCTTCTATTTTGATAGATAGAATATTGCTGTTACTTTAGATGCAATTACAAACTGTGTACACCACAACCAAGTCTTTGTACGTATCTGCCCTATAAACCTCTTAATTTGGTAAGAATGTTGTTCTTACCATGCTCTGCCAAAATGTGTATTTGTAGTTTTTCCACAAAATAAATTTTATCTTCTATGATAAACATTTGATCTGAATTTACCATACTATTTGTAATAATGCTATTTTTAAAAAGCTTTGCTTTGACTACATAAATTGAATGAAAAAAATTTAATTATTATTGAAATTTACTTTCTCTCAAAGCATCTGCATGTACTGATATGCAACCAACATTATTTGTTTGTGAAGTTCTTCGGCTAATGGAGCAAACACATTAACAACTATATTTTATGTACAAGAAAACTTGGAATTGAAAATGAGTGAAATTAACTTAAAGAAGACTCATTTGATCTAAATCAGAGAAAGGCTGTGGTCCATGGGCCATGTTTTTTGTAAATAAAGTTTTATTGGCACACAGTTACAATCATTCATTCATGTATTGTCTAAGGTTGCTTTTGTGTTGCAGTGGCAGAGGTAAGTAGTTGCAACAGGGACCATATGTCTGTATAGCTGAAAATATTTACTAGATGGTTCTTTACATAAAAGTTTACCAATACCTGATCAAAATGAAAATAAATTAATATAAACATATTTTCTGCAGCTGTGTATGTCAAATTGTCTTTTTTAGATACAATCTTAACTAATTTTCAAGTAGATAATCCTTGTAGCTTTCTGTCTTCTGGTGTTCATATAGTTAGTAATATCACAACACCTGTTTATCGAATGTCAAATGCCAACAGGTATTTTATATAAGTTACTTACTGATCACCAACTTTTTTGCAAAATAGAGCTTCACTTTTCAAACACTTTCATTTCTTTTAGTTCATTGCAGCCAAGAGATTATTACAATTTTAAAGAAGTGTTATCAAACAATAAGATAAACAATTATAGATTTATACCATATCAGTTAGAAAGTGTCGTAGCAAAAGCATGACACTACTCTCTGTCTGCTCTGTGGCAAGATGACTCAGCTCCTGTCCCCAGTCACTGCACAAGTACCATGTACTCACAGCCTGTCCTTTCCGAAGTTTCTCACTGACCCAACCAAAGGCCAGCACCTTACTGCATCTCCCTAGCTGAAGCCTGGACAGTGGCACAATGAGCTGGCACATGTGGCTGGATGGGACAGTGGCTTTGAATACTCCTGCCGGCATGAGATCAGGAGTCAGCTGTCCCTTACTGCTTCTGTCTCGGCCTGTTTCACTGTATCAGAGAATGCCACTGGAGTCTTTGTAAAGGAAGTGTGAGTTACCTTGCTTCAGGAAAGGATCACAAGTTGTCACTGGGTAGTGTTCTTTCTGATTTAGCCATGTGCTAAAGTGGGAACTGTTCTCTGCATGCACATCTCACATACCACTAGGCCAGGCCCATGGCGGAAGCTGGAAGAACAGAGTGGAAGTCACCAAACCCATACCAGCTTATTTAAATGCAATCATTAATAAAATGAAAAGCCCTGGACAGATGTTAATGAGACAGGATGCCTTGATCAGTGGTGTGACTGCAACTGTCCTCAGTTCTTATGTCACTTCAGAAACAGAGGGAAAAGTTAAATTTTAAAAGTCACATAAAAGTGTTCCTTTGGCAACTGGGGACTCTCTGGAATTCTATTTAGAAAGCAGACCAGCTCGTGCCCTCATTGCCATTTCTAAAATCTCTTTCTCTGGCAATTAATAACATCATCATATAAAGCAGCCTGTAGAAATGAACTACTTTTCTTCCTACATAGATCTCAGCTTAACTTTTTAAAAGCCAATATTTTAGGCCAGGCACAGTGGCTCACGTCTGTAATCCCAGCACTTTGGGATCCGAAGCAGGCGGATCACGCCGAGATCAGGAGGTCGAGACCATCCTGGCCAACATGGTGAAACCCTGTCTCCGCTAAAAATACAAAAATTAGCCGGGCACAGTGGCACTTGCCTGTAATCCCAGCTACTTGGGAGGCTGAGGCAGGAGAAATGTGTGAACCAGGGAGTCGGAGGTCGCAGTGAGCTGAGATCGCACCGCAGCACTCCAGCCTGGGTGATAGAGTGAGACTTCGTTTTTTTGTTTTTTGTTTTTTTTTAAAGCCAACGTACACTTTTTTGTTTACTTGCTATTATAATCTGCTGAGACAGAATCATATCTGTTCATCCATTTTATGGACTCTTTTCTTCATTCTTCATTTACTAATGGAATATTTTCATTTCCACTGTGTACCAAGCACCATAACAGGGGCAGGGACACAATGGTGAAAGAGGCAGGAATGGTCCCTTCCCTGGAAGGACACTCCAGGAATTTCCCCCAGGCTTCTGGTGAGCACCAGGGCATTATCTCCATTTGTATGACCAAGAAGAAAAGGTGCTTTCACTGTGACTTAGTTCCGTGTATTCTCCTAGAATGGCAGTAGCTTCTGACATGAGGTTTTCATCTGTTTCAAGTGGTCTTTTGCTTCTTCTTGCTTCTCCTCCTGCCCATCACCCTCTTTGGAGCAGTTTTTGGAGCTGGCCCGGGAGGTACAGCACTATGGATACCTGCAGCTGGATCCTTGTACCTGTGACTACCCAGAACCAGGCTCTGGAGCTGTTCTTTCTGTCGGCAATAACGAGATCAGCTGCTGCATCACCCTGCCTGACAGCCAGACCCAGGATGTCATTTTCCAGATGAGCAGGGTGAAGTGCTGGCAGGTCACTTTCCTTGTGAGTATCTTGGCACCTTGCTTTGCCCATGACTTAAAAATCCTAGTACACTTGATGACAACGTTGACACTAGGGAGACAGGTTTACCATTTGAATCTGTACCTTGAGTGGAGTGACATCTAAGCCACATTAAATATCACCTAGTGGTAAAACCTATCTGTAGTCTGATGCAGGTTCCCCACCCAGGGAATCAGAAACATCGATCTTTCCACCTTCCAACAGCAGGCCTCCCTACTGCTTGAAGGGTGGCTGTAGTAATAACAGCAGATGGCAATAACAGCTATCATTTATTGAGCACTTACTACGGGCTCGGTGCTGACAAGGTCTCTACCCTTCAAGACTGGCACCGACTGGCAGAGTTTTTCTTACAACACCTTGGCATCATGCTTGCATTGCCAGCTCCTTGCAAGAGAAACCCTTATCAGATTTATTGAGTGCCCACTTTTTACCAGGGACTGTGCTGCACTGTCTCATCTATTATGTAATTCAGCCCGTAAGACCCCAGTGAGCTAAGTGGTGTTATCCTCTTTACACAGGAAGCTGAGGTTAACTAATAGAGGACAAAAGTTATCAGAGCATGACACCCACTTGTTAAATCCATGGAATCCCTGGGAATTTTTCAGCTGGGCTCATACTTGACCTCTCTGTGGCATTCGATACTGTCAACCATTTCTTCCTTCTCAAAAATCTCCTTTCTCCACTACTTTTGTGGGCCACTTCTCCCTCTGAGCATTCCTGAAATGCTGGTGTTTCTGGCATTGCATTCTAGCATAATTCCTCTACATATTCTATGAAACCAATCGCCCAGATCCTTCTCAAAGGCCCAGTTTTTCCTACCTCCGGATGCCTTCAACCAGGTGTCTCACAGACATCTCAAACTCAGCCTTTACCCAAAGCAGACGTGTCCTTTCCTCCTTATGCCTTTCATGGGGTTCTTCTGCCTGTGTTCCCTATCTTGGTCAAGGGAATTTCCACTACCACACCCTAACTGCCAAACCAGAAATCTTGAAATTATCTCTGACTTTTCTCTCTCTCTGACCCTACACATTTAAGTGCTAATGGAGGCCTATCCATTCTATACTTTGCTGTCCCTCAAAAGTCTCCCTTACCAGCCTGGGCAACATGGCAAAATCCCATCTCTACAAACTAATACAAAAATAAGCCAGGCATGGTGGTGTGCACCTGTGGTCCCAGCTACTGGGGAGGCTGAGGTGGGAGAATCCATTGAGCACGGGAGGTAGAGGCTGCAGTGAGCTGAGATTATGCCACTGCACTCCAACCTGGGCAACAGTAAAACCCTGTCTCAAAAAAATAAAAATAAAAAAATAAAAAGACAAAAAAAAATTTCCCTCTATCTCCGCACTCACAGCTTGGTCTCAACATGCCCTGTGTGGATGGATTGAACAGTTTCCTAACCCTTCTCCCTATACCACTCTTTCCTCCTGGAGGTCAGAGAAAATATTTTGTATGATCTTAGCCCTTTGAAACATATAGAAACATGTGTTGTGGCCCCAGCTCTGATCTATCTTGGTAAATGTTTCACATGTATCTTAAAAGAATGTGCCTTCCATTTTGGGTAGAACATTCTATAAATATCAATTGCCTTAGAGATTGGCTCGTTTTTGCTCTGCATAACTTGTTGGAAGTCCATCCAGTTGCTGACTGTATCAGTAGTTTGTCTCTTTTTCTTGTTGAGCAGCAGTCCATGGTCTGGTTGTTCCAAAGTTTGCTTCACCATTTACTCATTGAAGAACCTCTGGTTGTTTCTAGTTTTTAGCTATTATGAATAGAGCTGCTATAAACCTTCACATACAGGTGTGTGTTTGACCATGAGTCTTCATTTTCCTGGAATAAATGCCCAGGAGTACAATTGCTGGGTCATATAGTAATTGCATGTTTACTTTTTAAAGAAACTGCCAAACTGTTTTTGAGAGTGGCTATATCATTTTACATTCCCACCAGGAATGTGCAAGTGAGCCAGTTTTCTGCATTCTCACCAGCATTTGGTGTTGTCACTATTTTTTTTTATTGTAGTCATTCTAATATATGTGTAAAGGTATTTCATTGTGACTTAAGTTTGCATTTCCCAATGGGTTACGATGCTGAATATCTTCATGTGTTTATCTGCCATCTGTATATCTTCTTTGGTAAAATGTCTTCTCATATATTTTACCCATTTTTGAATTGGATTGTTTGGCTTTTTCTGTTGAGTTTTGAGAGTTATTTATGGATTCTAGATATGTGTTCTTTGTTGGCCATCTGGTTTCCAAATATTTTCTCTTACTCTATAGTTTCGGGGTTTTTTGTTTGTTTGTTTGTTTGTTTGTTTTTGTTTTGAGACAGAGTCTCACTCTGTCACCCAGGCTGGAGTGCAGTGGTGCAATCTCAGCTCACTGCAGCCTCTGCCTCCCAGGTTCAAGGGATTCTCCTGCCTCAGCCTCCCGAGTAGCTGGGAATACAGGCATGCGCCACCAGGCCCGGCTAATATTTTGTATTTTTAGTAGAGCTGGGGTTTCACCATGTTGTCTTGGCTGGTCTCAAACTCCTGACCTCAAACAATCTGCTCATCTCGGCCTCCCAAAGTTCTGGGATTACAGGTGTGAGCCACCACACCTGGCCCACTCTATAGTTTTTCATCCTCTTAAACAAGGTCTTTTGCAGAGCAAAAATTTTTAATTTTGATTAAATCTGATTCATGAGTTTTCCTTCTTTGGATTGTGCTTTTACTGTCAAGTCCAAGAACTCTTTGATAAATCCTGTTATAGATGCTGAAGTTTTTCTATTTTTTTTCCTTAAAGTTTTACAGTTAGGGGTTTTACATGTAAGTTCATAATCTATTTTTAGTTAATTTTTGTATGGAGGATGAGACTTAGGATAAGGTTATCAGACCAGGCGCAGTGGCTCATGCCTATAATTCCAGTGCTTTGGAGGGCCAAGGCGGGCAGATTGCTTGAGGTCAGGAGTCTGAGAGCAGCCTGGCCAATATGGAGAAACCCTGTCTCTACTAAAACTACAAAAATGAGTGGGCTGTGGTGGTGTACACCTGTAATCCCAGCTACTTGGGAGGCTGAGGTAGGAGAATCCCTTGAGTCCGGGAGGGGGAGGTTGCAGTGAGCTGAGATTACGCCACTGCCCTCCAATCTGGGAGACAGAGCAAGACCCTGTCTCAAAGTAAAATAAAATAAAATAAAAATAAGATGGTTATTCCCCCATCCCCAACCTTTTGTTTGTTTGTTTGCTTGCTTCTGGAGATCCAGTTGCTCCAGTACCATTTGTTGAAATGACTGTCTGTCCTCAATTGAGTTATTTTCACACCTTTGTCAAAAATCAGTCGGGCATGTTTGTATGGGTCTGTTTCTAGGTTCTCTGTTCTGTTTGGCTGATCTATGTGTGTATTCCCCCACCAATATCACACATGTCTTTCTTTGTAACAGCTTTATTGAGATATAATTCACATACCATACAATTCACCCATATAAAGTATACGATTCAATGGTATGGTATTTAGTATATTCACAGAGTTGTGCAGCCATCACCACAATCAATTTTAGAACACTTTATCACCTGAAAAAGAAGCCCCATACCCTTTAGTTGTCACCTTCCTGTCCCCCCAGCCCTAAAAAACCACTAATCTACTTTCTGTCTCTATAGAACAGATTTGCCTATTCTGGATATTTTATATTAATGGAATCATATGACATGTGATGCTTGTGACTAGCTTTTTACTTAGCATGTTTCCCGGTTCATTCTTGTAGCATGTATCATCAGTACTTTATTATTTTTTATGGCCAAATAATAGTCCACTTTATGGTTATAGCATATTCTACCCATTCGTCCATTGATAGACTTTTGGGTTGCTTCTATATTTTGGCTGTTATGGTTTATGCTGCTATGAACATTTGTGCACAAGCTTTTGTGTAGACGTATGTTTTTATGTCTCTTGGGTATATACCTAGGAGTAGAATTATCATTGGGTCAAATGATATTCTGTGTTTAACTTTTTGAGGAACTGCCAGCCTACTTTCCAAAGTGGCTGCACCATTTTATATCCCCACTAGCAGTAGAGGGTTTTGATTTCTCCCCATCCTTGCCAGTACTTGTTATCAATTTTTTATTATAGCCAACCTAGTAGATAGATGTGACATGGTATCCCATTGTGATTTTATTTATCTTAGTATTTTTTCTCTCTCTGCTTTATTTGGGGTTGTTTCTATTGCTATAGCTTTAAGATTATTGCTATTTTCTGCTGTAATGTCTAACATTGCTATTTATCCCATCCAGTGCATTTATACTTCTAGTGTTGTATTTTTCATCTCTAGAAGTTCTGTTTAGGTCTTTTTTACATCTTTCATTTCTCTCCTTATCATACTTCTATTTTTCTCCAAATTCCTGAGTGTATGGAACATACTTTAAATAGCAGTTTCAATATTTTTGCTACTATTTCCATCATCTCTGTCATTTCCGGATCTACTTCTACTGATCGATACTTTTTTCTTTTTTCTTTTTGTTTGTTTTTATCACCTGACACTGAGTATGCACCATTGATTGATTTTTCTACTGTTTGCAGATCATATCTTCCTCCTCCTATGCATGCCAGGTAATTTTTTGTGGTATGCTAAACATTGTGAATTTTACATTGTTGAATGTCGCATTTTACTGAATTCCTTTAAAGAATATTAGATGTTATTCTGGCGTGCAGTTAAATTACTTAGGATTGGTTTTACTTTTTTTTTTTTTTTTTTTTAAAGAGATAGGGTCTCACTCTCTTACCCAGGCTGGAGTGCAGTGGCACAATTATGGCTTACTGCAGCCTTAACCCCGTGGGCTCAAGAGATCCTCCTGCCTCAGCCTCCCAAGTAGCTGGGACTACAAGCATGTGCCTATGCCCCGCTAATTTTCATTTTTTGCAGAAACAGGGTCTTGCTATGTTTCCCACGCTGATCTTGAACTCCTGGCCTCAAGCAGTCATCTACTTCACCTTCCCAAAGTGCTGGGATTACAGGCATGAGCCCCCATGCCTGGCCAGTTTTACTTTTTTGATGCTTGCTTTTAAACTTTGTTTTCTTTTTTTATTTTTTATTTATTTATTTTTTGAGATGGAGTCTCGCTCTTGTCGCTCAGGCTGGAGTGCAGTGGTGCGATCTCTGCTCACTGCAAGCTCTGCCTCCCGGATTCAGGCCATTGTCCTGCCTCAGCCTCCAGAGTAGCTGGGACTACAGATGCCCACCTGCCTTAATGAAGTTGCAGAGCAGTCTTTAGGGCTAATTTAGCCCTTTATGCCTTAGCTACCATTCTTAAGACTCTACCTGACATCTTGTCTATTGTCTCTCTGCTCTGGCTGATGGGAACATGAACTCTTTCCATCCTTGTTTGTGAGCTCCTGCAATTTCCAACCTACTGCTTTCCAGATGTTCTTTCCCCAGCCTCGTGTAGGTTTACTCTATACACACACAGATCATTATTCAGCCAAAGATCTGTCAAAACCTCTCTAGAGCTCTCGCTGTGTTTAAAGCCCTAGTCTTTGGTATTCTGCACCACAAATTCCAATCTCAACTTCTTGAAACTTTTACCCTTTCTCCTCCACCCACTGAGACCCCTGGGCTCTGTTTGGGTTCCCTGTCTTTGTGTTATATCCTGGAAACCCCTTCAGGTAGTAAGCTGGGATACTTATGGGCTCACTTCATTTGGATTTCCTTCTCTCTGGGTTAACGGTGCTGCATTATCTGTTGTTCAGTGTCTGAAAACAGCTGTTTTCCAATTCATGTTTTTGTTGTTGTTGTTGTTGTTGTTGTTGTTGTTTTGGAGATGGAGTCTTACTCTGTTGCCCAGGCTGGAGTGCAGTGGTACAATCTCAGCTCACTGCAACCTTCACCTCCCAGGATCAAGCGATTATCCTGCCTCAGCCTCCTGAGTAGCTGGGATTACAGGCACCAGCCACCACACCCAGCTAATTTTTGGTGTGTTTTTAGTAGAGATGGGGTGTCACCATGTTGGCCAGGCTGGTCTCAAACTCCTGACCTCAAGTGATCTGCCTGCCTCAGCCTCCCAAATTGTTGGAATTACAGGCATGAACCGCTGCACCCAGCCTCCAATTCATGTTTTAACTGATGCTGCCAGACCAATATTTCTAAAATATAAATATAATTCCTGTTTTTGGAGACAAGGTCTTGCTATGGTGCCCAGGCTGGTTTTGAACTCCTGGCTCAAGAGATTCTCTTGCCTCAGCCTCCCAAAGTGCTGGGATTACAGGCATGAGCTACCATACCTGGCTAAAACCTCTTAAGGAAAAGCTGTCGCCCTTGGGATAATGTCTGTTGCCCCCTGGGGGAAAAATATCTTTTTTCTTTCCCTATTTCTTTTTTCTGTACTGCATATGATCTGCAGGAAGGGATTCTTAGCTTATAAAACCTGTAAGAGTTAAGGCTCTTTGGTGGCAAGCAATAGAAACCAACACATTGGACTCTAGTGGAAAACGGGATGTGTTGGAAGGATATGGAGTAACCTACAGATTCAAAGGAAAAACTGATGCAGAGGTTTTAGAAAGTTAAGAACCAAAGGAGCTCAAGCTTTCTAAGAAATAGGAACTCTATCAGCACCTACGATTTGGGTCTCTCTGACTGAAATAACATGAGAAGCAGAGAGAATTACTTGTCCAGTTGGCCTGAAATTGGGTCATATGCCGCCCTCTGACTTTTCATTCCCTGACAGTCCTACATAGATAGCCAACAGTGGAAGAGGGATGGTTTTCCCAAGGGTATTTGAGACTCCATTACTAGGAAAAAGAATGATGGATGTAGCAAAGCAAAAATCACAGATGTTGCCTACCAGGCTTTCAGGATCTAGTCCTAAGCCTCTTCTCATATCACCCTCCATGCCTTGGAGCCTGTGCTGCAGCGACACGCATGGTCCCTTTCAGTGTCTCCAATATGCCTCAGGACATTTGCACTCACTATAGTATTTCCTCTTTCAAAAATCACTTCTCACCTCCCCTACACACCACCAAAATAAAACCACCACAACAAACTTGGGTAGTTTCTACCTCTGCTCAGATGGCCCTTCCAGGGAGCCTTCCTTTGCCCTCCTAGCCTGGGTTAGGTGCCCCTCCTATTTACTTCCATAGACCTGTGTTTCCTTCCTAACACTTAACTATTAACATATCAAACTGTGGTGATTTACTTTCATGGCTCCTCCATAGACTGATACCTTCTTGGAAATAGGGACAGTCTCCCTCATTTTGATATTTTGCCCAACACATTAATGAGCTTTTCTTTTTTTTTTTTTTCACCCAGGCTGGAATGCAATGGCGTGATCTTGGCTCACTGCAAACTCCGCCTCCCTAGTTCAAGTGATTCTCCTGCCTCAGCCTCCCGAGTAGCTGGGATTACAGGCACCTGCCACCATGCCTGGCCAATTTTTGTATTTTTAGTAGAGATGGGGTTTCACCATGTTGGCCAGGCTGGTCTCGAACTCCTGACCTCAGGCAATCTGCCTGCCTCAGCTGGGATTACAGGTGTTAGCCACTACATCTGACCAATTAATGGGTATTTAAATTTACATTGAATATAAAATATTTTCCTTTGTAGGGAACTCTGCTGGATATGGATGGGCCCCAGAGAACTTTCAACCAGAACTTAGAGCTCAGATTTCAATACAGTGAGGATAGTTGCTGGCAGTGGTTTGTTATTTACACCAAACAGGTGAGTTCTCAGGGCAGACCTTGAACACCCTCTGTGCTGAAATGCTGTCTTGCTTGCTGGGGTGGACGAAGCACATGACCCTAACCCAACTAGAGCAGGACACTAGAGTATTCTATGTACTCTCGTTTGGACTGTAATACCTTTTATTTTGTTTTAGGTTTTGTTTTATTTTACTAGTCACCATGGCCTTTGTGTCAGTTAGAAATGAATTTAGTTACCAAGTAATAGAAGATTCAACCAACAGTGGCTTAGAGCAGGAGTCCATAGACTTTTTCTTAAAGGACCAGATAGTAAATATTTTAGGATTTGAGATCCATACAGTCTCTGTTGCAACTGCTCAACTCTGTTAAAAGCAGCCATAGACAGTAGATAAACAAGTGGGTCTGGTTATGTTCCAATAAAACTTTATTTATAGAAACAGATAGTGATCTGGCCTTGTTTGCCAACTCCTGACTTAGGCAATATAGATTTTTATGATCTCAGTTAATAAGAATACTGAAGGTAGATGATATTATTCTTTTGAGCTTTTCCAAGCAGATAAAAAGCCACCGGTTGAGTAGCCCTTATCCCAAATGCTTAGGACCAGAATTGTTTCCAACTGCAGATTTTTTTTTTTATCTTGAAATATTTGCATATACATTCATGTAGTACATAACATTTTGGTCAATGACAGTGTGTATATATGGCAGTGGTCCCATAGATTATAATATAGTATTTTTACTGTACCTTTTTTATGTTTTTTTTTAATGTTTCACCTTTTTCCTGCAGTACCTTTTCAATGTTTAAGTGATACACATACTTATCACTGTGTTACAATTGCCTCAGTATTTATTCAGTACAGTAGCACGCTGCACAGGTTTATAGCCTAGGGAGGCTCTATCATCTAGCTTAGGTATATAATAGCAGGCTCTACGATCTAGGTTTATGTAACTACACTCTATGTTGTTTGCACAATGACAAACTTGCCTAATGATGCATTTCTCAGAACTTACCCCCATCATCATTAAGTGATGTATAACTGTATAGAATGAGATATCTTGAGGATGGGACCCAAGTTTAAACATGATTCAATTATATTTCATATACACCTTAAACACACAGCCTGAAGGTAATTTTATATGATATTTTAAATAAATTTGTGCATGGAACAAAGTTTGTGGACATTGAACCATCAGAAAGCAAAGGCGTCACTACCTCAGCCACCCATGTGGACCATCTGTGGTTGTTGGGCATCACCATCATTCCCGACTCTGAATTTATATGCTACTGATAAGCAATCCATTTCTTATACTTATTCCCATGTGAATAATCGACAGTAGAAAATATGACATACATTAATACAGTGAAGAATTATGTGTTCAGGGTAGCTAATCAGCACAATAGCACCACCAGAATACCTGTATCAGCTGTGAAACCTGTGAAACAACAGTAACAGAATCTGTGCTGTACACCTGGATTTTGACTGTTACTAGTCACAGGAGGTCAGGTATGGAATTTCCCACTTGTGGCATCATGTAAGTGGCATAAAAAGTTTCACATTTTGGACTTTTGGATTAGGGATGCTCAACCCATATCTCTCTTATCTGGAAAGCAAAAGTTTTACCCCAGAAACCTCCAGTAGACTTCCTGTTGTGTTTCAATGGCCAGAACTGGATCCTATGACCACTCCTAGCTGCAAGGGAGTCTGGGAACCAAACATCTAGCAAAGAGAAACAGGCTTTATGATTGGCTTAGAGTAAGCATGAACCATTGCCAGGGGCTGAGCATGTTATTGTCCCAAACAAAATCAGGATCTCTTAGGAAAGAAGGGGCAATGGCTGTTGGGTAGCCAACTATCCACGTCTACCATAGGTTTTTAACTAAAATTGGAGTAGAAATGCTAAAAAAGAGAACATCTAAACACCAAATCCAATTGAAAAGTCCTTTTTACTAAATTAAGTCATTTCAAATCGGAACCAAAATTGTAGATGTTCTGAAATGGAATCAAAATAGTAAAGTACTCTTTGCATCAATGTCATATTCAACCTGAGTCTCTGGTGATCAGGCTAAGTTCCATGGAACATTCTGGTTCAGAAACCCTTTCGACTCTTTACTTCTAGTATAGTTGAGTCATTATATCAAAGTCCTCTGAAAACATGAAGTACTAAACCGAAATTCTAGGTTAAAGCAGTGGGTCCTTAGGTTCACCTTAAATATGAAACATCTTTGGGGAAATGGTAGACTGGTTTGCTGAGGCAAGATTGTCAGTCACTTGGAGAGACACAGAGAGATTTGGGTAGTAAAACTACCTCCCAACCTCAGAATGCTAAGTGTGGTTAAATTTTACTATGATTTTTAAATCTAGTCAGTAGCAAATGAGTTTAAACCACCATAAAGAGGTGCAATAAACATTCTTTCAAAGGATTCCTAGTAAGGTCTTATTTCCCCTGGAGTGTGAGTTTTATTGATGTACACCCAAGGGCTACTTTTTAAGAAGTTATAATTTTTATGGATATATAATAGTTGTACTTACTCAAGGGCTAGTTTTGCAAAATTGGAAATGTGACTTGTGTGCTTTGCAAATACAAATGAGGGCTTGGGCCCAAATCTTTTTGAGACCTTTTAAATGAAATCTGAATCCTTGGCCAGAAGCGGTGGTTCATCCTGTAATCCCAGCACTTTGGGAGGCCAAGGCGGGCAGATTGCTTGAGGTCAGGAGCTCGAGACCAGCCTGGTCAATATGGTGAAACACCATCTCTACTAAAAGAACAAAAATTATCCGGGCATGGTGGCAGGCACCTGTAATCCCAGCTACTCGGGAGGTTAAGGCAGGAGAATCCCATGAACCTGGGAGGCGAAGGTTGCAGTGAGCCAAGATTACACCACTGTGCACCAGCCTGTCCAGCCTGGGTGACAGAGCAAGACTGAGTCTCAAAAAAAAAAAAAAAAAACAAAAACAAAAACCAAAAACCACAACAACTCAATCCTATTACTTTGTCTTTTTAAAATTTTTTATTCATTTTCAATCTTTTCATATTTAACAAACCTGACGGTTTATAGCAGAGTCCTGGCCTACGTACTTGTGTACATTGTATAGGAATATGGAATTGGTCTGACACTATTAAACATCCTACCTAGGTGCATTTGCTCAGGGTTTTGTTGTTTATTTTATTATCTGGTTTTGCATAGGTTACATATATGAACATATAAACAGGGCTAGTTATTAGCAAAACTAGGAAGTCAAAATGTTTGCACAAATGCCACATCTGTTAATTCTTTTAAAAATTGATGTCAGTCCTTTCTTCTTCTTCCCTCTTTTCCCCTTTTAAATAAAATTAATTCCTATCATGCTCTACACCCTTGCAAGACACTGAGAGCTGTATGTAGCCCATTTTCCCTCTAATTCTGCTTTCCGTGTTGTCCCCTCTAAGAACTTTCTACTTGGCTACCACCCCAGACTGTGCTTTCTCTCACTGTCTCCTCCCTTCTCCTTTCCATCCTCCCCTCCAACACAGTGACCATCCCTGAACACAACACTGTGCTAAGGTCTTATAGCCTCAACATTCATTGACAGTTTTCCCAAACCTTAGTAGGGCCAACGGAGAAAACAGCAAGCCAAGAATCAAGAGCAGGACAAGAGAGAAAAAGGATTAGTGGGAAAGGAGCAAATGGGAAAATCATAGGGAACCTTCAATTTTTCTCATAGTAGTGCAAAGCCTGGAATAAGGAAGCCCAGCTTTTGTGTAGCAAGATGTACAACTGTGAGTGTCTTGGCACCAATGATGATTAAGCCATGAAGGATAGTGGAGGTGACCATCAGTCTAGAACATGAGTGATTAAAGATACTAGAAAAATAAGAAAGTAGGCCGGACGCAGTGGCTCACCCCTGTAATCCCAGCACTTTGGGAGGCCGAGGCGGGTGGATCACTTGAGGTCAGGAATTCGAGACCAGCCTGGCCAACATGGTGAAACCCTGTCTCTACTAAAAATACAAAAAAATTAGCTGGGCATGGTGGCAGGCTGAGGTGGGAGAATCGCTTGAACCCAGGAGTCGGGGGCTGCAGTGAGCCGAGATCGCAGCCACAGCACTCCAGCCTGGGTGACAGAGCAAGACTCTGTCTCAGAAAAAAAAAAAAAAAAAGAAAGAAAGAAAAAGAAAAAGAAGAAAGTGAAGTGAAGAAAAACAGCTAACCTTTTTTTTTTTTTTTTTTTTTTTTTTTTTTTTTTTTTTGGAGACGGAGTCTCGCTCTGTCGCCCAGGCTTGAGTGCAGTGGCCGGATCTCAGCTCACTGCAAGCTCCGCCTCCCGGGTCTACGCCATTCTCCTGCCTCAGCCTCCCGAGTAGCTGGGACTACAGGCGCCCGCCACCTCGCCCGGCTAGTTTTTTTTGTATTTTTTAGTAGAGACGGGGTTTCACTGTGTTAGCCAGGATGGTCTCGATCTCCTGACCTTGTGATCCGCCCGTCTCGGCCTCCCAAAGTGCTGGGATTACAGGCTTGAGCCACCGCGCCCGGCTGAAAAACAGCTAACCTTTATTTTCAGTTTAGTAAAAGCAATAAGTTGCTAATATGTTCTTTCAAACAAACCAGTTACTATTTATGCTCAGTAGAGGTCTCTCAATAATTATGTATACAATGTCTAGAATTAAATATAGGATTGACCATCATCAGTTCATCTCATTATAACAATAATAATTCATTTTTATTGTTTGTTGCTCAAAAAACATGATCTACTTACAAAATAATAGAAAACATGGGATGCAAGGGGGTGAGTTTTAAGAGGAAAAATATTAATAGTGAGATCCTGGACATTTTTCATTTCTTTAAAATATTTGCTGTAAATATATCCACATAATTGAGAAAATTTATAGTTACTTCCTAACTGGATCTTAAGAAAACTTCTGGAAGTTAACGAAGAAATCTAAATTCTTGAATGTGTGTTATTGGAGGGCAGAGCTCAAAATCTGCCTTGTGGTGTGAGGAGGGAAGGAAGAGAGTGAAGATTTCTTCAGTTACAAGAGTTCTTTATTCCTGCATTTCTTAGGCTTTTTTGCTGAGTAGCTGCTTGAAAAAGATGATCTCAGAAAAGATGGTAAAGCTAGCTGCTAAGAATCCAGAAATGGTGAGTGCTCTCATCTGTGTATATTTTTCACTTTACGTTCCCATCATCAGCCAACAGTTGCAGACCAGTCTACACTTATGAGCTCTCTGGGCCAGCAGGTCTGGTCCTAAAGGGAGGACTCCAAACCACAGAAGTGAGCTCCTCTTCCCACTGGTAGCTCAGTGCTCAGAATGGCAGGGCAGAAGGAAGCCTGTCTTTAGAATTAAAGTCATTTTTCCAATGAGAAGTCATCTTTGGGTTACTGAGAATTCTAACCCTCGACTTTGTATTGTTTTATTTCAGCCTTCTCTGACATGGAGGCTTTCAGATTTATTATAGAAGCTACATCTTCAAGTCGGGGTCTTGAGGGGGTCCTTAACACAATGGGGATGATCTTATTATAAGTTTGTCTCTGGAAAGAATCCATAGCTTCTTGATAATTCCATTGTGCCAAATGAAAATGCCTTTAACAGTTGGGAGGAGTAAAATAAACTCTCAAGGCTACTTTTTTATTCTCAATATAAAATTAAACTTTATTGTTCTAGTGTACATTTATTTATTAAAGGCTTAGTAACTCATCAAAAAGGTTGGTGAGAAGGCTGTGTAAATATTAGATTTTAAACTGTTTTAATTGCCTAGTCATCATCATGATACAAGTATGTCCCAAACAAGACAGTACAATTTTTTTTTTAAATGATTAGAAATACCAATGCCTGGGGCCAGGCATGGTGGCTCATGCCTGTAATCCCAGCACTTCAGGAGGCCGAAGTGGGGGGGATCACTTGAGGTCAGGAGTTCGAGACCAGCCTGGCCAACATGGTGAACCCCTGTCTCCACTAAATATACAAAATTAGTTGGGCTTGGTGGTGTGCACCTGTAGTCCCAGCTACTGGGGAGGCTGAGGCAAGAGAATTGCTTGATCCCAGAAGGCAGGGGTTGCAGTGAGCCAAGGTGACACCATTACATTCCAGCCTGGGCGACAGAGTGAGACTCCATCTTAAAAAAATAAAAAAGAAAGAAAGAAAGAAATACCAATGCCTGGTTGACATTCATAAACTTAATTCTTTTGTAGAATATTACATTAATTTTTTAAAATATAATAGAAAATATTGGGAAATTTTTCTTTTTTTCTTTTTCTTTCTTTTTTTTTTTTGAGACAGAGTCTCTGTCGCCCAGGCTGGAGTGAGTGCAGTGGCACAATCTCTGGTCACTGCAAGCTCTGCCTCCAGGGGTCACGCCATTCTCCTGCCTCAGCCTCCTGAGTAGCTGGGACTACAGGCGCCCTCCACCACTCCTGGCTAATTTTTTGTATTTTTTTTTTTTAGTAGAGACGGGGCTTCACCTTGTTAGCCAGGATGGTCTCGATCTCCTGACCTCGTGATTCACCCATCTCAGCCTCCCAAAGTGCTGGGACTACAGGCATGAGTCACCGCGTCTGGCTGGGAAACTTTTCTAATGTTTTCATTTAAATTTAGTCTAAGAGGGTGGATAACATCTTTAGTTAACATTGATCTTTACTTTCCAGCTTTTTTCTAAGAAAATAGTTGTGTTTTGTAATTATTTCTCTTTCTTTTAGAACTGAACGTACCTTTTCCAAGGAAAATAAATTCACTGCCTCTTGTTGATCGAACAATTCAAAATGTACTAGAGAGTAGTAAATGAAAGCAATAAAAGAATCAAGGAAACTCTTTTTAAAACAGTAGTATAATAAAATCCAACCTCTCAGGCAGGATGGACCCTCTTAGGCTGAGATTATTGTAGGTATAAAAAAGAAGAAAGAAAAAAGTAATTAACTGAAGTAGCTTCATTAAAAGGGAGAAGTGCTCTCAAATGTGGATGAATAAAATGTAAGCTACTTGATTCAGGAAATACTTGTACAATGAGTAGCTAGAGTTAACTCAGTAAAATGGAGAAAGTAGTAATCCATTTAAAGTTTTCAAGAAAAACAACCACACTATGTTCCTTAAGTTTGCACATGAGTTGAAATCCCTAATTTATCTCTGAGGTTAGCAAAATCAGCACATTAGTCAGTACCCTTGTATTGCTTTATCTAAATATTTAACACGTTTTATTTCTGGAAACTCTTTATTTTTTTACTTATTTTGGCTCTTGGAATGAAAAGTTCAGACCTTTCATTTTGAAAATTGGGTTTCCAAGAGGATTTTGTAAAGATAGTTTGCATTTTAATCTTGAATTTTATTTACGAAGCTCTGGGTAGAATGGAACCTGGAAGGTAGAGAGAACAGACAGTTCGGTGTTTGAACTCTTCCTGAGTTCTGGGCGCCCTCACAAGTACAGTCGATTGAAGTCATTCTGTGGCTCAAGGAAACCATATAAATGTACCATGGTGACATTCCCTTGTTTTCCAGGGAAACACACCAAGTCAAAACTGACACATAGCACTTGTAGAAGGCTTGTATGGACTAGGACACAGAGTCTGTATTTTTCAGGGCAGGTTCTGAGTTCAAGATTTTGATCATCTTAAAGAATCTGAAGCAGGGAAGAGAACTGTAATCAAATGAGCCCCATAAATAAGGCAGATGGTCCCCAGAAGCAGATTAAATAGTGCTAGTTTTATCCTAGTAAGAAGAAATGAGGGAAAAAAGAAATGTATTGTTAACTTAGCTTAGTTAGCTTTAGGTAATGTTTCAAAGATAAAACTTGTGCTCTGTTTATGAAGACATCATTAAAATTTTGGTCCAGCAAATGCACTGAAGAATAATATAAACATACAGCCACAACAAAAATATATTAAGTTCTTAAATTATATATGTGTGTGTGTATATATATGTGTGTGTGTATATATATACACACACACATATATATACAATTTTTT